>NC_134398.1:184923180-185273092 GCF_050003625.1 Haematobia irritans | reverse complement strand
ATTTGTAAACAATACATGTAATAAAAATAATACTATTTTAAGTGGAAATTATATCATTCAATTTAATAATTGTTCAATAAAAATAAATGATTATTATTATTCAAACTTAATTGAAAATGTACAAGGAAATATTATGAGTTTGCGATACGATGATATACAAAATTTTACAGAAAAATTAACATTTGAACAAATAAACGAAGAAAATAAAATTAATTTTCAAAATATTTCAAACCTAAAAATTCATAATAAAATCATATACACATGTAATATTTTTCTCATAGTTATAATTGTCTTAATAATCATTTTGTGGAAAACAAAATTTAATAAAATTAAAATTAACTTGAATAATAGAATTCAGGAGAATTCTGGTCTAAAGGGGAGGGTAGTTACATATGCAAACCCCCAGACCTACATAAAAAATGAGTTACCTGATAAAATTGATGAATTGCTTAAAGAAATTCAAAAGCCAGACAATAACCCAATACCGTATCCGGTATTGGGCAAACCATAATATTTCCATTTAATTCAAATAATAAGCAGAATTTATATTTAAGTCAAACGTTAGCATAGTAAGCAAAATTGTAAAATTAAGAAGTAAGTTCATTTAATGAAAACAAATAAAGAATGAGTCTGATCTGGGCATTTGATCGAAACACAACGTATACCTTTATTTAATTTTTTTAAAAAACCCCGGAACTCGGTAAAACACAAAATTCGCGCACATATCTAATGTACACACTGTAACCTAAGCATTTCTGTTAGGCGGCTGTATGTAGGAGCTGATCTGTTAAGCTATCAATTCCCCAACAATAGCAAATAAGTTTCAATGTCAATGTTAACTTATGAGATTAGATTAGAAGATGGTGTGGGATGTAATAAAAAAATAGATTTGTGAATAAACAAAGTCTTGTAAATGTGGAAGCTTATTGTAGTTGCTATTTTTCTGTATGAACAGATGAGATATATGTAAATCGTATATTGTATACCTACACATAATAAAATACTTGGAGTCCACAATATTCAATAGTCCTCTTTTTGTATTGAAAACAAAGTTGCGTTGCATTAAATGTATTATCGTATTTCTACATTGCAAATGTGAGACGTAATTGTGTACATAAGTACAGCAATGTATTGAAATCTAATTAGTTTTGCACGGGTTGTAAAAACACACACACTTACTTACACGTTGTTATTTATAAAGATTCGTATTAATTATAGTATTATAATAATACACTCATACTTATTTAGGTATGCTTCGTGTATTACACGTTAGTATTTGTTGTCAGCTGCCAGTCTTATTTATCTAAGCTTAATATTTAGCATATGCATTTAGTACAAGCTCCAAGTTTTATGCCTGTTCATCTTCATCGCCGCCATAGTGATCATCATCATTGATTTTCCCCATTAGTCATCATCATCTCTCAGTGTAGGATAAGTTATGGCCAGTGTGTTATTTGATTTATTAAGAATCACATTTTGGGGATATTCCAATGAGAAGGAGAGATAGAACCAGAACAACGGTCAAGTTCAACAATGTTATGGTCGTTTGGCTGGTTGTTTGTTAGTCAAGTCTGCTTATACGAATACACCTTCCTGTATATATGTATGTGGAAATATATATGATTATCTCAGTATATATTTGTACATGTTTGATTGTTCGTTAGTTGGTTGGTATAACATGCCTACCTATATATTGGACATTCTCATACAGACTCTGTTGTTGTAGTATTTTAATATAATGGGGATCTGACGTTCTCGTCCACGCCATTCGTCCGCTGTTCTTGTTGTTGTTGCTGTTAGGTTGATTTTGTTTTCGGTTGATGATGATGATGTATGAGAACGTTTGAATTTAACGTGCGACGAGCAAACGATTACGCGACGTCTGACGATGATGATGATGATGATGATGGCTTTGACTAAAAAGAACATTTGCTCGCTACTTATAAGGAGACCGTGCAAAGGCCCTATATTCCGAATGCTGAGCGCCTAATGGAAAATTTCACTAAAAATGTTTGTACTCTCTCTGTTGGAGCTTAGATAGCTGGAAATGAAAGTACACGAAATCAACAACATACACAGTAACTTGAACAAGTTCTATCACCTGTCATACATGTAAGGTGAAGAGTGTCTCCTCTAATGATATCTACTGCAAAGGAGGGGATTTTTTGCATGTTTTTTTTTTATTTCTAATAGAAAACATCTTTGACATCTAAGCTAAACACCTTCTCCCCTATCTATCTATTTTAGTGTTATTAAAATGGCTGGGGTTGCATGTGGCTCCTTTTTCTTCCAGGGTTTTCCCCAAATTCTAAACATTTCTAATACATTCCCTGGGAAACCAGAAATCACCAACAATCCCTTTTTTCGCTGAAAAAATATTTCTAGCACAAAGAACATTTCTTCTGGCTGTATTCATCCTTCTCCTCCTTCTTACCAGGTTTCTCCTTCTAATACACACCGCTATCGTCGTCCACCATTAACACCACCTATGAGATTATATGAATGCATGCATTCACGCACGCACTCATATACAGGGATATATATTTTATACGTTACCATTGTCATACCTACTACCTAGCTAGAACAAACGAGCAGCAAGCATCCCATTCTCTAATACACAAACAATTCAAATTTGTGCGCAAAATCGTCTTCATCACACCACCTTTGCATCTTCCCCTGCCTCGTAAATAACAAGTTGTACAAATACACCTAACCTACCATCACATTACCCCACCACAACCCCGGTAGTCTTCGATACAAGTGTAGTGTTGTTGGTGTCTAATACAAGTTGAGTTCTATTGGTATGGCGTTGTTGTTGTTGCTATTGCTCTATATGTTTTCCCCAATTCCACCTGTTATTATGGCGCCTTCGTTTATTCGTTGTTGTCGTCTTCTCCATTGTTGTTATACATATGTATATAGTTATGGTCACCAAGTCACGTATGAAAATTTCTGATTGCCTGATTTCCTAGTCAAGACTTCCCCAAGTCAGTGTGTCATTTGGTCGCGAATATGTTTTTTGATTATATGCCCCCCAAATGAATGGGGGATCATTATGAACTTTGGGAATTTTTAATATGGTGAGAATCAAATCAATTGATTTGTGCCAAATATTACAATCTAAAAAATTGGTTTTCTGAATGTTTAATAAATTTTTTGACTATATGCGGTAATACCAAAGTTTCAGTAAAATTTACTTTAATTTATTAAATTCTAATTGATATTACCTTGAACAAGTAAGAAATATCAGATGATGTGACACCCTAATGTGTATATTTACACGCCAAAAATTTTTGACAATAAAATAGCAAAACTTTTAAAAATGTCACTGTGATTTTTCTACCAGTGTACACATGTCTAGAAGGTTTTCTAGTTCAGTATATTGTTTATAATGCATATTAGTAAAATATTTAAATCCTTACACTTTCTACATAACTAATTATGTGCATACAATTTCCGTCTACCCATACAAATACAAAAATCTAACTACGATTTCTTTAGAGACCTGTACAAATGATTTGTTTTCTCAACATATTGTATCACATTAAGTTGACGTCTTGTAAAATTCTGTTATCCCTCTCCAATAACGGCCATATTTTTTATTTTTCTTTATATTAGCTCTACAGACATATTATCAACAACAATAACAAACTAACGAACTCGGTGTAACTAGTACTGAGATACAAGTACATTACAAATGACTATGGAGAAAACTCTGTAAGCAAATATTGTCAACATGCCAAAAAGAAATAGGTATGTAAACACCTGTAAACCTAAGGAAAGTGTAACAGTATTAGGTTTAGGAAACCGAATCATTATAAAACAATATACAATAATCTATTGGTTTTCATAAGGCAACAACAATAATAATAAAGAAAAAGCTTATTCAAGCTCTCTGTAGTGTAGATTCTACTCCTACAATTTTTCTTCAACCTCACTCATGTGAATAACAAGCTGTATGTTAGTTGTTGCTGTGTATATGTCTTAAAGTGAATGTTCCTTGGCATTTCGCTCTCTATCAACCTCTTCAAATTTGTTATTTACATTTCATGTTGCATTGATCTAAAATATCTGTTAACCTGGTGCAATTAAGCAAATCGCATATAATAAATTATAATTTTTTAGAAGGAGATTTTTTTTTCATCATAATTAAAATAATAACGACATTTTTGTTTCTTTTAAGTGCCTACCTGAACCCCTTCGCAACCATATCATTTATTATAAAGGGTGATTTGTTAAGAGCTTGATAACTTTTTTTTTTAAAAAACGCATAAAATTTGCAAAATCTCATCGGTTCTTTATTTGAAACGTTAGATTGGTCCATGACATTTACTTTTTGAAGATAATTTCATTTAAATGTTGACCGCGGCTGCGTCTTAGGTGGTCCATTCGGAAAGTCCAATTTTGGGCAACTTTTTCGAGCATTTCGGCCGGAATAGCCCGAATTTCTTCGGAAATGTTGTCTTCCAAAGCTGGAATAGTTGCTGGCTTATTTCTGTAGACTTTAGACTTGACGTAGCCCCACAAAAAATAGTCTAAAGGCGTCAAATCGCATGATCTTGGTGGCCAACTTACCGGTCCATTTCTTGAGATGAATTGTTCTCCGAAGTTTTCCCTCAAAATGGCCATAGAATCGCGAGCTGTGTGGCATGTAGCGCCATCTTGTTGAAACCACATGTCAACCAAGTTCAGTTCTTCAATTTTTGGCAACAAAAAGTTTGTTAGCATCGAACGATAGCGATCGCCATTCACCGTAACGTTGCGTCCAACAGCATCTTTGAAAAAATACGGTCCAATGATTCCACCAGCGTACAAACCACACCAAACAGTGCATTTTTCGGGATGCATGGGCAGTTCTTGAACGGCTTCTGGTTGCTCTTCACTCCAAATGCGGCAATTTTGCTTATTTACGTAGCCATTCAACCAGAAATGAGCCTCATCGCTGAACAAAATTTGTCGATAAAAAAGCGGATTTTCTGCCAACTTTTCTAGGGCCCATTCACTGAAAATTCGACGTTGTGGCTCGTTAGTAAGTCTATTCATGATGAAATGTCAAAGCATACTGAGCATCTTTCTCTTTGACACCATGTCTGAAATCCCACGTGATCTGTCAAATACTAATGCATGAAAATCCTAACCTCAAAAGAATCACCCTTTATAGGCTTTATTTTATAGGATGGAAGAAGAGCAGTGGGTGAATATATGAGAACTACATATGTTCTTGTTAGATTTAAAGAGAACCTACTACACACTGAGAAAAACTCTATTGAGAATTGGCCAAATCAAAAATTTGTTGCATTGAGTTGCCTACGGTAAAAACAAATCTTTCACAGCTAAATAATATTTGAGACGGTTGGATGAAGTTAATGGAATAAAATGTTGCTGTACCCAAAAAAAAAATTCAATTAAAATTTTAAATTAGTTTGAAAAATTATTTAATAAAAAATTAATTATTATTTTATGTAAATGGATCAAAATGTTGCAGTACCCAAAAAATTTCAATCAAAATCTTAAATGAGTTTGAAAAATTATTTAATACAAAAAAATTAATTGATTATTTTAAGTAAATAGATCAAAATGTTGCAGTACCCAAAAAATTTCAATTAAAATTTAAATGAGTTTGAAAAATTATTAATAAAAAAATTAATTAATTATTTTAAGTAATGTTGCAGTATCTAAAAAACGTCAATTAAAATCTTAAATGAGTTTGAAAAATTATTTAATAAAAAAAATAACTGATTCAATATTAATTTTAATCAAAACTCAAGAATCTGTTGACCAAGTTCAGTTTTAATTTGTCCAATTATTTTTGTTTTACTTTATTAAATTTGATAACTAAAGTCGGACAAATTATAACAATTGTTGGTTTAAAATCAATGTTCAAAAAGTTAAAAACTGACTAGCTTTTTTATACTCTTCACCACTCCACATTTACGGCCTCGAATCTTTAATGGACCGTCCAAGACTCTCTCGAAGCGTATTAGTTCATTAAGATCCATAATCCCAACTGGAAATCATTTATATCGAAGAATCAGAAATACCACGAAGAGAACACTTTAAACAATAATTTAAAAATATTATTGTATTTATTTCCATAAAACATATTAGTATAAATATTAATAGCATACATTTTTACAGTTATTTTTTCTCGAAACAAGGCTCTCTTATAGGTGCGATCTAACATTTCTGCTAATGCTTTTCCTCACTTCTGCATAACAACAGTAATACCCTACCAATGAGAGCTAATCACAGAAAAACGTTGAAAGTGACTACACTGGTTCTGTAAACGAGCCCAATATCTATGAAACTTTGTTTATAACACCAACAACAACAACCATTACTGTTCGTTCTTTGCAATCAAAAAGAACAAAGAAAGCAATAGACGGAACGTTAAGAGAATTCGTTTAAATGCGAAACAAAAATCCCAACGATAAAAGTGTTTTGTCCTAATGTCATAAGAGTTTTTTTGTATATTACAGACAAATATGGTCATCAAATGACTCTTATTATGAAAAAAAGTTTCTTCTTATTTAGTTAAAAGAGATCTTTTATTTGCATTGAATGTATAAAATATAAATTAACAGGCGATCAGCGGATTTAGCAGAGCGACAAAATGAATTACAATTAGTAGCTGTTAAAATGATTACAGAACATTATGTGGTGGGTATTTAGCAGTAACAAAAGGAAAGAGAACAAAAACAAATAGGTGTTAGCAGTGAGAATTGTTGTTAACTTTCTTCTGTAAGCATATGGATAAAGAAAGAATATATTTGGATGTTATTTTTTATACATTCGTTTATACAAGAGACATTGTTGTACATCATAACTGAAATGTACGTTGAACTACGCCACAAACTTTAAGTCTAATTTGAATGGCAGAGTAGTGGTTGTTGTAAAGAGGGCTGTTCAATCGGTTGGAAAGTTATACATTTGTGCTGTAGAGTAGTTGCCACAAGAACGAGTTTCTATTTTATGCAAGAAAAGAAAATAAGGGAGTTTAAGGTTTATAATTTGTTTAAATTATTTTCGATACTCTAACACATTTCATTGTCCTAAGTACATAGATTTCTGGTCCTTAAAATACGAATTATATATTTGCTTAATATAAAATACGCATTTCTCGATTATTTACTTGTCGATTAAAATTTTCATTGAAGGCGTTTTGATCTTTGCGTTGGGCGATATGACCTAATAATTGCTTTCTTTACATAAAAGAAAATGTTGATGTATTAAGGTAAAATTGCCTTTAATGAATCTGAAACTATTCTTTAATATTATTGGAATAGTCCTTAATTTCGGTTAATTTTTAAGTTATAGTTAACATGTTTAGGAAGGACTTTGATAGTATATAATGGAAAGAAATGGAAAAGTATCTGTTTTGACGATACTTCGCTTGACGCCGCAAGCTGGTGCAGTGTATGACCCTCCTGGTGTACGTCTATTTTCTAAAAAATACATGTAAAACAGTTTGCGCCTACCTATAGTCACTGTGATTGTGTTCATTTACTCACATAGATTATCAGCCCAGCAAAAAATACTTCAGCAGTAAGAGCTTAGTTGCGCTTTTTGGTATACAATAAAGTAGGCAGTGCATCCACACTGCACGTATCGGTGGCAATAACGTAAACGAGTAATCAAACTAGTTTATGATCATTCGTTTACGTTATTGCAATCAATTCATGCAGTATAGATGCATGAAAGGTGCTGATGTTTTCCTTCATACCAACAATGCTATAAAATAGGAAACTTAAGATTATATTTCACTTCTGAGCAATATTGCTACTGAAATGAGCAATTATATCAGTGCTATTTAGAAGCTGCTCTAAATCGGGGCATCACCCACAAAAATCAGCGCTGATTCGGTTGTTTTGTAAGCAGTTGGTACTGCCTCTCTCCCTTACAATCCTGCTGAAATAGTGCTCCATTTTTTGTTGGGAGAGTATCATCTATGGACAGACAGCTTACAACATAACCTATAGTAGTTCATACATAAATTACAGAACACAAGAGAGAGAGCGAATGAATTCCCGCTATTAACATACCATATCACCATAACAGCCGCCATGGTGTTTTACATGTGTACTCAATGCTTACTTCATAAATGACATGGTTCCACGTATGTGGAACCATTATTGGAATCTCCTTCTTCAGTTTTCCCCCAAAAGAGAACAACAACATTGGGTGAACTGATTTACAAGCTTACATAGTGGTGTACTCTGGTTTATATCATTTTATAGTGAACGTTTTTTGCCCCCAAAAAAATATGGGGCTCTTGCGCGCTGCGCTGTGTCATCACCAATGATGATGGTTGTTTTTCGTCGTTCCCCGTTTGATTGGTGTGTCTGGGTCTATGTTGTCATTTCATTTTTCAAAACTTTCCAGAGTTTGCGTCATTTCATGTTATTTCATTAGGATCGCAGAAATTTTAATAAGTATAGGCATAGCTGGTTTTATATACGCGCCTGTTTCTTCATTTGATTTCTTTCAAATAGCCCCACTCATATCCCTCTATACAAATTCACACACGCACATACACACAAATACTACCTTCTACTGAACAAAACACAAAGGCAAAACAAAACCCCCATTTTTAATGACGCGCGATATGGGAAGGTCGTTGTCGTTGCTCCTTCGTTTGGTCTCGTACTTGTGTTGTCAATGAACTCTTGATTGCATTATCGAATGTGAGAGTGTATGGACGCGAGTGTGAAGATTTGTTGCACTCATAGGTCTTTTTTTCTTTTTTAAGTACAGATGTGGTCCGGTTTTAATATCCACTGTTTTGTTTTTGCACTTGCAAAACCGGCCCGTGACAGCAGAGTTCATTGAACGTTCGTTGACTGTTGTTGTTTGGCTTATGCTTTGTGTTCGATATCATATAGGAGTTTGTTGTTTTCGTTTGTGTAGGGGTCAATAGCTCCAACGATGTAGTGTGCTAACTTTGTATATTTTTTCGTCCTTGCAACTGAAGCATAACTAAGAGAAAATGATCAAAACAAATACCAGTGTGATGCAATAAGTATTGGCTTCTTTTGTTAAACTCAACAAGCCAAACCACAATATACGAGAGACAGTGGTGTCAGATGGCCCTATGGATTTTTATATAAATTTGATCAACATTAAAAAAAAAAAGCTCTACATTCAATAAAGAAAATATTGACTTAATAATCACCTACATTTTAGAACACTATAGTTTCACAATATTAAGAAGCAATTTCTTTAAAGTAAAGAGATTTTAATTGGAAAAAAGTTTAAAAACTTCGTTTGAAATATTTCATTATATTTTGGAATAATGATTAATTTTAAATATCAGTATCCCAAAATATAATGAAACAAAATATTTACCCAATATTAAGGACAAATTTGAAATGAAAAGTTTGATCATATGATTCGTAAAATGTTTCATTTGAAGTGAAAATGCTATATACTAAATAATTATAATTTTTTTTTTCATTTTTGTTTCGTATTATTTTGGCAGTAACTAACCCTCTAATGCCCATTTAATAAGGAAACTTTTCGAAAAACACACCTTAAGACAACAAAAATGGGCAAAAAAAGAAAACTTATTTGAAACTATTCAAGAGGCTTTGCAGTATATGTTGAATTTTACCGTATAAAATTGTCTTGCTTAGTTCTCTTGCTTTTGTGTCGTTAACATTGAAAATTTAATCAGCTGGGAAAAAAATTGGGGCATTAGAGGGCTAATATATTATCAGCAGTGCTGCCGCTACTACTTCAATCGAAGTATTTTGCTTCATTTTCACAAAATTTACTTCGTCACTCCTTCTTCCAAAAATCTGCTTCACTTTTTGTTCTGCTTCAAATTTTAAAATTTTTCCCCATATTACCTAAATGTTTTTCCTATTCCTTTAATTACGATGAACATAGCGGTTTTAATCATTGAATTATTAACCGATTTGGACCAATTTTTGCATAGTTGTTAGAGACCATATACTTACGCCATGTACCAAATTTCAGCCGGATCGGATGAAATTTGGTTCTCTTAGAGGCTCCGGAAGCTAAATCGGGGGATCAGTTTATAAGGGGGCTATATATAATTATGGACCGATGTGGACCAATTTTTTCATGGTTGTTAGAGATAATATGCTGAAACCATGTACCAAATTTCAGCTGGATCGGATGAAATTTGCTTCTCTTAGAGTCCCCGCCAAGCAAAATTTGGGGGTCCGTTTATATGGGGGCTATACGTAAAAGTGGACCGATATGGCCCATTTCCAATACCATCCGACCTACATTAATAACAACTACTTGTGCCAAGTTTCAAGTCGATAGCTTCTTTCGTTCGGAAGTTAGCGTGATTTCAACAGACGGACGGACATGCTCAGATCGACTCAGAATTTCACCACGACCCAGAATATATATACTTTATGGGGTCTTAGAGCAATATTTCGATGTGTTACAAACGGAATGACAAAGTTAATATACCCCCATCCTATGGTGGAGGGTATAATAAAATGAATTCTATTGTTTTGTTTTCAAAAATGTATGCTACTTCAATTTTATTCAATCTACTCCACTTTTTTCCAAAATCTACTTCACTCAATTTTTCACTAGCGGGAGCACTGATTATCAGTGTTGTCGTTCTATTTTACCACTCTCTCTCTATCTGTTAATCACTCATTTCATTGTACCATAATTCAATTATTGTTTATTGAGTTTTTGTTCTCAATTTGCAAGTTCTCTTTTAGTTTTTGTAACATCTTTATTTTTTTCTACTCTCTTATCACTGCTGTTATGTTAATGCTTAAAACATATTTAAATATACAAATACCTGTGAACTTTGATCATTCTGTTGAGGACGTTTGGTAAAAAAAGATTACAAATATTAAGTCTTCTTTTAACGTAATAACAGCAGAACAAAAAATCTAATAAACTCTCATAAAATAATGTTGTTCGAGAGCGTGTAGAGCAAATTTGAAGAGTACGTGTGTCTCGTCCTATTTCCCCCAAAAAATCATATTGGCTTATTTGACGAACTCTGCTATTAGGGCTGTCACCCGGGATTAATCCCAATCCCGGGATTTTTTATTTTGAATCCCGGGATTTTTCGGGATCCCGAAAAACTAATTCGAATTTGTTAAATTTGTGGCCTTTTAGAATTCTTTATTATATTGGAGTTTTCATTTAGTGCAAGCGGCCCTTAGATATCATACCCGACAAATTGAGTTAAACATTTATGGTACACCTTGAGTAAGAATTTATTATACATGAGATATGCTATAAAAATCACAATTTCAATAAAAATCGAAGTAAATGATAAGATCCTCCTTTGAATGATAAAAGATCCGTGGAAAATATAAGAAGATCGAATTTATCTGATAAAAATTTTGGATGCCTTTATATTTTTAAGAAGTAACTTCGATGAAATACAAAAGGATTAAAAGAAGGGTACTAAATTTACCTAATTTAATTAAAGCCCTTAAAATGCTTTGCTGAGTAATATAGGGATAAGAAATTGCTTTTTAATTTATTTTTGTAACAATTTTTTGTTTTTCTTTTCTTCATATTGTTGAGTGGGACTAATTACCTGTTCGTGGAATTTTCGTTCGCCTCGAGACGAACGAATCGTCAAAAATCATATATTTATATCTTGAAAACCAGAATCTGTGGAATCGCAATTGTTTCGGTTTTCGATTGTAAATCATAAAAAATGGGTTCATAACAAATTTCAGGATTTTCTAGCAAATATATCTAAAATTATTTTAGTTTCAATCTAGACGAACGAATCATCTCGAGTCGATTTTGTATTTCATGAACAGGCAGTAAATGTTAGTTAAGTATGAAAGCAGTTTGAAATTGATTTTTAATATACTCTTTTCTTAATAAGATTGAATTAAACTAAATTAGTAGAACAATTTTTTACCGCTGTAGATTGTTATAACTTGAAATATTTAAAGAATCCCGAAAAAACATCCCGGAATTCTAAATTTTTAAATTCCGAATCCCGGGATTTTTACAAATCAATCCCGAATGACAGCCCTATCTGCTATATAATAAAAATAAAATGGAACTCGTCCAAACAATCAGAGATGCACAACCCTCTACATATTACATTTAAATTTTCAATGACTTTTTTCTGAGGACATATGGCAGCATTGAGACCATTGAGTTCTGTAGTCTGTATTTAACTCCAATTTAGTTATTTTTTATGGGCTATATTTGGCTACGTTATATCTATGTATGTAGTACCATTTTCATGAGAATAATTCAAGATTCTCTTACAATCATTGCAGAATTATTTCAATTTTTTTAAGTTTCGACCCCACTGTGCAGTACCTTTAACGTCACTATAGTTCAATGATACTTGCGAACGCGCCATCTGTTGCAGAATTATTACATCTATGTGCTCTACCATTTGTCTACATAGCATCACAAAAATTATCCCAATATAATTTTCAGGGAATTCTGATGCTAAGGTATTCACCTATTTCTTCCTAATACACTTGCCAAAGTGAAATAGGTTCCAGTTGAGCAATAGCAAACATTTAGCAAAATACTTATCTTCAATGGCTCTGGAATGGGTACTGGTTTATCTGTAAACAAGTAACAGGAGCCACTGATGGTTACCATTTCAGCTTCGCCTACCGGTGCAAGTGTACCATTTTTACAGGAAAACCTTATAGTTTTTCCAGTCCTCAGTTGAATAAGGAGGGAGTATTAGAAAATTGAAATAGAGACCATATCCACACCCACCGTTCATACCCCGTAAATTGATTACCATTTGTGAAGGAGACAAGCCAAAAAACAGACACAGACATTGTGCTCCAATCTGCAACAAAACTATCCATCTCTATTACATCGATGCTCTATCCTAGTTTGCAATGGTGGTTACATGGGCTAGATATTGCCAAGGCTGTATGGTGTTGGTTATTCATGGCTCGTTGGCTGAATGTCTGGTTGGTTGATTGCAGCAGCAACATCTCACATCAGCTATAAGTGCTTTACAGTGTGGAACGAGCAGACAGACGACCAGAAGGACGGACGGACGGATGTAGCTACGACAACCGCTCTCATTGCAGTGCACCAACCACACACGTTACAAGTTACACGTTGCAGCGGCAAGAGCAGCAGTGCCTAGTGCCTACAATGAAATGCGCCTCCTCGAATTGTGTAGTAGGAACACAGCTGAATTTTCCTGCTATTATGTTTGCCTAGTTCTCTATTTTCCTAGGATGTTAGAAAATTGTTAGCCCAAGCCCTCCACACAAAAGGGAATCCATAGACGAGTTAGAAAATTAGATATATTTTTAAGAGCATGATGGGTTCTTGCCAATATCAGCCATTATTCCATGATGTATGGATGTGCCATTGTACCGCACCGCACCTACCATATATATATTGGGTGGGAAGGCGGCTAGGGAGTAGGGGTAGAAAAGTTTTTCACTATCAGCAGATTTCTTGTGTTATGTAATTTCATTTACAATACCAGGCAGACTGACGTCTGACAACCCCGATATGTGTATTCTTTCCCTTGATTGTTTGCTTTAGCATTTGTATTCCCCCGATTGATGTAATCTCACCCCACCAGTCACCTTAGTTCAGCACCTACTGTCATTGATTGACTCTGTCTGTGTGTACTCTACGTTACCGATGAAAATGCCATATTGAAAATTATTTTTTAAAGTTTGAACGGTTTTCCTTCGTCAACATTTTGTAGCAGAATCACAGAAATATCCAGAAGGCAGCACTTGTAAAATTCTTTGCCATTTTATTTATTTTTTTTTTGCATTTTGCAAAGCACACAAAGAGGTGCTCGCTTAGTTAGCGTAGGGGACAAGTGCAAGGCATGTGTAAGCAAATCGGCGGCAGAGCCATAACATTATTCAACCGGCTGTTGTTAATATAAAGAACCTCCATTTAAAATTGCATTGCACTTACTCTGGCGCAAGTATGTGTTAGAGTTTGTGTGTGTGTGTGTGAGAATTTATAAACACATTGCAATGCAATGCACTTCTCCTCATTATCTCTCATTGTAGTTGCATGCAAAAAGAAAACAAAACATCTCTATAATGATTGTAAAGAAGAGAGCTCAACTCTGAGAGTCGTTGAACAAAGTAAGCAGAGCAAGTGCATTACATTTTATTACATATTAGAGAAAGGAAGAGAGGGATGGAGAGAGAGTTGTATTGAATTTCAACGAATAGTGATTCCCTATCATTTTTAAGATAAAGGAATTTAATAAACTTAATAACTATGATAAGAACTTTCATATTTAATAACATACGTAAATTTACTAACAGAATTAATTTATTTTTAAAACTACTAATCTGTAAGGATTGTAATCCATAGACTTAAATAAATAAGTAAATAAATTCGAAACATTTTTAGTTTATATTTTCAATAGCGTAACCCGGCCCGCTTCGCTGCGCCTTCCGAAGCGTATTTGGAGGAACATTTTGCATTAACTTAGTCAACTATATCCTTCGTGCTGAAAACAAATTCGAAAAGATTTTAATTCTTTTAAACAAATCGGACTACTTGATTTTTCGTTTATAGGTACAAATACGGCGGGAGAGGGTGTGCCCTTTCCTCCAAATTTATTTAATAATGTTCTGTATTCCAGTAGTTGGACAATCTTCTATATTTCTTGTGAATTTTAAGAGGGGTTTGTCAAGGAAAGGTATCCTTCTCCTCAACATATCTGAAAATTAATCACTATATTATAATAACATACAAAGAATTACTGTTTCCCATCCAATAAATCGGAAAAAGCAAAAGTAGTAAAAAAATTTACCACATTAACATTTGCTAAAATGTTGGAAAATGATGCACCCTCTACGTTGGCTGCCAATTTCATGTACACTTAAGTTCTTTACTAAAAAGAAGTTTGGCAGAAGCCTGTGCAAAAATCATACAATTATGTACCGAGTTCCCATTTACGGACAACCCTCTACTTTCAATTTAAGAAAAAATAACGGACAAAAGGTAATCCTCTCCCCACCTTCGCTCCACTCCGACCTGATATCGGACTATCACGTACCCTATATTAATTTCACAACTACTCAATGGTCCCTATAAATTCTATAGAAGTAAATCGACAAAGTTTATTTCAATTTTCCCCTTCCCCAACCAGATATCGAAAAATCATATACTAATTTAAAAATCATGAATAAATTTAATCACCTCCTCCCACGTTCCCTGTAAATTTCAAGTAGATCGGAGATGTTTAAATTTTGCTCTATTGTTTTAAAGGGACGTCACTTTCCCCGATACAATATCGACAAACACCGTGGTGAATAGCATCCCTAACCTTCCCTGAAATTTCTTGAAACTTTCCTTCAAGTGTGGGGCAAGGAAGGTTGCCTCTTCGTTTATAACTATCCCCCACTTCCTTTGTAAATTTCAAGAAAACTTAAGAATTTTTTTTTTGCAGTTTTAGAGGAGGACCTCCTCCCCGACCAAATATCGAAAAGTGGTTTAGCGTATCTTATGTAAACGTCTCAGAAAATGTCAAGCAAATTATAAGCCTAAAGGGGCGGCCTCTCTTCCGTCCAAATAGCACAAAATAAGGTATCAACTATTAATAATCGTAACCTCTCCCCAGTCCTCTGTAAATTTCAAGTAACTCGGTAAAGTTAAATTGTTTCTCAGTATGTACTTAAGAGAAGCGGATGTCTCCCTATGCCCTTTTATTTTTATTAAAAAATCAAGAACCTGATATAAATTTCATAACCTCACCTATTTTTTCCGTAAAATTTCAGTCGGGGGAGTTTAGTTTTGTTTTCACTGTACTTTAAAAATAAAGTCGGTCAAAGGGGTGGTTCCCCTCCCCGACCAAATATCGAAATATAATGTAGCGGATTTTTGTCTAGATGCCAACCCCAACATTCAATGAAAATTTCAAGCAAATCGCATAATTTTGTTCCAAGTTTCAAAAAGTAGGGCAAGGGGGAGGTCCCCCTCTCCGTCCACATATGAAATCATCAGGTACCCCATATTAATTCCATAACCGCACCGCATGTTCTCTGTAAATCTCAGATAATTTAGAGAATTTTAGTTTTTTCACTGTACTTTAAAAAAAAGTCGAACAAAGGGGTGGTCCCCCTCCGCCACCAAATATCGAAATATAAAGTAGCGGATCTTTGTCTAGATGCCAACCCCAACCTTCAATGAACATTTCAAGCAAATCGGTCAACTTTGGTCCAATTTTCAAAAAGTCCGACAAAGGGGAGGTCCCCCTCCGCGACCAGGTGTCAAAAAATGAGGTACGCTATTTTCACCACATGAACGCCCCCTACGATCTCTGAAAGTTTCAAGTAAATCGGTTCAACCGTTTCGGAGCCAACTCGGAACATACAAACAAACAAACAAACAAATAAACAAACATAAATTGAATTTTATATAAATAGATTTACTGTTATGCTTTTAGCTAAATGTAAGACCCCACATAATTTTTCAATAATTATTCAGAAGGCAGGTAAGTAATAATATGATCACTTGAAATATGTATGAAGAGGAAAATGTTATTTTTTGTTTATTTATTTTTATTATTTTTGGATGGGAAACATGAAACATTTTTGTAGCAAATCTTTTTTCTTGTTTTGTCAAATAATGCAATTAAGGATTACATTCCAAGACATAATTAGGAAAACAAAAGCAAACTGTTACTACCTCAGAAGGCAGGTAAGTAATAATATGATCACTTGAAATATGTATGAAGAGGAAAATGTTATTTTTTGTTTATTTATTTTTATTATTTTTGGATGGGAAACATGAAACATTTTTGTAGCAAATCTTTTTTCTTGTTTTGTCAAATAATGCAATTAAGGATTACATTCCAAGACATAATTAGGAAAACAAAAGCAAACTGTTACTACCTTCGTCGATGAAAATAAGCTTTTTTGTGTACAAATTATGGAGACATCGTAAAATTTACATGGGCTTCGGTCGCATTAATCAAATATTTAGTTGTAGAGACTAAACAATTCTTCCTCTGCCTAAAGATGTTTCTATCTGATCGCTATTTCATATTACCATTTAATAGTGCCTAGGTCAGACTATTCCAATTGATTCTTCTATAGGTTGGGACACCATGATGAAGAGTTTTATTATACTCTCAAAGTAATGATAAACCACACAAACGCATTAGTATTGATTTTGTATTGTACTAAAGAATCACATAAAAAGTTTATGAAAGCACCTAAAACTGGGAGCAAAATCGTTTAAATGCATTTCTATTTCAATTGAGAGTCTCACCAAAATGCATTGAGAGCAACAATTCAAAGACAATGTGAGAAATTTGCAAGGAGAGCTGAAGAGTGTATGGGTGTAAATACGTGTGTATTGAAGTCAATAACCTTGGTTGACGGTTGTTGGTTGGTTGGTTGTTGTGCTATAAGTCAAATACAAAGTACCGCAATATTCAGCGGCATTTTATTGCAATAGCCGTGTTTATTGTGGTCGTCATTGCGGTTTTTTTGTTTTTGTTTCTCAGAGTCACATGTCTATGCAATGTGCATACGATGATTGCCTTTAGAAGTGTATGTATGCATGGATAATGGTTGTTAGCCATAAGTTTACCCATACATATTCATAGATTTAAAAAATGCATACAAATAAATCGCTCTTCATAAGACATTGCGATTCGCCAACAAAACAACGTCGCGGCGTTTTAGATTCTCTGGTGAATGCGTCAGTTTGATTGTACGTAAGGCATTTTTCGTTGGATTTTTCACTTCTGTTTTCTTTTTTTGCAATATTGCAAATGAGCAGCAGCAGCAGCAAGCGACGATGACAACAGCGACTGAATATTGTTGCTGGTTGGCTGGTTGGTTTGTTGTTCATTGTATTTGTAGCAGAAGCGGCAACGTAGGAATTCCAAGTGATTTTTCAAAAAACCAGCCATTTCATTTTTTTTGTATCGTTCGTTTTATTATTTTTTCGAAAAACCCCAAGCAGAGGAAAAAAATATGCACGCAGCTATAAAATCTGGGCTCCTTGTGCTCATGTAACAAGAACATGCAGTGCGAGTGCACCGATTCACAGTAAAAGAGCCTACCATTTGTAAAAACTATTTACAACATCAACTCAGGCCATCATATCTTCTATTTAAACAACCATTTCGGTATTGTTTAGGAGGAATACGTAAACAGAAGGAGATATTTCCTCTGGGGCTTGTTTCTGATATTTTACATTGCCGGTCATTTGGCATGCATTCAGATGGACAATTCGCGTCCCTATTTTGTGGGTACTTACAACACTTTAGATGGCAGGCGAATTTGCTCTTTTTGTTTACCTTGAATTACAACATTTTTTCTTTCTCCTCTCGGTGGTTGCTTTTCATTTTGCAAACTAACTTTCCCCACATTCTCTCATATTGACATTGACTGTCCCCGTTTCTCCTCATTTGAAAGTGATTCTCATACAGTGGAACATTGGTTTAAGTGGTTGAAAATATAAGCTGATGTGCAAAATACCACTAAAGGTGATCTTTTTTAAAAAGCTGCGAATGCCCCTGGTTCAGGTACTAAGTACGTAAGTACTGGATATAGCTCTGAAGGTCACTCTGTCCATCATTTTATGGGATTCCCGAAAATTAGTACAAATAAATGTATAGTATGAACCATACCAAGTGTCCTGGATTTTTTTTTTAACAAAAATTGGTCTCGTGTTTTTCATGTGGTTAGATTAGATTGAAAGATCTTGCAGTTTTTCCATATCTCAAGTCAGCTAACATACACATAAGCCAGTATTAGGGTTGTTGTAGTCTTTAATTCGTACTATTAATCGTACGCTTTTCTAAATTGGTTGTTCTATTAGTACACAACTTTCCTCCTTATTGTCCTTCCGACCAAATGTTGATACCATTCTAAAGTTATATTTCGCAAACAATTTTGAAAATATTGCACTTTTTATTACACGCGAAAAAATATCACAACAAAAAAAAAATGTTTCCAATTAAAATTTTGATTCAGGTTGAAAACGAAATCAATAAAAAAATAAATGATACAATTTGATTTTTAATAAAATTATTTTTTATCAAATTATTTATTTTTAACGTTTTTAATTAATGCATTTATCATCTGTGATGCGCATTCGAGACTGTTTATTGTACATAGTACATATAGCGTACTCTAAGTAAATATAATGGCTTATTTATAGCCTATCATTACTAGTTCTTTTATGTTGTTTGGAAATTAAAAATTGTCTCCAAAATGGTTTCGGATTTCCACATCCTCATCAGTTCCCTTTATTGGATGGATCTATTAATTTCAATTATTAGACTTATTGGTATAGCTTTCTTCTAAAGCTAGAATTTTTTAATTAATATATTAATTGTCCCATTTAAAATTTGAATTAAATAAAAAATATTCAAATTTAAAAACATAATTCCTTTCCATTAAGTTTTCACTTATATCAAAAATTAACAAATATCTAATTTTAATTGACAAATGCGAATGATAAATCAAAAAGTGAACTAATTTATTTATAATTATATAAATCCAATAAATAATTGAGGTATTTAATAAAAAAATAGATTTTTGCGACCAAAATCAATTATATTTCTAATTGGATCAATTAACAATTTAATTGAAAGTGCCAAAGAAACCCAGCAAAAAAAAACAATGCCAAAAAAGTAGTGAAAATGTTTTTTATGTATCCTGAAGTTGTACAAAATTAGCGCAGAACCGATTAAGTTACCATGGGCTTTTCATAGGACGGATGTCCACCATCAGTGTTGCCAACTCCCCAAGGCCAAAAAGCACCAAAAATATGTTATAAATTCTAACATACCACCTTCCACCACAAAATCGAAAATTAAATGCTCTACTAAAAAAAAAAAAAGATGTACCTATTATAGAACTTTTGTGAATTGAATTTTAAGAAGTTAAGGTGGGTATTAAGATCGAGTTTAGCTGCTAAAATAGTCATTTTTTGACAATTACAATTTCTTTAATAATTCATTTTAAGGAATACAAACTTTGTGAAAATTTGTTTTTGGCTATTCCCCATCAAGTTATAATAAAATTTGCTGCAAATATGCATAATTTTATGCCTTTTTTACTGATATAGTTTTCACTTTAGCGGCAAAACTCGAACTTAGTACTCACCATTATGAACCGCTATTCAAGTATACACTTTGATCAGTTTTAATGCTTTCGTCCAATTCATTTTGATCAGTGATGTTTTTCAACTTTCAAAATATTAATATATGGAAGGAGTCTATATTAATATATGGAAGGAGTCTTATTTCAGTTGTGCGTGCTTTTGTGAATTTAATACAAACGTTTTTAATGACATCTTTACCAAATTCGAAAATTCGACACTCATCGCTCGACTTTCCTACAGAATACCCTAAATAACAATATTAATTAAAAAATAATCAATACCAACTTCATAACAACCAAATTCTATATTTGGCAATAAATTTGAGTTTCTTCGGCTCTTGAAAGTCTAATCAAAATTTTTGTATCAATTAAACTTAATACTGTTCAAAATAAAAAAAGCACCAAAAGCACTAAATGAAAATGCCAGAAAGCACCAAGTTGGTGCTTTTTTTAAAAAGGCACCAAAAAGGCAATTTGGTGCTTTTTAGAAATCAAAAAGCACTAAATTTGGTGCTAAAAGCACCAAATTGGCAACACTGTCCACCATTTCAATAGCCGGTACACTGAATTTGAGTCACTTCTTAAGATGTGATTCGAATTCAGTGTTTTAGATGTGAATTAAAGAATGTTGTAATATTTTGGCAAATAAATAATTTTTATAATATTTTATAATTTTCGTGATTGAAGTAATTTCAATTAGGAAATTAATTGAAGCCATTAATTCTGTGTTTGAATCAGAAAAATATTCGATGTAGGATCGAAATCGTCATTTAAACTTCAGTCTCCTTAATTAATTACCTAATTTGATTCCGGTAAAGCTGCTGTGGCGCGATGTATACCTCGTGAAAGCATGACAGGGATGTAGGTTGTTCTCCAAGGCCTCCTCACAGCACGTCCAACATGCAACATCTTTTGTTGTAATCTTTTGTAATGAAGCAATCCGGTTTATAGTCAAAATTCTATGTATTGAAATCTTGTACACAGATTTAATTTACTGAAATTACCACGTTATTTTTTTAATGCATCGGAAACCTTAAACTAGCATTTGAACAATCCAGATTATATTACAAAATAAAATATTTATGTTTATTTAAATAAAAAAATAACTGAAATATGTTATATAACAATTGAAGTACAAAGTCTAGGATAGAAACAATGAACCTCTGACAATAAAACTGGTACGCTTATTATTGCACCAACACCATAATGTAGTATTCTTGTGATGATGAATGTTTCTAATTTATTATATTACTTATTGAATACTTTCCTCACGAAACACAACGCTTCTGCATATTGGGTTCCACTGTATAAATTCATTGTAATATTAAAAATCTTGCCTGCAGTTTCAAATGCAAGCAAATCGAATTTTCTATGTTATCTACAAAGCTCATACCCAAAACCCTCTCTTTCAAAACTCTCCATAGCCATTTGAAACTTATAAGTATTTGAAGAAGTGTATGTGTAAAATACCAACCAAGTAAACCACTAAACAGACAATTGTAGTTGCTATCATTTCCCACTTTTCTTCACTGCTTTATAACAACAATTAGAAAAGGAGATGATATTGTTCCTTTCATACAACTAAAAAACCAGCAACAAAATGTAATAGTCAATAGAAGGTGTAAGTAAGTTACGTATCATCTACTTAGTTTGTGTGTAAATTGTATACAATCCGTCCGTTTGTCTGTCTACTTGGGTATTTTTCTCCTCATTTGACTGACTGACGTAAGTAACATTGTGTACTGAGTGCTATTAGGCTCTCAGCAATTTCCGCTCAACGATTTTACATTAAGTACTCGGATATTTTTTTTGTCTTCTTTAATTACGTTCAATTGCGCGCTGTACGTTTGTGTGTGCCTCTGTATATGGCTCAGTGCACACACAAGTACCCCCCACCCAACGAAACCAGCGAAGCACCACTCATCGCAGCAACACAACACTGACAATGAATGCTTGCTAGCTACTCTGCTTGTGTGAAACAGTATTTGTGATTTTTGTTGTTGTATAAATCCCCCCACATAGTATATACTTGTGTAAGTACATTGTACGTTCATACAACAATTTATGCTCCCATCGCATTTTATTCCTCTTCCCGTCAAAAGAAAATCTCTCTCGTAAAACATCTATTCACTTGTGTTACTGTTATGCATTCATATCACAGTCGACCCACCTTTTGCTGTTTTTATTCACATTTCTGAGAGGACTGTCATCATCGTAAGATTCTTTCGTTATTATTGTTCTTGCCTTTTCGTTATACTTTCCTGACTGAGCCTCTTTAACTCTCTTCTATTCGGTAGAGCTCTTATGAAAAGGTCGTTGTACGTTTCAATGTATCCAATATCGCCGTACATTAACCTCAATTACTTTGTATACTTTGTTGTTGTTGAATTTTGTTCGTTTTATTAATACCCGTTTTACTTATTTTTAGACTCTCAGCAAATCGGGCCATGTGTGTGTACAGTATATATATGTGTATGTATATGCAAGGATGCAAGGGTGTGTGTGTGTTTGCACTTTGCTTATTAAATGCATTTTGTGGGTCTCTCTTGCAAAAATATCTCAATGCAATTTTAGTAATGCATGAACATTGCCAGTGAGAAGTTCATTTGACCAGAATCGGAATTTCGAAATGGATTATTTACCATCGATAAATCAACATTGTGGTCACATTAAGGATATTCGTATTTCTAGAAAAAAAATAGAAAAATTTTTTGTTGGAATACATTTTATTTTTTGTTCCATTCAATTGAAAGAACGAATTAAAACCTTCGACACGCCAGTCTTCAAGTTATATATTTTTGGGTCTTAAATAAGACATGACTACATATTGACAAAGCTTTACGTTCTCGATTATTTTCGCATTAACCATTCAATACCATGCTGTAGATCAGCGTTTCCCAAATGGGGCCACCACGAGGTTCTAGGGGAGGCAGATTCATTTTTGAATTTTAAACCATCTATAGCTTTATGAGGATTTTTATTAAGATCAGCAAATATAGCTTCTCCTCCTACATTAAATTTATTAGGAGAAATTGTTAATTTCAACGAAACATCAATAATATACTACAAAAGAACGTGCCAACCATTTCGAAATGTTAATTTATAACCACAGTGAGAGATTAGAAGATACATGCAATGCTATAATTTTCACAACGAAATCGATACAGTTTCTGGGAGGGCGCAAATCATATTATGTTGGGAAGCTCTGGTGTAGACAGACATTCACCTCCCAGGAAGATTAGGGATAATCTCCACTTCCTATAGCACAAATTCCATCGTTATTTAATTATCATCCAGGTCTTGCAGCATAGCAGAAATGTCTCAACAGAAGACCTTTCTGCTGCCCGTGTTTCGCCAGATGGTTGCATGTGACGAGGAATTGTAATGACTGAAGTGTGAATAGTCGTATCGTGATCAGACTAGCAAACATCGTTCCGAACATTCACTGTTTACAAAAGTCGAATTATTGAAAATTCAGCAAAAAGTCGAAATTCGACTTATCACTAATCACATATGTCGAAAGCCTAATTTTAAAAAATTTAAAAAATTTTTGATTTCGACTTCAAAATTTGGAAAAAAATCGACTAAATTGGATCAATTAATTGACGTTGGTGATTGAAGAAATTTTAATTAAAAAATTAATTAGATCAATTAATTTCGTGATTTAAGACAAAACATTTTTTTTGTGTACATACATATATACATATCTCCTAGTTGGCTAAGAGAAAACTCAAATCAAACATCATTACATTAAACTTAAGGTAATTTAAATAAATTTACTTGAATGGAACTGATATGAAGTTATTATTGGTTATTAAAACAAATAAAAATATTGGTACTTTACCCATTGGTAATTTACGCATAGTATCGAAGATTAAAGTCTCCTATTTTCACTTCATAAGCTCCCATTGAGTTGTGGGTAGCTTGAATTCAAACACAATTGCATATCGCTCGATTTCGTTTTTATTTTAAATTTTATGTCTGCCTTATTTCTATAGTAAATATAATCTTAGAGAAAATTGAGAAATTTATTAAAACAAATAAGAATCTTATGTTTTTAAGATATTTCCCATAATATTTATGAATGATTTTATTTTATATTGTAAAACATTTCATATTATTTTCTATAGACAGTGATTGGTTTACACTTAATTTTTCCATACTTTCTCTCATTCGTTTATTTTTATTTGTTAATAAATAAATTATTTGTATGTACCTAGATTATCACAGTTTTTGATATGTTGTTGTTTGCGTTTTTTTTTTCTTTTGTTCTAGCTTAACTTAAAAATAAGAATTTTTGAATTTTATCAAAAATCCATTGATATGTTTCGTTTACATTTATTTTGGAATGACATCTTCGATTGAATGCAATAGAGGTGATGACTGCCTTTTTGTATAAGTAAAGTCTTAAATACCTTGCATCCCTGCAAGCATTTAGTAGTTTATTTTATCTTCTTTCGTTTAAATATCAATATATCGGGTCGCTAGGAAGTTTTGTGATAGAAAAGATCGCTTTCACGTGGAGGTATGTAGCGTTACCGTTCAGAATTGAGAAATTTGTCAAAATGTTATTTCTATAAAAAATGTTTTATTTCTGTAGAAAATTTTGTCAAAATATTATTTCTATAGAACATTTGATAAAAATTTTATTTCTATAGAAAATTTGATCAAAATTTTATTTTTATAGAAAATTTTATAAAAATGTCAAAATTTTATTTCTATAGAAAATTTTGTCAAAATTTTATTTCTATAGAAAATTTTGTCAAAATTTTATGTCTATAGAAAAAAATTATTTCTATAGAAAATTTTATCAAAATTTTATTTCTATAGAAAATTTTGTCAAAATTTTATTTCTATAGAAAATTTTCTCAAAAATTTATTTCTATATAAAGGTTTGCCAAAAAATTATTTCTACAGAAAATTTTGTCAAAATTTTAATTCTATAGAAAATTTGGCAACATTTTATTTCTATAGAAAATTTTATCAACATTTTATTTTTATAGAAAATTTTGTCAAAATTTTATTTTTATACAAAGTTTTGTAAAAATTTTATTTCTATAGAAAGTTTTGTCAAAATTTTAATTTATAGAAAATTTTTCAAAATTTTATTTCTATAGAAAATTTTTCAAAATTTTATTTCTATAGAAAATTTTGTAAATTTCTTTTCTATAGAAAATTTTCTCAAAAATTTACTTCTATGGAAAATTTTGTCAAAATTTTATTTCTATAGAAAAGTTTGTAAAAATTTTATTTCTATAGAAAATTTTGTCAAAATTTTATTTCTATAGAAAATTTTGTCAAAATTTTATTTCTATAGAATTTTTTCAAAATTTTATTTCTATAGAAAATTTTGTCAAAATTTTATTTCTATAGAAAATTTTGTCAAAATTTTATTTCTATAGAAAATTTTTCAAAATTTTATTTCTATACAAAATTTTGTCAACATTTTATTTCTATAGAAAAAAATTTATTTCTATAGAAAATTTTATCAACATTTTATTTCTATAGAAAATTTTCTCAAAAATTTATTTCTATATAAAGGTTTGCCAAAAAATTATTTCTATAGAAAATTTGGTCAAACTTTTAATTCTATAGAAAATTTTGTCAACATTTTATTTCTATAGAAAATTTTTCAACATTTTATTTTTATAGAAAATTTTGTCAAAATTTTATTTTTATAGAAAGTTTTGTAAAAATATTATTTCTATAGAAAGTTTTGTCAAAATTTTATTTCTATAGAAAGTTTTGTCAAAATTTTAATTTATAGAAAATTTTTCAAAATTTTATTTCTATAGAAAATTTTGTATTTTTTTTTTTTCTATAGAAAATTTTCTCAAAAATTTACTTCTATGGAAAATTTTGTCAAAAATTTATTTCTAAAGTTTTTTTCAAAATTTATTTCTGTAGAAAATTTTGTCAAAATTTTATTTCTATAGAAAATTTTGTCAAAATTTTAATTCTATAGAAAATTTTGTCAACATTTTATTTCTATAGAAAATTTTATCAACATTTTATTTTTATAGAAAATTTTGTCAAAATTTTATTTTTATAGAAAGTTTTGTAAAAATATTATTTCTATAGAAAGTTTTTTCAAAATCTTAATTTATAGAAAATTTTTCAAAATTTTATTTTTATAGAAACTTTTGTAATTTTTTTTTTCTATAGAAAAATTTCTCAAAAATTTATTTCTATGGAAAATTTTGTCAAAAATTTATTTCTAAAGTTTTGTCAAAATTTTATTTCTATAGAAACTGTTGTCAAAAATTATTTGTATAGAATATTTTGTCAAAATTTTATTTCAATAGAAAATTTTGTCAAAATTTTATTTCAATAGAAAATTTTGTCAAAATTTTATTTCAATAGAAAATTTTGCCAAAATCTTATTTCTATAGAAAATTTTGTGTCTATACAAAATATTGTCAAAATTTTATTTCTATAGAAAATTTTGTCAAAATTTTATTTCTATAGAAAAAAATTTATTTCTATAGAAAAAAATTTATTTCTATAGAAAATTTTGTCAAAATTTTAAGTGTATAGACAATTTTGTCAACATTTTATTTCTATAGATAATTTTGTTGACATTTTATTTTTATAGAAAATTTTGTCGAAATTTTATTTCTATAGAAAATTTTGTCAAAATTTTATTTCTATAGAAAAAATTGTCAAAATTTTATTTCTATAGAAAATTTTGTCAAAATTTGATTTCTATAGAAAATTTGGTCAAAATATTATTCCTATAGAAAATTTTGTTAAAATTTGATTTCTATAGAAAATTTTGTCAAAATTTTATTTCTATAGAAAATTTTGTCATTCCTATAGAAAATTTTGACGTTATATTTCTATAAAAAATTTTCCCAAAAATTTTATTTCTATAGAAAATTTTGTCAACATTTTATTTCTAGAGAAACTTTTCTCAAAATGTTATGGTCCCCGATGATTATGTCTCATAGTGGACGATTAGATCGCGACCGGGAATACTAAGTCGATAAGAAGATTATATCTCCTACGAAAGATTTTTTCTTCCTTAGCGAAAATACTTAGCTACATTTTCGATCGAAAATGTTTGCAGGGATTAATGCTCGAATTGTGTATATGTATGAGAGGGATTGTTGGTGTACGTGTGTAGCAAATTTTCAAAATTCATTTCCTTTGGAATTTGCCGGCATAACACAGGCATCTTTAAAATTGGTGGCATTCAATGGTCCAAAATAGTCTTCATGTAAAAATCGTATGATATTCTCTATGGGACATAAATCGGCTTTATTGCCTCGGCTATCACGTGTTACCCTAAGACTTTTGCCACCTTCACAAAAATCTATTTGTTGTGTCACATCATGTCCATCATAGACAACACGAAAATAATAATCAGTATGGGCTTCACTTTTATACACCTCAAAAGCTAAACGCGCTGCATAGGCTATAAAGGTATTCTCTGTTTGTATGCCCAATGCCGCTGTTAGATATTGTAGAGTCCAATCATGACCAGAGTATAATACAAATTTTGTACGATCTCCCGATATCATGCGTAACATATAACTGACTATATGTCTAATCATGCCATAGGCTCTCATCAGGCCAATTCTTTTGTAAAAGGAATGATGGACCTCCCTTGTTGATTGCCAATTGGAGAAAGACATCATGGTAGAGACATGAGCCGATTCAATACAACCCTCGTTGTTGGAGGATGTTGAAACTTCTTCATTAGCTCCTTGCATTTGTATCAAATTGGAATTGACATCACCAACGGCATTACCAGGACCCATACTATCTCCGATACCTGCAACATTTCCTGCCCCTCCTCCACCGCCTACCATCATATCATCTTGATCTATATTGATAACATCATTTAAATCCACATCATTGGCCTTTGTACTGACCGCTATGGTCTCCGTTCCATTGAGATTTTTATGGCATGGCCAGGGGGCATCATGACACATAACCGTTAACATGGCATCGACAACTTCATTCGGATCATTGATACCATTGGGAGTATGCTGTAGTAATTGATTACCTATCCAATGCATAACACTTGTCACCATTGGTTGTTTGGTCAAACTCTTCTTCTGTATCTTTAAAAGTTCTTTCCTCAACGCATCGGCCTTTGGACAAACACAATCGGTAAAACAAAAGGCAATGCTATGCGATTCCCTTACATTTAGGGCCAACCATTTATCCGTGGGCAGAAATGTATAGAAGAGGGCCAAAGCCGATTGAAAAGTTCTTCTAACACGAGTTGTATAGACCACTACTTCATCGGAATTCAATAGGGTAGAGTAAGGTGTAGAATTAGCCACATTTTTACCATATTGATTGGTAGCCTGTCTTATCCATAGACCCAATGGATGGGCATAAATCTGATGGAGTATTTCGCCAACATGCAGTAACTGAGCTATACCTCTGTAATGATTTAAAATGGCAAGTAATTAAATTAAATTGAAATTTACTTAATTTCAATAAATTAATCGTCATTTAATTTTATATAATTTAATTTAGTTTTTTTTTGTTTAATTTAATGTAAAAGAAAAAAAAATAATTTTAATTTAATTTAATTTAATTTAATTTAATTTAATTTAATTTAATTTAATTTAATTTAATTTAATTTAATTTAATTTAATTTAATTTAATTTAATTTAATTTAATTTAATTTAATTTAATTTAATTTAATTTAATTTAATTTAATTTAATTTAATTTAATTTAATTTAATTTAATTTAATTTAATTTAATTTAATTTAATTTAATTTAATTTAATTTAATTTAATTTAATTTAATTTAATTTAATTTAATTTAATTTAATTTAATTTAATTTAATTTAATTTAATTTAATTTAATTTAATTTAATTTAATTTAATTTAATTTAATTTAATTTAATTTAATTTAATTTAATTTAATTTAATTTAATTTAATTTAATTTAATTTAATTTAATTTAATTTAATTTAATTTAATTTAATTTAATTTAATTTAATTTAATTTAATTTAATTTAATTTAATTTAATTTAATTTAATTTAATTTAATTTAATTTAATTTAATTTAATTTAATTTAATTTAATTTAATTTAATTTAATTTAATTTAATTTAATTTAATTTAATTTAATTTAATTTAATTTAATTTAATTTAATTTAATGTAGTTTAATTTAATTTAGTTTAATTTAATTAATTTAGTTTAATTTAATTTAATTTAATTTAATTTAATTTAATTTAATTTAATTTAATTTAATTTAATTTAATTTAATTTAATTTAATTTAATTTAATTTAATTTAATTTAATTTAATTTAATTTAATTTAATTTAATTTAATTTAATTTAATTTAATTTAATTTAATTTAATTTAATTTAATTTAATTTAATTTAATTTAATTTAATTTAATTTAATTTAATTTAATTTAATTTAATTTAATTTAATTTAATTTAATTTAATTTAATTTAATTTAATTTAATTTAATTTAATTTAATTTAATTTAATTTAATTTAATTTAATTTAATTTAATTTAATTTAATTTAATTTAATTTAATTTAATTTAATTTAATTTAATTTAATTTAATTTAATTTAATTTAATTTAATTTAATTTAATTTAATTTAATTTAATTTAATTTAATTTAATTTAATTTAATTTAATTTAATTCAATTTAATTTGATTTAATTTAATTTAATTTAATTTAATTTAATTTAATTTAATTTAATTTAATGTAGTTTAATTTAATTTAGTTTAATTTAATTAATTTAGTTTAATTTAATTTAATTTAATTTAATTTAATTTAATTTAATTTAATTTAATTTAATTTAATTTAATTTAATTTAATTTAATTTAATTTAATTTAATTTAATTTAATTTAATTTAATTTAATTTAATTTAATTTAATTTAATTTAATTTAATTTAATTTAATTTAATTTAATTTAATTTAATTTAATTTAATTTAATTTAATTTAATTTAATTTAATTTAATTTAATTTAATTTAATTTAATTTAATTTAATTTAATTTAATTTAATTTAATTTAATTTAATTTAATTTAATTTAATTTAATTTAATTTAATTTAATTTAATTTAATTTAATTTAATTTAATTTAATTTAATTTAATTTAATTTAATTTAATTTAATTTAATTTAATTTAATTTAATTTAATTTAATTTAATTTAATTTAATTTAATTTAATTTAATTTAATTTAATTTAATTTAATTTAATTTAATTTAATTCAATTTAATTTGATTTAATTTAATTTAATGTATTGTAATTTAATTCAATTAATTTTTTAATCGACTTTGGCGATTGATACTACAATTTCGTGATTGAAAACAAATAGCAGATGCCCTGCCTAAAAACATCAGTTCACTCATCATACATACTTATAAGTCAACTGTCCCAGTAGACATTCCTTTTCGGCCAATGGAAGCAAAGGAAACCCATGAAAAGGTCCAACCTTATTCCAATACATATGATTCGATGCAGATGCTGAAGTTGTGTTATACAAAAAGCTTCGATATCTATAAAATTCACCAATATTAGCTTGAAGTTACAATAGAAAAATAAGCAAATCTTACTTATTAACCAAATTATCCCCAGTTATGCCACAATCCAAATGAGGTACACTACGTACATGAGACATTGGACCCCTATCACCATGCCGTATTATCATAAGGACACCCTGTAATTTCCAACCATCCAATATGCCACCATCATCGAGACGATTTATTTGTGACAATGGCATACAACGTTTCTTATATTTGGCAAAATTATTAGAATCCGCAGGCGGAGTAACTGTCAATGAGGGTGCACCATAAAGATGGGAATTGCCATTAAGAATATAGCTCAAGGAATTTGTATTGCGTCCAATATATTTATACATTCCTATGAAAAAGGTAAAAGAAATCAAAATTAAAAACAAAAAATGGCAAAAGTTTTCCTCTGAAACTCTTGATGGGAATAGGAAAATTGTCTCACCTGCTATTAGCAAAAATATCCATATACTTAATATCATATAACAATATAATGTCCTGTGTTGTGTAGAGAATCGTATGAGTTCTTTGAGTAACATTGTAAATTATCCAGTGTCTGTGACTATAGTGTATCTCAAAAAATTGGATTGTGGCGGGGAGTTTCTTTTTTGGTTATTTTAATTGTGGTCCTTAAAATTTTCGTTTTCTTTCAGGATATCTTTCTTCTTCTTCTAATAGTGAGATGTATGTATTACAGTAAATTTTAAGAAACTGATATGTTTACCTATCAGCTGTTTTATCCATGTAGATGTCAAAATAGGGGTTTGATGCAAAATGTTTGACATGCGCATTGCTGTTGTCTTGAATGTAAACAATAACATATGTTTCCCAAGTAGTAGCATGCTAATGTAAATAGGATTCCCCCGAAATCGTGCAAACATACATACACAAAATAGAGGAAGTGAGAGCCGAAGTTAACTTGTTGAAATCACCGTTAGTTTATTTATATTTTTAGCTTTGACATGAGGCTTGTCAGAGAGAGAGAGAGAGAGAGTTACAATATACTGTGTCAAATGTCAATAACATCGAATTGTAGACATTTCATATTCGCAGATTTGTTGTACACTGTGATGTTATTAAATTATTCTATTCTATTTTTTTTTTAAATAATTTTTTGATTTTTTTTTATTAACTAAACATTATTTAAAAAAATCATACGGTCTAATAATTGCCATGATGAATTAAGCATTAGTCAAATTTGACTAATGATGAAATCTCAATAAATTTTTCTTGCGTTTTAGTTAATTTTAAACATGTCATTGCTTTAAAGGTACAAATTAAATATATTAATTAAATATTAACCTTCCCCTAAATAGGAAAAAGTGTGTAATTGCCAGCGTTGCCACAATGAATTTTTATCTTGGACCAACATTTTTCCAAAACTGGACCAAAATTCATACCAGCGGACCATTTTTCCAAATTAAATTAATATCATTTAAAAGTTAAAATTTTTCCAAAAATTTTACTTCGATAGAAAATTATGTCAAAATTTTATTTCTATAGAAAATTTTGTCAAAATTTTATTTCTATAGAAAATTTTGTAAAAAATTTATTTCTATAGAAAATTTTGTAAAAATTTTATTTCTATAGAAAATTTTGTAAAAATTTTATTTCTATAGAAAATTTTGTCAACATTTTATTTCTATAGAAAATTTTGTAAAAATTTTATTTCTATAGAAAATTTTGTCAAAATTTTATTTCTATAGAAAACTTTTCCAAAATTTTACTTCAATTGAAAATTTTGTCAAAATTTTATTTCTATAGAAATTTTGTGAACATTTTATTTTTATAGAAAATTTTGTCAAATTTTCAGTTCTATGTAATTGCCAGCGTTGCCACAATGAATTTTTATTTTGGACCAAAATTTTTCCTTAATTGGACCAAAATTCATACCAGCGGACCCTTTTTCCAAATTAAATTATAATCATTTAAAAGTTAACAATTTTCCAAAATTTTACTTCGATAGCATTTTTTTTGATATAAATTTTTTCGATAGAAAAAATTTGTCAAAATTTTATTGCTATAGAAAAATTTTAGTTCTATAGAAAGTTATCGCAAAACTTTATTTCTATAGAAAATTTGTCAAAATTTTATTTCCATAGAAAATTTTGTCAAAATTTTATTTCTATAGAAAATGTTGTCAAAATTTTAGTTCTTTAGGAAATTTTGTCAAAATTTTATTCCTTTAGGAAATTTTGACAAAATTTCAGTTCTTTATTTGGCAAAATATGGAATGGTTCAGAAGTTATTGACAATCCAAAATTTTTCGTTTTGCGAACTCGTAAACCAGGATATAGGGGATTGCCTAACTTTATGAAAAAAACTCGGCAATTTTTATTGCAAAACACACATCGATTACAACAGTTGACCACTTGACAGACTGGCTGAAGTCCTTACATATTAAAGAATTCGATAATGTGAGATTGTGTTTTTTTCCCTTTTTTTTATAGAATTAAATTTACATACATATAATAATTATATGAATTTTCTCTTGGGGATTTTTTATGGGGAAAAATATTGCAGTTGGGGATTTTTTGGGGATATAATTTCGACATTTTGGGGATCTCTCGAAGAAATCTGGCTACCGTCTGTTATTTGAAAAGGACCATGGATCGTATGATATTTACAACATGTGGAGATCATGAAGCTCATACGCTACAAGGGTCAATAACACTACTTTACAAAATAAAATTATTTTCATGTACATTTGATGATGAGAGGTGACTTATTTAATGTATTTTCGCCTGCTAAATTCGAAAGTAAAGGTTAATTTTCTTTTGTGGATGAAAAAATAAAATATATAAGGATGTCTCAAAATCCTTATTTTTTTTTTCATTTTTTTATACTTGACAAATCATATCTCGAGCTACAAATGCTCGATTTGGATTTAATCTCTCAATTGTTTATAACTTTGTTATTTTCCGGTCGTTTTTCTTCTAGTTAGCATGGATGGAAAATAAAATTTTAAGAAAGTACAAAAAAGCTATTTTTTGAGCGAAAAATTGCTTTTCACTAATTTTCAACAAAAAATTTCATTGGAAGATTATTGTCAAGAGCTCCTTTAGACTGAATTTTAAAGAAAATAAAATTTTGTTTGTAAACTCCTAAATTTTAAATATTTTTTTAGTTTTATATCCGCTTACAAAGACACGCCACAATTGATAGAATTATACTGTTTGGTAGATTGTAGATAAATAAATAAAAAATAAAAAATTCTATAAAAATAAAATTTGGAAAAAAATCAATAAAAATTTTGTCAAAATTTTCTATAAAAACTAAAATTTTGACAAAATTTTCTTTAGGAATAAAATTTTGACAAAATTTTCTTTAGAAATAAAATTTTGACAAAGTTTTCGTTACAAATAAAATGTTGACAAAATTTTCTATAGAAATAATAATAGAAATAAATCAAAATTTTATTTCTATTAGTACTATAGTCAAGTGTGCCAAATTTTATTGAAATCGGTTCAGATTTAGATATAGCTCCCATATATATCTTTCGCCCGATTTACACTCATATGACCACAGAGGCCAATTTTTTGCTCCGATTTAGTTGAAATTTTGCACAGGGAGTAGAATTAGCATTGTAGCTATGCGTGCCAAATTTGGTTGAAATCGGTTCAGATTTAGATATAGCTCCCATATATATCGATCGCCCGATTTACACTCATATGACCACAGTGGCCAATCTTTTACTACGATTTAATAAAAAAATTCTATAAAAATAAAATTTTGAAAAAAAAATAAATAAAAATTTTGACAAAATTTTCTATAAAAACTAAAATTTTGACAAAATTTTCATCAGAAATAAAATTTTGATAAAATTTTCTTTAGAAATAAAATTTTGACAAAATTTTCTTTAGAAATAAAATTTTGACAAAATTTTCTATAGAAATAATAATAGAAATAAATAAAAATTTTATTTCTATAGAAATAATAATAGAAATAAATCAAAATTTTATTTCTATAGAAATAAAATTTTGACAAAATTTTCTTTGGAAATAAAATTTTGACAACATTTTCTTTAGAAATAAAGTTTTGACAAAATTTTCTATAAAAATAAAATGTTTACAAAATTTTCTTTAGAAATAAAATTTTGACAAAATTTTCATTAGAAATAAAATTTTGACCACATTTCCTTTAGAAATAAAATTTTGACAAAATTTTCTATAAAAATAAAATGTTGACAAAATTTTCTTTAGAAATAAAATTTTGACAACATTTTCTTTAGAAATAAAATCTTGACAAAATTTTCTTTGGAAATAAAATGTTGACAAAATTTTCTTTAGAAATAAAATTTTGACAACATTTTCTATAGAAATAAAATGTTGACAAAATTTTCTTTAGAAATAAAATGTTGACAAAATTTTCATTAAAAATAAAATTTTGACAAAATTTTCTTTAGCAATAAAATTTTGACAAAATTTTCTATAGAAATAAAATGTTGACAAAATTTTAATTAGAAATAAAATGTTGACCGCATTTCCCTTAGAAATAAAATTTTGACAAAATTTTCTATAAAAATAAAATGTTGACAAAATTTTCTTTAGAAATAAAATTTTAACAACATTTTCTGTAGAAATAAAATCTTGACAAAATTTTCTTTAGAGATAAAATGTTGACAAAATTTTCATTAGAAATAAAATTTTGACCACATTTTCTTTAGAAATATAATTTTGAGCACATTTTCTTTAGAAATAAAATTTTTACAAAATTTTCTTTAGAAATAAAATGTTGACAAAATTTTCTTTGGAAATAAAATGTTCATCAGAAATAAAATTTTGACAACATTTTCTATAGAAATAAAATGTTGACAAAACTTTCTGAAGAAATAAATCATTGCAAAATAATATTTTTGGTAAGATTTTCTCCAAATGTTTGTAGATTAGTTTTGTCTCAAGTTTTGAGCGTGACTGTAGTGGTTAGCATTATTTTAGTACGCGATCGAAGCGTAATATAGAACCATATGATTTTTTACATTTCAGAACTGAATAAAATTTAGACAAAATTTTATTTCTGATGAAAATTTTGTCAAAATTTTATTTCTATAGAAAATTTTGTCAAAATTTTTGTAAGCGGATATAAAACAAAAAAAAATATTTAAAATTGAAATGTTGACAAATAAAACTTTATTTTCTTTAAAATTCAGTTGTGAGATTTTAACAAGCGTTCTTCATTTTTCATTCATAGTAATAAAGAACATCTCAGAAAGTAGTTTCAATGTCATGCCGTGGCGTCATTTCGATGTCTACAAATATTTGAAGAGACGTTTTGATGGATCGTGTTCAATGGCGTTGTGGCTGAGTATGATAAGGCGTTCTGTTATGGTGCCAATAAACAAATGTTCAACCAAGTTTGCACTAATGCCGGATCAAAAATTGGGAATCCAAATTACTTTTTTGGAAGCTCTTTCTTTGCTGGGTACAAGAGAAGCTTAAACAACAGAGGAAAATACCAAGTGGCATAAAAGACTTTTTACAAGAATTCATAATTAATAATAATTATATGCCCCAATGAACTATGCGCCATAAAAAAGGCCTAATGCAATTCATTAGCATTTTTTTTGTTTCCTCTGAACAATTTCAAATAATTTTCAAATACTTCAAACGCTTTTTTTTAATACTTCAAATATTTAAATAAAGAACAACAGTTTTCTCCTAAATTTTTATCAAAATGAGTCAAAAAACCGAGATATCTGAAGATGAATTGACCATACCGGAAGAAGGAGGGGAAACAATAAATATAGGCGTAAATCAAGAAGTTTTCTTTAGAAATAAAATCTTGACAAAATTTTCTTTGGAAATAAAATGTTGACAAAATTTTCTTTAGAAATAAAATTTTGACAAAATTTTCTATAGAAATAAAATGTTGTCAAAATTTTCTTTAGAAATAAAATGTTGACAAAATTTTCATTAAAAATAAAATTTTGACAAAATTTTCTTTAGCAATAAAATTTTGACAAAATTTTCTATAGAAATAAAATGTTGACAAAATTTTAATTAGAAATAAAATGTTGACACGCCACAATTGATAGAATTATACTGTTTGGTAGATTGTAGATAAATAAATAAAAAATAAAAAAATTCTATAAAAATAAAATTTTGAAAAAAAATCAATAAAAATTTTGACAAAATTTTCTATAAAAACTAAAATTTTGACAAAATTTTCTTTAGAAATAAAATTTTGACAAAATTTTCGTTACAAATAAAATGTTGACAAAATTTTCTATAGAAATAAAATGTTGACAAAATTTTCTATAGAAATAATAATAGAAATAAATCAAAATTTTATTTCTATTAGTACTATAGTCAAGTGTGCCAAACTTTATTGAAATCGGTTTAGATTTAGATATAGCTCCCATATATATCTTTCGCCCGATTTACACTCATATGACCACAGAGGCCAATTTTTTGCTCCGATTTAGTTGAAATTTTGCACAGGGAGTAGAATTAGCATTGTAGCTATGCGTGCCAAATTTGGTTGAAATCGGTTCAGATTTAGATATAGCTCCCATATATAGCTTTCGCCCGATTTACACTCATATGACCACAGAGGCCAATTTTTTGCTCCGATTTAGTTGAAATTTTGCACAGGGAGTAGAATTAGCATTGTAGCTATGCGTGCCAAATTTGGTTGAAATCGGTTCAGATTTAGATATAGCTCCCATATATATCGATCGCCCGATTTACACTCATATGACCACAGTGGTCAGTCAATCTTTTACTACGATTTAATAAAAAAATTCTATAAAAATAAAATTTTGAAAAAAAATCAATAAAAATTTTGACAAAATTGTCTATAAAAACTAAAATTTTGACAAAATTTTCATCAGAAATAAAATTTTGATAAAATTTTCTTTAGAAATAAAATTTTGACAACATTTTCTTTAGAAATAAAATGTTGACAAAATTTTCTATAGAAATAATAATAGAAATAAATAAAAATTTTATTTCTATAGAAATAATAATAGAAATAAATCAAAATTTTATTTCTATAGAAATAAAATTTTGACAAAATTTTCTTTGGAAATAAAATTTTGACAACATTTTCTTTAGAAATAAAGTTTTGACAAAATTTTCTATAAAAATAAAATGTTTACAAAATTTTCTTTAGAAATAAAATTTTGACAAAATTTTCATTAGAAATAAAATTTTGACCACATTTCCTTTAGAAATAAAATTTTGACAAAATTTTCTATAAAAATAAAATGTTGACAAAATTTTCTTTAGAAATAAAATTTTGACAACATTTTCTTTAGAAATAAAATCTTGACAAAATTTTCTTTGGAAATAAAATGTTGACAAAATTTTCTTTAGAAATAAAATTTTGACAACATTTTCTATAGAAATAAAATGTTGACAAAATTTTCTTTAGAAATAAAATGTTGACAAAATTTTCATTAAAAATAAAATTTTGACAAAATTTTCTTTAGCAATAAAATTTTGACAAAATTTTCTATAGAAATAAAATGTTGACAAAATTTTAATTAGAAATAAAATGTTGACCGCATTTCCCTTAGAAATAAAATTTTGACAAAATTTTCTATAAAAATAAAATGTTGACAAAATTTTCTTTAGAAATAAAATTTTAACAACATTTTCTGTAGAAATAAAATCTTGACAAAATTTTCTTTAGAGATAAAATGTTGACAAAATTTTCATTAGAAATAAAATTTTGACCACATTTTCTTTAGAAATATAATTTTGAGCACATTTTCTTTAGAAATAAAATTTTTACAAAATTTTCTTTAGAAATAAAATGTTGACAAAATTTTCTTTGGAAATAAAATGTTCATCAGAAATAAAATTTTGACAACATTTTCTATAGAAATAAAATGTTGACAAAACTTTCTGAAGAAATAAATCATTGCAAAATAATATTTTTGGTAAGATTTTCTCCAAATGTTTGTAGATTAGTTTTGTCTCAAGTTTTGAGCGTGACTGTAGTGGTTAGCATTATTTTAGTACGCGATCGAAGCGTAATATAGAACCATATGATTTTTTACATTTCAGAACTGAATAAAATTTAGACAAAATTTTATTTCTGATGAAAATTTTGTCAAAATTTTATTTCTATAGAAAATTTTGTCAAAATTTTTGTAAGCGGATATAAAACAAAAAAAAATATTTAAAATTGAAATGTTGACAAATAAAACTTTATTTTCTTTAAAATTCAGTTGTGAGATTTTAACAAGCGTTCTTCATTTTTCATTCATAGTAATAAAGAACATCTCAGAAAGTAGTTTCAATGTCATGCCGTGGCGTCATTTCGATGTCTACAAATATTTGAAGAGACGTTTTGATGGATCGTGTTCAATGGCGTTGTGGCTGAGTATGATAAGGCGTTCTGTTATGGTGCCAATAAACAAATGTTCAACCAAGTTTGCACTAATGCCGGATCAAAAATTGGGAATCCAAATTACTTTTTTGGAAGCTCTTTCTTTGCTGGGTACAAGAGAAGCTTAAACAACAGAGGAAAATACCAAGTGGCATAAAAGACTTTTTACAAGAATTCATAATTAATAATAATTATATGCCCCAATGAACTATGCGCCATAAAAAAGGCCTAATGCAATTCATTAGCATTTTTTTTGTTTCCTCTGAACAATTTCAAATAATTTTCAAATACTTCAAACGCTTTTTTTTAATACTTCAAATATTTAAATAAAGAACAACAGTTTTCTCCTAAATTTTTATCAAAATGAGTCAAAAAACCGAGATATCTGAAGATGAATTGACCATACCGGAAGAAGGAGGGGAAACAATAAATATAGGCGTAAATCAAGAAGTTTTCTTTAGAAATAAAATCTTGACAAAATTTTCTTTGGAAATAAAATGTTGACAAAATTTTCTTTAGAAATAAAATTTTGACAAAATTTTCTATAGAAATAAAATGTTGTCAAAATTTTCTTTAGAAATAAAATGTTGACAAAATTTTCATTAAAAATAAAATTTTGACAAAATTTTCTTTAGCAATAAAATTTTGACAAAATTTTCTATAGAAATAAAATGTTGACAAAATTTTAATTAGAAATAAAATGTTGACACGCCACAATTGATAGAATTATACTGTTTGGTAGATTGTAGATAAATAAATAAAAAATAAAAAAATTCTATAAAAATAAAATTTTGAAAAAAAATCAATAAAAATTTTGACAAAATTTTCTATAAAAACTAAAATTTTGACAAAATTTTCTTTAGAAATAAAATTTCGACAAAATTTTCGTTACAAATAAAATGTTGACAAAATTTTCTATAGAAATAAAATGTTGACAAAATTTTCTATAGAAATAATAATAGAAATAAATCAAAATTTTATTTCTATTAGTACTATAGTCAAGTGTGCCAAACTTTATTGAAATCGGTTTAGATTTAGATATAGCTCCCATATATATCTTTCGCCCGATTTACACTCATATGACCACAGAGGCCAATTTTTTGCTCCGATTTAGTTGAAATTTTGCACAGGGAGTAGAATTAGCATTGTAGCTATGCGTGCCAAATTTGGTTGAAATCGGTTCAGATTTAGATATAGCTCCCATATATAGCTTTCGCCCGATTTACACTCATATGACCACAGAGGCCAATTTTTTGCTCCGATTTAGTTGAAATTTTGCACAGGGAGTAGAATTAGCATTGTAGCTATGCGTGCCAAATTTGGTTGAAATCGGTTCAGATTTAGATATAGCTCCCATATATATCGATCGCCCGATTTACACTCATATGACCACAGTGGTCAGTCAATCTTTTACTACGATTTAATAAAAAAATTCTATAAAAATAAAATTTTGAAAAAAAATCAATAAAAATTTTGACAAAATTGTCTATAAAAACTAAAATTTTGACAAAATTTTCATCAGAAATAAAATTTTGATAAAATTTTCTTTAGAAATAAAATTTTGACAACATTTTCTTTAGAAATAAAATGTTGACAAAATTTTCTATAGAAATAATAATAGAAATAAATAAAAATTTTATTTCTATAGAAATAATAATAGAAATAAATCAAAATTTTATTTCTATAGAAATAAAATTTTGACAAAATTTTCATTAGAAATAAAATTTTGACCACATTTCCTTTAGAAATAAAATTTTGACAAAATTTTCTATAAAAATAAAATGTTGACAAAAGTTTCTTTAGAAATAAAATTTTGACAACATTTTCTTTAGAAATAAAATCTTGACAAAATTTTCTTTGGAAATAAAATGTTGACAAAATTTTCTTTAGAAATAAAATTTTGACAAAATTTTCTATAGAAATAAAATGTTGACAAAATTTTCTTTAGAAATAAAATGTTGACAAAATTTTCATTAAAAATAAAATTTTGACAAAATTTTCTTTAGCAATAAAATTTTGACAAAATTTTCTATAGAAATAAAATGTTGACAAAATTTTAATTAGAAATAAAATGTTGACCGCATTTCCCTTAGAAATAAAATTTTGACAAAATTTTCTATAAAAATAAAATGTTGACAAAATTTTCTTTAGAAATAAAATTTTAACAACATTTTCTGTAGAAATAAAATCTTGACAAAATTTTCTTTAGAAATAAAATTTTGACAAAATTTTCTTTAGAGATAAAATGTTGACAAAATTTTCATTAGAAATAAAATTTTGACCACATTTTCTTTAGAAATATAATTTTGACCACATTTTCTTTAGAAATACAATTTTTACAAAATTTTCTTTAGAAATAAAATGTTGACAAAATTTTCTTTGGAAATAAAATGTTCATCAGAAATAAAATTTTGACAACATTTTCTATAGAAATAAAATGTTGACAAAACTTTCTGAAGAAATAAATCATTGCAAAATAATATTTTTGGTAAGATTTTCTCCAAATGTTTGTAGATTAGTTTTGTCTCAAGTTTTGAGCGTGACTGTAGTGGTTAGCATTATTTTAGTACGCGATCGAAGCGTAATATAGAACCATATGATTTTTTACATTTCAGAACTGAATAAAATTTAGACAAAATTTTATTTCTGATGAAAATTTTGTCAAAATTTTATTTCTATAGAAAATTTTGTCAAAATTTTTGTAAGCGGATATAAAACAAAAAAAATATTTAAAATTGAAATGTTGACAAATAAAACTTTATTTTCTTTAAAATTCAGTTGTGAGATTTTAACAAGCGTTCTTCATTTTTCATTCATAGTAATAAAGAACATCTCAGAAAGTAGTTTCAATGTCATGCCGTGGCGTCATTTCGATGTCTACAAATATTTGAAGAGACGTTTTGATGGATCGTGTTCAATGGCGTTGTGGCTGAGTATGATAAGGCGTTCTGTTATGGTGCCAATAAACAAATGTTCAACCAAGTTTGCACTAAAGCCGGATCAAAAATTGGGGATCCAAATTACTTTTTTGGAAGCTCTTTCTTTGCTGGGTACAAGAGAAGCTTAAACAACAGAGGAAAATACCAAGTGGCATAAAAGACTTTTTACAAGAATTCATAATTAATAATAATTATATGCCCCAATGAACTATGCGCCATAAAAAAGGCCTAATGCAATTCATTAGCATTTTTTTTGTTTCCTCTGAACAATTTCAAATAATTTTCAAATACTTCAAACGCTTTTTTTTAATACTTCAAATATTTAAATAAAGAACAACAGTTTTCTCCTAAATTTTTATCAAAATGAGTCAAAAAACCGAGATATCTGAAGATGAATTGACCATACCGGAAGAAGGAGGGGAAACAATAAATATAGGCGTAAATCAAGAAGTTTTTATTCATAAAATTGAGAATTTATTAAAAAAAAGTATATTTCTAGCGATATATTGGAGGTCGTAACAGTGCCAAAGAAAGGGATGGCAAAGGTTGGGCTATTTTACCAAATGGTGATCAATATGATGGACAATATCGTCAAGGAAAACGACATGGTATTGGATTGTATGTCTTTGTAGGAGGGGCTCGTTATTATGGTCAATATCGTTGTGGTAAGCAATATTGGGGTAAACATTTAAATGTCTACTCGTTTAAATTTCGTGTTGATTTGTAGAGAAGAAACAAATAAAAATATTTGATGTTAGGTAGAGTAAAACGAATGTCCAGGTTTTCCTGTCCTATGTCGACTGTCATACAAATAAGAGCAGTATTTGGCGTGCTGTGCACTATAACTTCTCTTTTCCATCCCACCTTTATTTTATTCCATGACCTCTGTGCCCTTAACGAATTCCCTTATTTATTTCCCGTCTCTGGACCAGTTTCCGAATCACCTATTCACGGATATGGTTAACTCTTTGCCTAATAAAAGGAGGGTAGTGACAAAGTTAGCGTTCCAAGGTGTCATCATTCTCAAAACACGCCCTACATGCACCATCATCTGCTGCGGCACCGATATGCTATCAATTATAGGTGCCACTCATTATTCCCACGGCCCTCCTGACTGTCGTCATACTCTCCTTGAGTAGATCTGCACACTTTTTCTTGTCTTGATGACCCCATAGTATTTCGTCGTCATTTCTACAGTTTGGTCCACTACAGCATTGGTCCACATCGCTTTGTATCTCCCGTGCCCATTCAACCAAACGACTCGCGCTGCCTCTGTGGGCTTTGCGTTCTCTACACACAAAATTTTATTTTCAGATTCAATCACAAAATTAATTGATCCAATTAATGTTTTAATTTAAATGTCTTCAATCACGAATAAAGGGTGATACGGTCAAAATTTGGTCAATATAAACATGACGTATTTCTTTCAATTTTGCATTTAAGGTGTGTGTGTGTGTAGAATGTTGCTCCTATTTTGATTTTGGAATTCACTCTTCAGTTGCCAAAATGCCGTCCAAGCAAGAAGAGCAGCGTATCAAAATTTTGCTCGCGAAAATCCGAGCTACTCGCACGCAAAGCTGGCAAAATCGCTAAAAGTTGCCAAATCAACCGTTACAAATGTAATTAAAGTGTTTGGGGAACGTTTGTCGACAGCCAGGAAGTCTGGATCGGGGGGAAATCGAAAACCGGAAGCCGCTGAGACGACAAAGAGAGTTGCCGGTAGTTTCAAGCGAAACCCTAACCTCTCCGAGATGCCGCAAATAAGCTGGGTGTATCGTCTACAACCGTGCATCGAGCCAAAAAAACGAGCCGGACTATCGACTTACAAGAAGGTAGTGACTCCAAATCGCGATGATAAACAAAATACGACGGCCAAAGCGCGATCCCGGAGGCTGTACACGACGATGCTGACGAAGTTTGACTGCGTGGTAATGGACGACGAAACCTACGTCAAAGCCGACTACAAGCAGCTTCCGGGACAGGATTTTATACGGCAAAAGGAAGGGGAAAGGTAGCAGATATTTTCAAGCACATAAAACTGTCAAAGTTCGCAAAGAAATATCTGGTTTGGCAAGCCATCTGTACCTATGGCTTGAAAAGCAGCATTTTCATAGCTTCCGGGACTGTCAACCAAGAAATTTACGTGAAAGAGTGTTTGAATAAACGTCTGCTGCCTTTCCTGAAGAAACACGGTTGTTCCGTACTGTTTTGGACGGATTTGGCATCTTGCCATTACGGTAAAAAGGCCATGGAGTGGTACGCCGCCAACAACGTGCAGGTGGTTCCCAAGGACAAGAACCCTCCCAACACGCCAGAGCTCCGCCCAAATGAGAAATACTGGGCTATTGTCAAGCGGAACCTACACACAAAAAAAATTTTCTGATTCAATCACGAAATTAATTGATCCAATTAATTTTTAATTGAAATGTCTTCAATCACAGAAATGATAGTATCAATTAAAAAATTAATTGAAGGTCAATTAAAAAGTTAATTGATCCAATTGAAAATTAATTGATACTATTAATTTTGTGATTGATTTTTGTTTTAATTAAAAAAATTTGTTGAATCAATTAAATTTTTAATTGAATATTTTTTAAAACTCAATTAAAATTTTAATTGGAAAAATGTTCGTGAAATTTTTTTGTGTGTAAAGAAGACCAAAAAAACTGCTAAGGACGAGCATCAGTTCAAGGCAAACTGGCTTTCTGCGGCGAAGAAGGTGGACAAGGTGGCTGTACAAAATCTGATGGCAGGTGTCAAGCGTGAGGCCCGGCAATTCGGATTTGGAAAAGCGAAAGCCTAACTGAATATTTTTCCTGAATTTTACATTAATTGAACTTGAAAAAGAAATTTAATTTGACTTTTTAAATAAATGATTTCACCGATTTACACGCGTTTTCCCTTGACCAAATTTTGACCGTATCACCCTTTAGTATCAATCACAGTTTTAATTGAGCCTTAAAAAAAAATACTTGATTAAGCAATCAATTGATTTCATTAGCAAATTTCAATTAATTTTTTAATTGATTCAATTAATTATTAATTAAGGTTATTGCAAAGTTCAATTAATTTTTTAATTAAAAACAAAACTATTTTTAATCGCTATACTATATTTCAATCACTTTCTATAACTATTTTTAATCCTTTTGAGTTTGATTCAAAAATTCATATTTAAAAAAAAATAATAATTGAGAATTAAAAAAAAATATCCATAATTTTTTAATTGTCTTACTCTTCCGAGATTGATTAAAAAGTTAATTTTACCAATTAATTTTTTAATTAAAAATTTAAAAAATTTCAATCATTCACTAAATTGACTTAATGTTTCTCGTTTGATTCAAAGGTTAATAGTATCAATCAATTGTTTAATTGAAAAAGTTTTCAACATCAATCAACTTATTAATTGGGAATATTTTGGTGATATTTTTTTCTGTGTAAGTTCACTTGTGCCAGCTCATTTGCCTTTACATTTCGTCTTATTCCGGCACCCATATGATGCGAATCCTACCGTATTCCGAGTATTCGTTGATCATTCTTTTGCATTCTTATACGGTTCGCGATCGAACCGTAATATCAGCTATTGCCCTCCAGCAATCTTTGAAAATGTTCACGTTTTTGGGTCTCCTGATATTTCTCCACTTCTGCCAGTAGGATAATGCTGTGGTCCGGCCCTCCTGACATTTTCTTGTCTGGGTTCGGAAATCGTACCACTGCATCCAGGATTGTGCTGTGGCCACCGTTTCCACAGTTGGTAGAATAAAATTTTGAGAAAAATTTCTATAGAAATAAAATTTTTATACAATTTTCTATAGAAATAATATTTTGAGAAAATTTTCTATAGAAATAAAATTTTGATAAAATTTTCTATAGAAATAAAATTTTGACAAAATTATGAGATAAAATTTTCGAGATTTTTAAAAAAGTTTCTATAGAAATATTATTTTAAGAAAATGTTCTAAAGAAATAACATTTTGACAAAATTTTCTATAGGAATAAAATTTTGACAAAATTTTCTATAGAAATAAAATTTTGAGAAAATTTTCTATGGAAATAAAATTTTTACAAAATTTTCTAAAGAAATAAAATTTTGACAAAATTTTCTAAAAAAAATAAAATTTTGAGAATATTTTCTATAGGAATAAAATTTTGACAAAATTTTCTAAAGAAATAAAATTTTCTATAGAAATAAAATTTTGAGAAAATTTTCTATGGGAATAACATTTTGAGAAAATTTTTATACCCTTCACCACTACTGTGGTACAGGGTATAATAAGTTTGTGCATTTGTATGTAACGCCAAGAAGGAAAAGTCTGAGACCCATCGTGTAGTATACCGATCGTCTTAGAATTAAATTCTGAGTCGATTTAGCGATGTCCGTCTGTCTGTCTGTCTGTCTGTCCGTCTGTCTGTCTGTCTGTCCGTCTGTCTGTCTGTTGATGTATTTTTGTGTGCAAAGTACAGCTCGCAGTTTTATTCCGATTGTTCTAAAATTTGGTATAGGGTCCTGTTTCGGCTCAAAGACGATCCATATTGATTTTGGAAAAAATCGGTTCAGATATAGATATAGTTGCCATATATATTTTTCACCGATCTGGTCATAATTGGTGTGTATATCAACCGATCTTCCTCAAATTCCGTACATCCGAATATTTTATGAGTCTCTAAAAACTTGCAAAATATCATCCAAATCGGTTCAGATTTAGATATAGCTCCCATATATAGCTTTCGCCCGATTTACACTCATTTGCCCACAGAGGCCAATTTTTCGCTCCGATTTAGTTGAAATTTTGAACAGGGAGTAGAATTAGCATTATAGCTATGCGTGTCAAATTTGGTGGAAATCGGTTCAGATTTAGATATAGCTCCCATATATAGCTTTCGCCCAATTTACACTCAAATGACCACAGAGGCCAATTTTTTGCTCCGATTTAGTTGAAATTTTGCACAGGGAGTAGAATTAGCGTTGTAGCTATGTGTGCCAAATTTGGTTGAAATCGGTTCAGATTTAGGTATAGCTCCCATATATAGCTTTCGTCCGATTTACACTCATATGACCACAGTGGCCAATCTTTTACTCCGATTTAATTGAAATTTTGCACAGGGAGTAGAATTCGTATTGTAGCTATGCGTGCCAAATTTGATTGAAATCGGTTCAGATTTAGATATATCTCCCATATATAGCTTTCGCCCGATTTACACTCATATGACCACAGAGGCTAATTTTTTGCTCCGATTTAGTTGAAATTTTGCACAGGGAGTAGAATTAGCATTGTTGCTATGCGTGCCAAATTAGGTTGAAATCGGTTCAGATTTAGATATAACTCTCATATATATGTTTTTCTGATTTCGACAAAAATGGTCAAAATACCAACATGTTCCTTGTAAAATCGCCACTGCTTAGTCGAAAAGTTGTAAAAATGACTCTAATTTTTCTAAACTTCTAATACATATATATCGAGCGATAAATCATAAATAAACTTTTGCGAAATTTCCTTAAAATTGCTTCAGATTTAAATGTTTCCCATATTTTTTTACTAACATTGTGTTCCACCCACACAAACAGTTTTTTTTTGATTCAATCACGAAATTAATTGATCCAATTAATTTTTAATTGAAATGTATTCAATCACAGAAATGATAGTATCAATTAAAAAATTAATTGAAGGTCAATTAAAAAGTTAATTGATCCAATTAAAGAATTAATTGATACTATTATTTTTGTGATTGATTTTTGTTTCAATTAAAAAATTTGTTGAATCAATTAAATTTTTAATTGAATATTTTTTAAAACTCAATTAAAATTTTAATTGGAAAATTTTTCGTGAAATTTTTTGTGTGCCCTAGCGCATTAGTAGACTTAAATTTTGAGTCTATAGATTTTGTAGAAGTCTATCAAATTCTGTCCAGATCGAGTGATATTTAAATGTACGTATTTGGGACAAACCTTTGTATATAGCCCCCAACACATTTGACGGATATGATATGGTATCGAAAATTTAGATCTACAAAGTGGTGCAGGGTATAATATAGTCGGCCCCGCCCGACTTTAGACTTTCCTTACTTGTTTATATATAAATCTCTTAAAAATGTTAATTTTCGTGTTATTTCATACTATCAAAGTCCACTGTGAGTAAGTTCCCCCTTTTTGTAGAAGTAGGAATTTAAAATCGCTAAAACATATAAAATACGACACACATTTACAATTCAAGGGTATTTATACACCCAAAAACTTGTGAAAAAAAAACAATTTTTTCATGATTTGATCAAAAACCTGGAATTTTTTATTTTGGTAGATTTTGGTAAAATTTTCTTCCAATTTTGACAAAAAATTTTATAGCAATAAAATTTTGTCAGAATTTACTATAGAAACCTTCCGGTGAATTGGCATAATTGTGTCGCTTCCGGGTTAACATTCAGACCCCTGGGTCTTACTCAATCATATGCCATCCTTAAGACCCTTTCGCCCTCCTGCAGAGTACGTTAGGATACATTCTCTGTAGAAGTATTATAACATCGTCGGCTTAACTGATGGGTTCAAATCCCTCCTTAGACGGAGTCCCACATTGGCCGTTATGGTCACATCATGAGATCCACAGATTTTCCTTCTATTCCTTGGAATATGAGCTATCCAAGGCATTTCCAAATATTTTGGGCGCAATGCTCGACTAAAACGCTTCATAAACGATATTGTTTTACATTAAGAGCTAAAAATAACTATTGTTTACGAAGGTTGCCTTTTATATTTCGGGAACAAATATTGATAGTTTTTCAAAATATTCTTCATTATGATCTTTACACTCCAAATCTCCAAACATGTATTCTGCTATCTGGTATAAATACATTTTTCACTGTTCCATTCTACTTTATAGGTTATCGCTCTGGTCGTGGTATATTCATTTACCCTGATGGCAGCTATTATGAAGGTTTATGGCGTAAAAATCTCAAACATGGTCAAGGTCGTTATTACTATGCAAATGGTGATAGTTACAGTGGTAGCTGGTATCGTGGTTTACGTCATGGCGTGGGCATTTACACTATAAATAATCCAGCGGTTACATCTGGTTGCAATGCTCTGGTTTTCAAAGGCACCTGGAATAAAGGTATTCGTGTGGGCCCATTTCAATTTACCTATGGCAACGATGAAAAATGTATTACCCTTCATGGAACTTGGGATAATAAATATCCACAAGGACCAGCAATATTTAGTTTTGATAAAAACTATCTTCTTATGGGATACTTTTGGTCAAAGAGTCGTCAAAATCATATGCCTTCTGCGCAGGAAAAACGTAAGAGCTTCAATGAGTCAACTGATGCTTTGGATGAAGCTACAGCCGAAGAGCACGATAAGGAATCTAATGCTTGGAATGCAAATGAACCCTCATCATGGTATGCCCAAGAAATTTGTCGTTATGATTATTCTTTGTTGCCACAAGAGCCAGTACCATTGCCTTTATCTGATTCGGAGATGTCAGTATGTTCATTGAAGCCTAAGCCCATAGAAATCGCTGTGCAAAAGCAAGCGCTTCAAACCGGCGAAGAAGGAGAAGAGGAAGATGGTCCAGCAGTTGAATGTATACCATGTGAATGTGAGTGTTCCAGTAGCGAGGTGGAAACGTCGAGTCAGAATTTATCACGTCGTGGTGATCCATGTGCCATTGAGATTATGGATCAAAAGGATTGTTAAAAATACTTTGGAGCGAAGATTGATGTTTATATAGTTGGACGTGGCTTAAATTTAAATTGTTGTCAGTATTTTTTTTTTACAATAAAAAAATTTTTACACAATCTTTACACTTTTGCATGCTTTTGAACCAATTGTAGAAGCAATTTGCCACTCTGATTGAGGCATCTCCTAAATATGTTATGCATTCTGTATAGAGAATGAAGCCGCCGAGTAACGCCGCGAATTTTAGCCACCGCCGACACTTTTTTGCCAGTCGATGCCGCCGCCGAATATGTCGACTCGTCTCGATCAAATTTAGCCGCCAATCAATCAACAATATTTATTTAAAACAGAAAAGTGTATTTATAATTGTTTTTTTCTGACAAAATTTTGAACCTTTGATTCACAATTATTCAATATCAAGTTTCTATAATAATTTCGCATAAATCTTTCTCAGAATATTTGTTGTACAACTGATCTCATAACCATTGAGATAACCTTAATTTGATTTTTTAATGGAAAAATCACCGCCGCCGAATATACGAATTTATATAAGCTTAGTCATCAAGCCGCCGCCACTGGAGACAACAATTTTTCTATCAGCCTCCGCCGGACAAAAATGGGCCATTATAAAATAATATTTAGAAATCAACTTTTCGCAAGTCTTATTTTTAATACAAAAAAATATGTGTTGAGAGAATAAATTTTACCAACACGTGGGCAGTTAAGTTCATCGATACATTGTTGTTGAGTTAATCCATGTCGAAAGTTGTAAAAAAAATCGCACAAAAATGTTCATGATTTAATTCCATTTTATTTGGGAAATTACCTGTTCTGGTATTCACGTGTATAGCTTTCGTGAGGTGTCACACCATCAAAATTTGGTCAATATAAACTTGACGTATTTCTTTCAATTTTGCATTTAAAAAACCTGAACACCCCTCATTTTGAAGGTGTTTGTATGTGTAGAATGTTGCTCCTATTTTGATTTTGGAATTCACTCTTCAGTTGTCAAAATGCCGTCCAAGAAAGAAGAGCAGCGTATCAAAATTTTGCTCGCGCATCGCGAAAATCCGAGCTACTCGCACGCAAAGCTGGCAAAATCGCTAAAACTTGCCAAATCAACCGTTACAAATGTAATTAAAGTGTTTGGGGAACGTTTGTCGACAGCCAGGAAGTCTGGATCGGGGGGAAATCGAAAACCGGAAGCCGCTGAGACGACAAAGAGAGTTGCCGGTAGTTTCAAGCGAAACCCTAACCTCTCTCTCCGAGATGCCGCAAATAAGCTGGGTGTATCGGGGTGTATCGTCTACAACCGTGCATCGAGCCAAAAAACGAGCCGGACTATCGACTTACAAGAAGGCAGTGACTCCAAATCGCGATGATAAACAAAATACGACGGCCAAAGCGCGATCCCGGAGGCTGTACACGACGATGCTGACGAAGTTTGACTGCGTGGTAATGGACGACGAAACCTACGTCAAAGCCGACTACAAGCAGCTTCCGGGACAGGAGTTTTATACGGCAAAAGGAAGGGGAAAGGTAGCAGATATTTTCAAGCACTTAAAGCTGTCAAAGTTCGCAAAGAAATATCTGGTTTGGCAAGCCATCTGTACCTGTGGCTTGAAAAGCAGCATTTTCATAGCTTCCGAGACTGTCAACCAAGAAATTTACGTGAAAGAGTGTTTGAATAAACGTCTGCTGCCTTTCCTGAAGAAACACGGTTGTTCCGTACTGTTTTGGACGGATTTGGCATCTTGCCATTACGGTAAAAAGGCCATGGAGTGGTACGCCGCCAACAACGTGCAGGTGGTTCCCAAGGACAAGAACCCTCCCAACACGCCAGAGCTCCGCCCAATTGAGAAATACTGGGCTATTGTCAAGCGGAACCTACACACAAAAAAAATTTTCTGATTCAATCACGAAATTAATTGATCCAATTAATTTTTAATTGAAATGTCTTCAATCACAGAAATGATAGTATCAATTAAAAAATTAATTGAAGGTCAATTAAAAAGTTAATTGATCCAATTAAAAAATTAATTGATACTATTAATTTTGTGATTGATTTTTGTTTAATTTAAAAAATTTGTTGAATCAATTAAATTTTTAATTGAATATTTTTTAAAACTCAATTAAAATTTTAATTGGAAAAATTTTCGTGAAATTTTTTTGTGTGTAAAGAAGACCAAAAAAACTGCTAAGGACGAGCAGCAGTTCAAGGCAAACTGGCTTTCTGCGGCGAAGAAGGTGGATAAGGTGGCTGTACAAAATCTGATGGCAGGTGTCAAGCGTGAGGCCCGGCAATTCGGATTTGGAAAAGCGAAAGCCTAACTGAATATTTTTCCTGAATTTTATACTAATTGAACTTGAAAAAGAATTTTAATTTGATTTTTTAAATAAACGATTTCACCGATTTACACGCGTTTTCCCTTGACCAAATTTTGACCGTATCACCCTTTACACCTCAAACCGCCACAGACATGAAAAATTTACACACAAAAAAGAATTTTTTTCATGTTCAATCACGAAATTAATTGGTCCAATTAATGTTTTAATTGAAATCTCTTCAATAACGAAAACGATAGTATCAATCTCCCCGGGTATTTTTTCTGGTTTCCCTTTCCCCTTATTCTAAACCAACTTTGAAAATGAGAAACTCTTCCCTGAGAGAAAAATTGGTAGTGACAACAAAACTAAAATCCTCCGACTGAAATTTTACGGAAAAAATGGGTGAGGTTATGAAATTTATATCAGATTCCAGATTTTTTAATATTTGGTAGGGGAGAAAAAGGGCGTAGGGAGATATTCGCTTCTCTTAAGTAGATACAGAGAAACAATTAAAATTTTCAAAGTTACTTGAAATTTACAGAGTACGTGGGGAGAGGTTACGATATTAATATTGGATACCTCATTTTGTGATATTTGGACGGATGAGAGGCCGCCACTTGCCCTGCTTTTTGAAAATTGGGATTATAATTTGCTTGACATTTTCTGGGACGTTTACACTAGATACGTTACATCACTTTTCGATATTTGGTCGGGGAGGAGGACCTCCTCTAAAACTGAAAAAAAACAAAAATTCTCAATTTTTCTTGAAATTTACAAAGGCAATTCAATTCAAAATTTTTTCTTTTTTTCTTTTCTCAATAAAAAGTGAAAAAATATAGAAAAACACATTAAAGTTTCAGAATTTATTATTTATTTGTGTTAAAAATCGCCCAACTTTGCATACGATAGCTTTACACTTAATCCACACAGAAAAAATGTTCGTGTACATTTTTCAGGCCTGTGACGGTGTAAAGTGTAGTCCAGACCACCTCTTAAGTGTGACATCTCATGAAAGCGATACATGTGTGTACTAGAACAGATACGAATATATTTTCATGTATTTTTCTTTCTTATATATATTTTACACATTTTTACACAGGAAGTTCTTCTAAAGGCACAACTGTAAAAGTACTTCCAAAAATGTTCTTCCAAAGATATTCTTTATTTTAAGTACACAGGGAATTTTTTTTAATTCAATTTTTTATACTTGCTTTTTTCGTATTTTAATGGGTAATTTTAACTCTGTTTTTTGTTTCACATAGATTTAAAACAGAGTAAGAATTAATAAAATGGTACAAATTATTAAATTTTTTTCGGTAAAAAAATGCTAAATTCATTCCAAAAAACTTGGAATTTTTGAGAATGTTTGAGGTCAAACGTTACAGACAAGCGTTAGAATGCATTAAAAATCATCAAAAATATAAAAATTATTTATTTGGCAAAATATCACTAAATTTTGTAATTCACATCCAAAGCACTGAATTCGGATCACATCTTAAGAAGTGATGCAAATTCAGTGGAACGGCTGTTGAAATGGTGGACATCCGTCCTATGACAAGCCCATGTTAAATTCATCGCTTCTTTGCCAATTTTGCACCACTTCCGGATCCAAAAAGAAATGTTTCACTATTTTTTTGGGTTTTTTTTTGCTGGGATGTTTAGGAATTGTTTTTACAGCAAATAAAAATGCATTCCAGAAAAGATCAGCTTTTTTCCATTTTCCCTTTAGAAGTCCGATAAAAGTGCTCTCACGTGTGAGTCAGCACAATTAACTTTTTGAGAGGTGTGATGACACAGAACACACACAAAAAAAAAAATATTCTGATTCAATCACGAAATTAATTGTTCCAATTAATTTTTTAATTGAAATGTCTTCAATCACAGAAATGATAGTATCAATTAAAAACTTAATTGACAGTCAATTAAATAATTAATTGGTCCAATTAAAAAATTAATTGATACTACTAATTTGTGTGATTGATTTTTATTTCAATTAAAAAATTTGTTGAATCAATTAAATTTTTAATTGAATATTTTTTTAAAACTCAATTAAGATTTTAATTAGAGAAATTTTCGTGAATTTTTTCTGTGCAGACATGTATTTTTGCGTCTAGTCGAAATATGGTTATATATCGTAAAATTTTAATAAAAACGAAAGTCAAATATATTTAGTATTTTTTTTTTTATATAATATACATTATTTTGTGTTTTATTTTGTTTTTCTCTTATAGGACTTTTTCTTTCTTAATATTCGTAAATAATAATTTTTATAAAGTTTTTTTTTTATCATATTTAATAATTCTATATTGGTTTTTGCAATAAAAAAACACTTTTAGCTGGGAAGAGGATTGATTATATTATTTATATATCTACATACAATTTTATTTCTTCTATTTATGTACTGGGATTTACAAGCTTGGTCAAAATTTTGTTTAATTTCTTGTTTATGTGTTCACCTTTGTTTTATCAAAATAAAGTTACAACTATTATTTTTTCTTGGATTCGTTTTATGAAAAAACTGATTCTATGAATGTAACTTTATAAGATAGCATGTTACTCATGAAAAAAAATTATTCGCATTATGCTTGAAGTTAAAAGCCAAAAACAAATAGAGAAGAATTAATTAAAAATTAAATGCTCATCTACAATATACGACAAACAATTAAAAATTTCACTTGCAGAATTGTTTTTATGTAAACAGTTCAAGTTTTTGAAAGATTCGACTTTTCCAGTGATGGATCTTAGTTTAGTCCTTTCGAACTTACCTTTCCGCTGCATTAATAATGCAAATATGTTCCTTATGGCATCCTTCAGAGCCCTCCTGGAGATTACTTGATTGTTTGGTTTGTTTAAGTTTATTATGACTATTATCGTCTCCACACAATCGCTCGCACTTGGAAACCATTCACACAAAATTTTTTTTCCTGATTCAATCACGAAATTAATTGATTTAATTTTTTAAATGAAATGCCTTCAATCACAGAAATGATAGCATCAATTAAAAAATGAATTGAAAGTCATTTAAAAAATTAATTGATCCAAACAAATTAATTGATATTATTAATTTTTGTGATTGATTTTTGTTTCAATTAAAAAATTTGTTGAATCAATTAAATATTTAATTGAATATTTTTTTAAAACTCAATTAAGACTTTAATTGGAAAAATTTTCGTGAAATTTTTTTCTGTGTTTTGAAGACATTGCAACTATTCCGGAAATTGACTTTAACAACTGGTACAATAGTTGGAAAAACGTTGGTATTAATGGCTTGGAGATTACTTTGAGTGGAATAGATTTATCAGAATAAATAAAAACATTTAAAATTATGAACAAAATATCCAACAAATTTCTTATTTTATATTTTCTTTTATTTGTTCTAGAAAATTTATGAATTCCAATTGGAGGAGAAGCGCTAAAAATGATTTAAAATTAGGAAAACGGCATCAGAAGTTCTTCCCATGACAGGAAATACACATTAGCTTTTAGAAATTAATAAATAAACCTTCGCATTGCATACATGAAGGTTCCGGTCTCGTAAACTTTCGTACAAATCTTGATCTCAAGCGCAACATAGTTGCAAGAAACCCTGGAATGAATACAACGCCTATAAACGAAAAAGGGCCAACTATGGTAAACAGGGACAAATGGCAAAGTAATGCAATGACGAGGGGTTTGTCTACTTGGGGTGTCCAAACGGACGCCGGTTAACCGGTCAACCCGATTCCATTACAAAAACCGAACCTGGATAGTGAAAATGGCATTTTTCGGTTAATCCGAAACCCCGATTTTCGAGTATTTTCATTGTGGAATTTAATTAAAAATATACAAAATCTCGTTTTCAAAGGGAGCACAGGTAGGTAAAGTTCGAAGATGAAGATGTTCGGCATAGACCGATATCCGGATTTGACTTCTTGGGCTTCTACACAAGGTGATTTTTATCCGATTTCTTTCTATAGAAAATTTTGTCAAAATTTTATTTCTATCGAAAATTTTGTCAAAATTTTATTTCTATAGAAAATTTTGTCAAAATTTTATTTCTATAGAAAATTTTGTCAAAACTTTATTTCTATAGAAAATTTTGTCAAAATTTTATTTCTATAGAAAACTTTGTTTAAATTTTATTTCTATAGAAAATTTTTATCGAAATTGTATTTCTATAGAAAAATTTTGTCAAAATTGTATTTCTATAGAAAATTTTGTTTAAATTTTATTTCTATAGAAAATTTTGTTTAAATTTTATTTCTATAGAAAATTTTGTCAAAATTTTATTTCTATAGAAAATTTTGTTTAAATTTTATTTCTATAGAAAATTTTGTTTAAATTTTATTTCTATAGAAAATTTTGTCAAAATTTTATTTCTATAGAAAATTTTGTTTAAATTTTATTTCTATAGAAAATTTTGTCAAAATTGTATTTCGATAGAAAAATTTTGTCAAAATTGTATTTCTATAGAAAATTTAGTTTAAATTTTATTTCTATAGAAAATTTTTGTGTATTTCTATAGAAATATTTTTGTCAAAATTGTATTTCTATAGAAAATTTTTGTCAACATTTTATTTCTATAGAAAATTTTTGTCAAAATTTAATTTCTATAGAAAATTTTGTCAAAATTTTATTTCTATTGAAAGTTTTCTCAAAATTTTATTTCTATAGAAAATTGTGTTTAAATTTTATTTCTATAGAAAATTTTGTCAAAAATTTATTTCTATAGAAAAATTTGTTTAAGTTTTATTTCTATAGAAAATTTTTGTCGAAATTGTATTTCTATAGAAAACTTTGTTTAAATTTTATTTCTATAGAAAATTTTTGTCGAAATTGTATTTCTATAGAAAAATTTTGTCAAAATTGTATTTCTATAGAAAATTTTGTTTAAATTTTATTTCTAGAAAATTTTGCCAAAATTTTATTTCTATAGAAAAATTTTGTCAAAATTGTATTTCTATAGAAAATTTTTGTCAACATTTTATTTCTATAGAAAATTTTATTTAAATTCTATTTCTATAGAAAATTTTGTTTAAATTTTATTTCTATAGAAAATTTTTGTTGAAATTGTATTTCTATAGAAAATATTTGTCAAAATTTTATTTCTATAGAAAATTTTGTTTAAATTTTATTTCTATAGAAAATTTTGTCAACATTTTATATCTATAGAAAATTTTGTTTAAATTTTATTTCTATAGAAAATTTTGTCAAAACTTTATTTCTATAGAAAATTTTGTCAAAATTTTATTTCTATAGAAAACTTTGTTTAAATTTTATTTCTGTAGAAAATTTTTATCGAAATTGTATTTCTATAGAAAAATTTTGTCAAAATTGTATTTCTATAGAAAATTTTGTTTAAATTTTATTTCTATAGAAAATTTTGTTTAAATTTTATTTCTATAGAAAATTTTGTCAAAATTTTATTTCTATAGAAAATTTTGTTTAAATTTTATTTCTATAGAAAATTTTGTCAAAATTTTATTTCTATAGAAAATTTTGTTTAAATTTTATTTCTATAGAAAATTTTTGTGTATTTCTATAGAAAATTTTTTGTCAAAATTGTATTTCTATAGAAAATTTTTGTCAACATTTTATTTCTATAGAAAATTTTTGTCAAAATTTAATTTCTATAGAAAATTTTGTCAAAATTTTATTTCTATTGAAAGTTTTCTCAAAATTTTATTTCTATAGAAAACTTTTGTCAAAATTGTAATTCTATAGAAAATTTTTGTCAAAATTTTATTTCTTTAGAAAATTTTGTTTAAATTTCATTTCTATTTTGTTTAAATGTTATTTTTATAGAAAATTTTGTCAAAATTTTATTTCGATAGAAAATTTTGTCAAAATTTTATTTCTATAGAAAATTTTGTCAAAATTTTATTTCTATAGAAAAATTTGTTTAAATTTTATTTCTATAGAAAATTTTGTTTAAATTTTATTTTTATAGAAAATTTTGTCAAAATTTTATTTCGATAGAAAATTTTGTCAAAATTTTATTTCTATAGAAAATTTTGTCAAAATTTTATTTCTATAGAAAATTTTGTCGAAATTGTATTTCTATAGAAAAATTTTGTCAAAATTGTATTTCTATAGAAAATTTTGTTTAAATTTTATTTCTAGAAAATTTTGCCAAAATTTTATTTCTATAGAAAAATTTTGTCAAAATTGTATTTCTATAGAAAATTTTTGTCAACATTTCATTTCTATAGAAAATTTTATTTCCTTTATTTATTTATTTATTTAATCAACCAACGCCCTTCTGGACAACATGTTGATAGAAATTCAATCAATAGAGCTCTAGTATTCTATAGAAAATTTTGTTTAAATTTTATTTCTATAGAAAATTTTTGTTGAAATTGTATTTCTATAGAAAATATTTGTCAAAATTTTATTTCTATAGAAAATGTTGTTTAAATTTTATTTCTATAGAAAATTTTGTCAACATTTTATATCTATAGAAAATTTTGTTTAAATTTTATTTCTATATATTGTTTAAATTTTATTTCTATAGAAAATTTTGTTTAAATTTTATTTCTATAGAAAATTTTGTTTAAATTTTATTTCTATAGAAAATGTTTGTTATATATAGAAAATTTTGTTTAAATTTTATTTCTATAGAAACTTTTGTTTCTATAGAAAATTTTGTTAAAATTTTATTTCTATAGATAATTTTGTCAAAATTGTATTTCTATAGACAATTTTGTCTAAATTTTATTTCTATAGAAAATTTTGTCAAAATTTTATTTCTACAGAAAATTTTTGTCAAAATTTTATTTCTATAAAAAATTTTGTCAAAATGTTTATTCTATAGAAGTGGTTATCTAAGCCCCGGCCGCATATACTTGCTCATTTTATAACAATTATTAGTTTTTTGTTTTTTTTACAACAAAATAGGTGTTTAAAATTTATTTTCACTGATTTTTATTTTGTCTATTTTAACCGGTTTCAAAAATTTGGATTTCGTATAAACACTGAAAGCCACCTTTAAAAATCGGTTATTTCGACACCCAAGAGTCTACAGAAATATTTGCATCCTCTCGCACTTCCATTCTTAATTTAGTAGAGACAGAAAAGTAGGAAGATATAAAGCTTTATTAACATCAATAAAACTTCAAAGCCTCTAGAGGTAATTAGCAACGAAAGCAAAAAATAAAAATATTAAAGTCAAGGAAAAGTTCTCTTATAGGAGAAATTTAATAATATTTCATGGACTAAAATATAGCTAAATTGGCTTTAGTGCCCTGGAGGGTTGACTTTTTTCGAGTGATCAACGGACTTTGCCTTACTTTCGAATCTACACTACCTGAATAACCAAATATTGAAAATAAACAAAAATATATAAAAGAAATAATTTGTTTTCTTTTTTGCTCTGCTGTACATGATGAAATTTATGGTCTTCATTGCATTTGAATTCATTTCTTTTTTTTTTTTGTTTTCGCTAATGATCTATTTTGCATTTTCTTTTTAACAAATTATACATATTGAATGTATGCAGTAAAAGGATCTTAAAAGTAATTTATAATAATAATAAAAGTAAAATATATATACATAATATATATTATTTTTGTTTGTTGTTATTAGTATAGAAATGTGTCTTATGAGATAATCTTGTATAGGTTGGTAATATGCATTTAACTCTATTTTATATATACTTTGTAAAAGCAGTAACAATTTTTTTATTAAAAATAAATGAAGGAGATGCATGTGATTGAAGTGTGTGTGTGTTTTCTGTAGGTGTATTTGTGTGTGGGCAATTATAACTTGTAATATTGGCAAAGATCTTATACTATTAACTTAAGAATATTATTTTTATGAGATTTTAGAGATATTTATTTAAAAAAGGCTAATTTAGTTTTAAGTAATAATACATTACTTTTGAATATGTATATGTGTAGTTTAGTGTTTTTCTTTTTTTGTTGCCATTGTGAGCAAAGTTAACAAACACAACAGATGTGATAAATTATTTGTATATAAAGAAATGGAAGGGGGATTTGGATTTGGAGAGTTATCAACACAATCAACTGTAAGAAATATTGTTTTAAAAGACCTTAAATGTAACTCCAGCCAAATACTGCCGATATAAAAAATCTCATCGAAACTTTATTCGGTTTAATTGAAGTGAATATCATATTTTCCAAGGAAATTACTAAATCAATTCTATTGAGGTACCCTTGCAGCAATTTAATTCTACTTATTTTTACCACAGATATTTAATCTCAAAAGAATGCAATGGCCTTGATGCAAAAGTTGGAGTTGGATAAAGTTAACGAGGTAGAGTTATTTCGTCCAAATTTGTTCGGCATTTTAAAGGTCAAACGTTTGCACTGATTTTTTATGTCTTTGTGTTAAAAAAAATCTGGGTTTTTAGGAAACATGCATATATTACATCCCTCTAATTTTTAGATATTAAGTAGTGATCAAAATTCGACTTTCGAAAAATAGCATTAAAACATTTCGTTATATTGTAATGATTTAATTAAAAACGACATATATATATTAACAGTTTTTTTTCACTGGCCAATAATCGACTAAACCAGTTTTAATATTGGCCAAAACCGACTTTCAATAGATCTCCAAGCATACAAAATTTTTAAGAATTAAAAATTATATCTCTTTGTCGAAAAAAAATGTCTTCTTTAAATTCGACTAATTGATTTCTTATGACTTTTTTAATTATATGCCTTTTGGGGAATGAATAAATATAAAAAGACCATCTATTAATGATATATAAAATCTACATAGTGACTTTTAAAATTGGTCCAAAGAAACTAGACTCAGTTTTTATCTCCATGTTTTAATTGTTTACACCTATGATATGCCAAAAAATATTCGACTTTTATCACACTTGAAAACTTTGTTTCGAAATTCAAAATTGCATGCATTTATTTTTCTTATATAGAAACAGCGATATACTGTCGAACTTCAATCCAACTTCATTTTGAACTTCTCGTAAAAGAGAACACTTTTAACGGCATCTTTTTATGTTAAAAAAAATTGTTATGTTTAAAATAATCGACTTTTAGTCATCTCAAAATCGACAAAACGATTTTTGAATTATTCAACAATTGAGTTAAAATTTACTAAGCGCCTTTTGATGATGGTCAAAATCGAGTAAACAACTTTTTAAAGTGACTAAAATCGATTAATCCAACTTTAACGCAAATAACGAAAAATCTGCATTGATTTTATAGGGGAATCACCTCATTAAAGTTTTTGAATTTTTCGACAATTGAGTTAAAATTTGCTAATGGCCTTTTGATGTGGATTAAAATAAACTAATCGACTTTTTATATAGACTAAAATAGTCTAATCCAACTTCAACCCAAAAACGAAAAGCCAACATTTTTTATGTTGAAAATTAATCGACTTTTAGTCATTTCAAAATCGACTAAAAGATTTTTGAATTTCTCAGCAATCGAGCTAAAATCAACTTTTGATGATGGTCAAAATCGAGTAATAATCTTTTTATAGTGACTAAAATCGATTAATTCAACTTTAAAGCAATAAAAACGAAAACCCGCCAATAATTCTATGTTGAAAATTTTTTTTTTATGTTGAAATATAATCGAATTTTTATAATCTCAAAATCGACTAATCGATTTTATAAGGTTTCAACTATCAAGTTAAAGTTTACTAATCGCCTCTTCATAAGTCGTCAAAATCGATTAATCGCCTCTTCATAAGTCGTCAAAATCGATTAATCGACTTTTTATAGTCATAAAAATCGATTAATTTAACGAAAAAAAACGAAAAGCCGACTTCGATTTTGTGAGCCCTTTTTATGTTAAAAATTCTACTAAAAGTCGAAATTGGCGACATTAAAACTCGATTTTTTCTAAATGTAAAAGTCGAAAAATCTACCTTTCCATAAATTAAAAATTGAATTACCAGATTTTCACAATGATTTTCAAGAATATATCATTGGACTTATTTCATTGGAATTTCTTTCTTTGGGCGTTATTTTATAGAACCTTCTATAAGCTCAAATTATGAATACAAAATTCGAAAATCGACTTGTTGACTAATCGATCTTTTCTTAAAAAAGTCAGTCGATTTATCGATTTTTTTTCATCTCAAAATCGATTTTTTGAATTTTTCGACTATAGGTGAGTACTAAGTTTAGCCGCTAATGTGAAATCTCAATCAGTAAAAAAGGCATAAAATTATACATATTTGTTGCAAATTTTTTTATAACTTGATAAGGAATAGCCCAAAGCAAATTTTCACAAAGTTTGTATTCCTTAAAATGGATTATTAATGAAAAGTAATCGTGAAAAAAATTACAATTTTAGCGGCTCAACTAGAACTTAATACCCATCTTATGGAATTCAAATTTACTAAAATTGTTTCACGTTTTTATTATGCTACAAATTGATCAAAAAGTCGAAATTCGCGACATTAGTTGGAAAATCTACCTTTCAAACAAATCGATTTTGTTCAAAACAATTCTAAGTCGACTAATCGATTTTTTATCATCTTAAAATCGACTAACGGTTTTTTTTATTTTTCGACTATCGAGTTAACATTTACTAATCGACTTTTCATATTGGCCAAAATCGACTATTTATAGTCAATCAAACTTAAAAGAAGAAATCGAAAAACTACCCTTATTATTTTTTTTTTCGAACGGTCCCATCGCCCACTTTTCCGCCCCTTCCGACCGTGAGGGCCTATAACATAGGGACAGTGTACACACCATGATCCGCACAATTTTCACAAAGTTTGTATTCCTTAAAATGGATTATTAATGAAAAGTAATCGTGAAAAAATTACAATTTTAGCGGCTCAACTAGAACTTAATACCCATCTTATGAAATTCAAATGTACTAAAATTGTTTCACGTTTTTATTATGCTAAAAATTCATCAAAAAGTCGAAATTCGCGACATTAGTTGGAAAATCGACCTTCCCAACAAATCGATTTTGTTCAAAACAATTCTAAGTCGACTAATCGATTTTTTATCATCTTAAAATCGACTAACGGTTTTTTTTTATTTTTCGACTATCGAGTTAACATTTACTAATCGACTTTTCATGTTGGCCAAAATCGACTATTTATAGTTGTTGACTAATCAAACTTTAAAGAAAAAATCGAAAAACTACCCTTATTATTTTTTTTTCGAACGGTCCCATCGCCCACTTTTCCGCCCCTTCCGACCGTGAGGGCCTATAACTAGGGACAGTGTACACACCATGATCCGCACCATGTCGGGGTAGAGGCAGAGGGATGTAACCAGCTACAGAGAAGGACTCGTCAGCCGGATATATTACATCACAAGACTAAATACTAAATTTTATAGGAGAATTGAAGATTTTTATGTTTGAAAAAATGGAGTCGACATTTCAAAATTTAAAAAGTCGAAAAAACCTTTCCAATTTGGAAAAAAAAACTCAAAAAAATTTGAGAAAAATCGAAACCATGGCTTTTTGATATTTTCAATAAAATTCCCAGATGAAATCGAAATAATGGTGTTATTATCAATCCCTCTACACATTGGAAATTTGGCCATTGAAAGTAGATTGGTTCTGAATTAAAAAAATCGAAAATCGACTTTTTGACTAATCGACCTTTTCCTAAAAAATAGTCGAAGTAGACTATTTTAGTAGACTATATTTTTTGAATTTCTCGACTATCGAATTAAATTTTACTAATCAATTTTTCATTTTGGTCAAAATCGACAAATCAAACTTTATGGAAAAAATCGAAAATCCGACATATTGTTTTTTTTTAATTTTGAAAATAACGAAATGTCGACTTTTTTATGTTGAAAATTCATCAAAAATTCAAAATTCGCGACTATAAAGTCGATTGTTCTACAATGTCGAAAGTCCACTAATAAATCTATTTTTTTATCCTCTCAAAATCGACTAACCGTTTTTTTTTTAATTTTTCGACTATGGAGTTAACAATTTACTAATCGACTTTTCAAATTGGCCAAAATCGACTATTTATTGTGGTTGACTAATCAAACTTTAAAGAAAAAAATCGAAAAACTACTTTTATTTTATAGGTGAATGCAGATCTTTATGTTTCATCAAAAATTAAAGTCGACATTTCAAAATTTAAAAAGTCGAAAACCCTTTTCAATTTGGAAAAAACTCAAAAAGATTTGAAAAAAAATCGAAACCTTGGCTTTTCATATTTTCAATAAAACCCCCAGAACGATATAATGGGATTATTATCAATACCTCTTCACATTGGGATATTGGACATTAAAAGTAATTTTTTTCTGAATTTAAAAAAAAAATAAAAAGTTCGAAAATCGACTTTTTGACTAAACGACCTTTTCTTAAATAAAGACGAAGTAGACTAATCGATTTTTTTTTTCATCACAAAATCAATTTTTGAACTTTTCGACCATCGAATTAAATTTTACTGATTAGTAAAATTGATTTTCATGTTGTCAAAAATAGAGATCAACTGATAAAACTTTATCGAAAAAAATCGAAAATCCGACATATTGGCTTTTTTAATTTTGAAAATAACGAAATGTCGACTTTTTGATTCTCCAGGGAAAATCGATATAATGGGCTTAGTAACAATCCTTATTCACATTGAGATTTTCGAATAATTAATAGGTTATTGAGATTTTATAGCCTAATTTAAGATTTTTGATATCAATGAATTTCGACGAAATAATTCCACACTTTATCTAAAAACAAAGGAAAATATTGACAATGACAAAAAAAATCGGCAGTAGGATCTAGTACACTATAAATAATTGACAATTCTTAAATATGAATGGGTAAAACAGTATTTGAAAATGTTAACATATTTTAAATGACAACACGTTCGACAATGAAATTCATTTCGATATAAACTTAATAGAATAAATCATTTTATAAATAATTTCCAATTAAGTTTAATTGTAGTTGTGGTATTGGCATTGCTAACATTGGTTGTATTAAGAATATCATTGCTGTTGTTATTTGTATTTGCATTGGTCTTGTTGTTGTTGTTGCTGTTGTTGTTAATATGATTATTGGAACATGGAGAAGAGGAGAAGGACGACGCTGCAGCATTGATGGAGGTGATTGCTGCATTAGCTGTATTACTAGTATTACTACACTTACTATTACCATTCGTATCATTCATATTGGACTATAAATATTTATTATTTTTGTGCATACGAGACTTGCCAGGATTTAATTTACATTTCAGTTGTTGTATTAAATCGTAGATTTTCAATGCAGGTCCCACCTTCATACCCAACAATGTAATAATTTCATCCTTGGATAATTGTAATAAACGTTTACCATCGATTTTATTACGACTAAATGTATCACAGTGTGCTGTACAATCATTGACACGCAGGAATTGTGATACATCATAGACATTCCATGTATCTGGCATTAATTCAGTATTACCCTCATTATCACTGCAATCACTAAGACGTGGTATATATTTGGTATTGCTCACCGAAGAGTTCTATATATGGGTGGGAGGGGAAGAAAAGTGGGTTGGATTAAGATGATAAATTTAAATATTATATATAAAGAATTATTATTAAAGATATTTGATAGTTATTTTATTAAATAATTATTACTATGATGATTGGGATGAGGTTGATTGGTTGTATATGCCAATAACAGTGCGTTGTAATATTGAACATGTAAATGATTATGCTTATAAATGACAATGGTTCAAGATAGTCGTATATATGCTGCCAGTTGTAAAATATCTAATGGGCCCGATAAATTAATATGTACAATTGGTTTCGATGAGAATAAATATTGAAAATATATGGACATGACCACAACAAATGGAGTATTCAGGCGGTGGCGCACAGTGGTTTCAAAACACTTTTTTTTGGAAATAATTTTGCAATTTTTGTTTGTGGGTCCAAGGGCTGGCCTTCATTTTCTCTTTGATGGATAGAACTTGTAAATCCCTACAAAATCGCATGTGTGTGCCAATATCTGTAATAGTTAGCGAGATTTGGACCTTATAAATGATTTTGTTTAAGTTTAATGATTTTGTTAGAGGGCATATACTAATACCACGTACTAACTTTCAACCGAATCAGGAGGCTAATCACGGCATTCGATATCGAGAACTTTTGATCGAAATCTAAATTTTCCGTATCACGGGAGTCAATATCGAGTTTTTTTGATCGACAATTTTTTGATTGGTAAATTGCAATCGTAAAACATTTTTCACTTGTTCTTTACATTGTTTTTGCCATATAGGAATAGTAAATATATTAGTTTTAGTTCGAATTGTTGCTAATTTGTAGTAAATTTACATATAATGTACATATTTTGAATATTTAGGACTAATGCAACTCCAATAAAAGTTAAACAAAAATTGGTCATAGTCGAGTTCGGGAGCGAGCATCCTAGCTTGGCAAAGAACCATATATAAAGTGCACATGCAAGATCGATATCCAAGAGATTGTGATCAACCAAATACCGTACCATTCCGTGACAACATAACGCTTCTGGACCACCTTGTAAGAATAGTGAATTATGAAGGCTTCCACTCGCAAAAAAAATTTAAGACGGCAGACAATTGTAAAGTGATAGAATTGACGTTGGCATGCCAAAAATTATTTTCCATTTGAACGCCTCCTTCGTCCTCCGAAATCGTCCATTGAGCCTGACTTTCTAACAGTGCACACCATTTCAAACCCATGTACTTACACCAATAACAATGTGCTATTTGTCGCCGAATTATTTTATACTCATCTCATCCTCCAATTAGGAAGGAATTCGGAGGAATGTATGGGTCCATAAGATATAATGCAATACAATTTACTTTTTACTTTGAAACCTCCAAAAACATGTTTTTTTTACATTCTATTTTGTGACGCTAACTTAATTTTGTCATTTCATTTTGTTCTGCTTCGTTTTTTGCTGTTGGCAACGCTTAAGAAATTGCATCAAATTTCGATCGAATCACGTGATCCAAACTTTTAATCGTATCGACAATTTTTTCGATACGCCCGTGTAAAAATTGGAGGATCCAATCCTATCTAATAATATCAAATTGGGTCTAATTGGATCTGCTCAGATATTGGTTCAGACATAATTAGATATGCACAGATATGCTATATATGGTGCTAGATCTGGTTAGATATAATTGCAGATCTCATCATATATAGTATAATATCTAATTATATCTGGCATATCTAATAATATATGCTTGGATAGGACCATATATAGCACTATATCTAATAAGATATGGTAGATATAACATCATATCTGACTATATGGGGTTAAATACGGTCCAAAACATAAAAAAAAATCATGAACAAGTTAAAAAGATTTTTAAAATACACGTCTAAACTTCAATGCCATTATGTCAAATGTCAACGCCGTCAGGGGCATCACTTCTAAACAAATTTAACGCCAGACTAGCTGAGAAAATTAAGAAATTTAATATAATTGTTTTAAATGTGTTCCTTTGATAAAGTGTATATCGTTTCCTTTATTGCGGAGATTATGTAGGTAAGTAGATTGTATTTGTTATTTCCTTAGTAGTCATTTTCATATTGTTTTACTATCTTCTAGATTTGGAAAAAAATGAAACCTCAGTGGTGTACTGGTTAACATGCCCGCCTTGCATTCAAAAGGTCACGGGTTCAATCCCAGTTCCGACCAACACCAAAAATTATTACGGCGGTGGATTATATCCTCGCAGTAATGTTGGTGACATTTCTGCTTCAAAGATTCTCTAAGTTGTTTCAGCGCAACGTGAAATGCCGATAGGACTCGATTATAGCAAGGAGGTCCCATGTTATTGAGCTAATTATTGAATCGAGCAGCAGTCAGTGATAAGTAAGATGTTGATCACTGTGATGTCATGATGGTCTGAATAGTATGTATGAGCCTAAAATAACATCCTATCGCTATACCTAACCTAATTCCGAATACACTTTAAATGTGAGTATTAAAAGCAACATAAAATTATATGGCAATTTGTATTGCAACTTAAAGAAGAATGATCCAAAACAATACTAATACTTGCTTACATAGTTCAATATATTCCCATATTTGTTTATTCCTATATTTGTTTAATAATTGTTTTTTTACTTAATTTCATTGCAGATTGTCTTAACGCTGTAATACTTTAGTCGCGTGTCTAAGTCCAAAGCAGAAGAAACAAACGAAAAAACCCTTGGACAACACTCTAACTCAACTGTCAATACTCTTAAATAGCTTTGATGGATCAATTTAAATTAAACATATTTATTATGCACATACTTTTTGTCTGTATTATTAAATAAAACAATTGATCTCATTTTATATACAAATTATGGGATTTTATGTGTTGAAAGATCTCGAAAGATACAATTGTATCAAATAATATACAATTATATCAAATTAGATCTGATTAGATGTGTCTCATTTTTGAGATCTGATCAGATCCAATTTCATAGTATTTAGATCTGAGCAGATATAACCATTTTTCGGATCTGCTCAGATCTGACTATATCTTGGCTCAGATCTAACCATATCAAATCAGATCCCCCAATTTTTACACGGGCGATTATGAATTCGATATCGAATGCCGTGATTAGCCCCCAGGTGAAACTTACTCCTTCGAGGGGCTCCGCAAGCCAAATCTGGGGATCGGGTTATATTGGGGCTATATATATAATTATGTACTGATATGTCCCAATTTTGGCATGGTTGACATAGTACATACTAATATTACGTACCAAATTTCAAACGGATCGGATGAGATTTGCTCTTCCAAGAGTCTCCGTTAGGCAAATCTCGGGATCGGCTAATATGACCTTCCAGGAGCTTCCGCAAGACAAATTTGGGGTTCGGTTTACATCGGACCTAACAGTGGTCCGATATAACCCATTTTCAATACCATCTGACCTACACCTATAACAACTATTTATGCCAAGTTTCAAGTCGATAGTTTGTTTCGTTCGAAAGTTAGCGAAATTTCCACATACGGACTTGCAGACGGACATCGTTGTGAAGTTCAGCACAACCCAGAATATATATAATTTATGGGGTCGGAGACCAATATTTCGATGTGTTACACTCGGAATGACAAAGTTAGTATACCATCCAAATGTTATAAAGGTTTCAATTCATATTATTTTTCCATAAACAATTGAAAAAAATCCTAGGCCCAAAACTATTAACTTTCTCAATTTTTTTTATTTTTTTTTTCTCCATTACATAAAAGTCAAAAAGTTGCGATATATACACCTAAATTGTGCCCATTTAGCAGAAATAGCATATAAGCACATGCAAAAAATAAAACTATAAATTCTGGATTTTCTTCCAAAACCTATACCATAGACCAAGAAAATATAAAGACATACTTTGATAATTCTCCATGGTTTTGTTTATTTGCAGTGTGCAGTCATTCCACTCAATTGCGCAGTCAAGTGACTCAATTACTTTTTGGAAAACGATTACCGTACAAATCAGTCAATTTGCATTACAAAAAAGGTGTGGATGTATAGAATTTTATATGATTTTACAATATTTGGTGTTTCATCAAGAAAACAAAGGAAAGAAAACAAATTAAAGCCAAATTAAAAATCACTCAAATGCAGACGTAAAAGAGCCCTCTACGATGTGCAGACAAACTACAGCGCTGTGAATTCACTTGAGATGTCTATTGGTCTATGCCTATACCCAAATCCAAGCTGTTTTTTATCAAACATTTTCATATGTTAAATGTTAAAATGTCAAAATTTCATTCAAAATTACAAAATTATCATTTGATTTGAAAAAGAATTCATTGGAAATCAAAATGGTTTCATTTGATTGATGTTTTATTCAGAGTATGCCCAGCAAAAACTCTCATTACCCGGTAATATTGTTGGTAATCCTATTTAGAAAATAATAACCACTTAGGAGGAAAGTACGTCCCTCCAGGCCTACCTTCGGCCATGAAATAAGTAGTGCTTTTAAAGCATATAATCACTTAATATGTAGTCACTTATTCGTAAATATACCAAAGCTTGCAATATAGCCACTTATTGTCTCAGGAAACCAAATCTCGAAAATATTGACTTCTCTCGCCGATTACAATGGATCAAAATATGGGGAGTAATGACGAATATTGTAGAAATAAACAAAATTACCGAGAAGAATTTATTATTGTCATTACCAGTTAGCCATTTTACATCGCCGCAGTGGCAGCTTTACTCCTGGTAATGACCATTGTAATGAGATGTGGTTACCTAGTTTTTGCTGGGTAGGTTAGGTTAGGTGGCAGCCCCTCACTTAGACTATTGAGTCCATTGTGATACCACATTGGTGAACTTCTCTCTTATCAGTGAGTGCTGCCCGATTCCATGTTAAGCTCAATGCCAAGGGACCTTCTTTTTTATAGTCGAGTCCGAACGGCGTTTCACATTGCAGTGAAACCACTTAGAGAAGCTTTGAAAATGTCACCAGCATTACTGAGGTGGATAATCCACCGTTGAAAAACTTTTTGGTGTTCGGTCGAAGTAGGAATCGAACCCACGACCTTGTGTATGCAAGGCGGGCATGCTAACCATTGCCCCACGGTGGCAATTTAAAGTAAATGCAAAATATGTATGTATGTAATATTCAATTTTGAATTTGCAATAAAAACTATGGCGGGAATTTTTAATTAATTTTTTTTTTTTGCACAAATTGTATATATAGGTCTTTCTATATATCGACGAAAGTTCAAAATCTCTGACCCACTGTGTTACACTTCTCCTGGCCTAACTCTGAACTATAACACAAGTAATTTTGTTGTGGATTTGGCGTATTGTCTTTACACAGAAAAAAATATTTTTTGCCTTCAATCACTAAGTTAATTGCTTCAAATAATTTTTAATTGAAATGTTTCACATAAATCACATAAATGAAAGCATCAATCACCAAAGTCAATTAAAAAATTAATTGGTCCAATAAAGTCATTTATGTTTCAATCAAACAATTTTTTAAATCAATTAAATTTTTAATTGAATATTTTTTGAAATGCAATTAAAATTTGAATTGGAAAAATTTTGGTGATATTTTTTTCTGTGGCCGATGATGCTTGCTTTACCCATTGAATGGAATTCATCACTTATGTCAACAACCCTCTGTAACACCAATACCAATAAAGAGCTCATTTTGTTCACATTTAGGTTTTGCAAATCAAATCGAATCAAACTGACCTATCTGAATTCGTCAAAACTGGACTCGATGGCCCATTCTACCTATATTATTATATAAGATAATTTTATATTTTTTTTTAATAAGAAATATTTGTTATTTTTCGGAAAATCGTTATTCATTTGGAATCATAAAAGCTACGCCTTAGTAGTGTATAAAACAAGTCTTCCAATCCAAATAAGAGTGAATTCGTTATCTTGGAATATTTTTTGTAAAGATGGATGTATTCTCATTTGAAACCAATTTAATGGATCTATTTGATATTCCTCTCTAAAGGAAACATGCAAGCATTCTATATTTTCGATCTGAATATTTATGGAATATAATAAAAAAAATGGCAAAATATTCACCACAACATGCTGTTGAACACAAAAATAGAAATGAAGGGTAATATATGAATTTTGAGTGGTGGAATGAGAGATGATACAAAGAAAATGATTCGGTTATTTATATGCTGATATGCTTGCTTTAATGCCCGAAACCATTTCTTTACACGTAGGGAGGAGAGACGCACTATTACAGGGTTCTACTACCACTTACCCCAATGTAACTAGTTGCTTTACGTGTCGCAATAGGCGGTGCAGGTGATTGGGGTTTCTTAACCGAATTCGATTTTTTTGTCTTACGTACTTTGTTATCGTTACCACTATTTGAGGCTGACGATGCATTGGCTGCAATAGCCGCAGGATTCTTTAGCAACGATGATGACGAAGCTGTACTTCCAGTTGTTTGACTTAACATTGATGTATCCATTTGATGTGAGGAAGATTGATTTGATACCATACTATTGGTATCTTCATCATATTCATCACCATCGTCGTCGTCTTCTTCGTCGTCCAATGGATCATGTGCAGCATTGACATTATCATAAAAGGCGGGATTGTGATGCTCCGGTTTAAGTTCTAATTTTATGCTAAGCTTGGGAAGATGGGGTGTAGTCTTTAAAGCTATTGTACGAGTTTTAACTGAAAATTAAGCCGAGATATTAGTCACAAAATATATGCAATTAAAATTAATTAAATCCAAACCTTGAGGTGCTGTGCTATCATGGGATGATGTATTGGCATTCTTCATACCAGCTGGTAGGGATCTCTTTTTGCGTTTCTTTTGGGATTTGGGTTTTGGTGCAGCTTTTGGAGCTGCCGGCGCTGGTGCAGGCGGTCCTTCGAGTTTATGACCGACTAGAACACACCACCCAACTGGATATATATCAGCCGATTCACAATCCAGCCATTGGTCATACTCATCGGTCCAACCATCAAAATGAATTTTCAGAAGACGTCCGACAACTCGAGAAACTGTTGCCACACATACCAGCCGTGGATCCATAAGATCAGCACATTCCAAGCTCATGCCAACCTGAAATAAGAAGCATAATTTTTATAGCAAAAAAAAAGGATTTAGTTTGGATGAATAAGTTCCAACTACCTCAAATCCATGATTTGGTACAGTGCGATGAAATAAATGTGAACCAGCTGGCACTGAATTTGTATCACGCAAATATGATTCCCATGTAAAGTTAGCTGCTGTATAACCATTGGGAGGTGTTAAGGTAATATTATTAGCCGAACAAAAACCTACAGGAAATATATTTGGAGACTTTTCGTGATAGCAAAACCTATAAAAACAAAAAACATACAAATAAAAACCAAGCAATTTTTAAAATTTTCGTTTAAAATACCAATCGGATCCTGTAGCATCTGGTTGATATGAATCGATACGTATCATCATGTAACCAAATTTTAGAACTGCCATAACGGTGGCCACACAAATCGAGGATAGATTTAAAGGATCAACAGCTTCCAGTTTCATGCCTTCAACAAATGTCTTGGCTTTACCCTCCATATAGTATTCTTCAAAAGTGAAATTCATTTTGAATAGTTCTATGGTGGCATCATCTTCATGTACTTCAATCATGGCCTCACGACCAGCTGCAAAAAAAACGGATTTATGGTTTTTGTTTACTTGCAATCAAATTTCACATGAGACTAACCCAACATTCGTTCAAGATAATCTTGAGGTGCCGCCAAATTGTGACCCACAGTTGTTGCCCATCCCACTGGATGTATAATGGGAGAATCTTCGTGACACCAGAAGCCATCGTCTGAATCGAAATATCGCAGAAACAAACGTTTACCAACAATTTTTGTCACTGTCGCCAATCTCACTTGCGATATACGATCTTTGTCGACACACTCAAGATTAAGACCAAGACGAAATCTTGACTGTAAACTATCATTGACTTTATTATAGAAACTTGATGGCAATGTACGGGCTCCCGAAAGCCTTGTCACTAGAAAATCTTTCCAATCTTTATATTTATTTTCTATGGATCGAGGAGGTATTAAAGGCTTGCCCCGAGTGGCACACCATCCAACAGCATGAACTTCAGAATTACAAAGATTCACCCAAAAATCATGGGCTTCATCTTCAAAGCCTACACAGGAAGGAAGATAAGACGATTTCGATAAAACCTTACCAAAGTTATATTCACAAATCACATTTATTATACTTACCCTCGTATCTCATTAGGGCTTTATAGCCCTGAATATCCAGTATTGTAGCCACCCAAAATGAATGCGGTGTTTGACCGGGTTGTATAACTTCAACTTGATCACAATCTGTATTCTCCACCTCAACCTTCATATCGATGCCCAAATTATCCCATACATCACATCCGGGTGCATGATGAAAACATGTTACAGGTGCTGCATAGAAATCCTCACGGGCTAAACGCGGCGTCCAATCATATGAATGCGTGGGATCATATAATCTTCTTCGTATACTAATAATCTTTTCCATTTGTGGACATGGTGTTGGAAGACGATCATATTTTGGTATTTGCGGTAACTCATCTTGTGGCATGACATCACGATACATGCGTAGAGCTTTGGGAGTGGCAGTCATTTCTGCCAATTGTTCACTGTCTGCAGCATATTGTACTCCAGTATTGCCAGCTGTTTGGGGTGTTGATCCAACTGCGGTAGCCGATGTTGGATTGGATGCAGCCGCCGTGGAAGCTGTGGTCTCAGTGTTAAGTGCACTAACATTATTATTATTATTGTTATTATTTGTCTGGTTTCCACCTATGGGTTCACCTAAACCATTAATTTGTGTTATTTTTGATTGATCCGTAATTCGAAAACGATAGTTGGCATTTTTTATATGAGCTCCACGTAAAGCCATTTCCACATCATTTTGTTGTTGTGTCTGTTGTGATCCCTCCGCTGAAGATTGCTGATCATTATTGGGCTGCTGCTGCTGCTGTTGTTGTTGTTGCATTTTGCTTTCATTGAAATTATTTTCCATATTGAAAAGTGCCTGTTGTTGCTGTGTTGTATAACCTTGTTTATTCACCACTAACGAATATAATTCACCACGGGCACATGCCATACTACAAAATCGTCGAGATTTTGTATAGAATGTATGCTTAACACCTATAGCCCCACAACGTTCACAGACGGCTAAAAAAAGAGCACACAAAGAATGTGAAATATTAGTTGAAGCTTATGATGTTCATTGTTTTGTCCTTTCCCAATGGTTGGTTGATTCAAGGAACAGTTATTCCAAATATCGAAATTTTTTCTGTGAAACCTAATGTTATGGGAAAATTCAATTTCAACAAAATTGTGTGAAATTTCAATGGAATTTCTATTAAAACCATATTTTGACGATTTTAAATATTTTCTACAAAAATTAAACTTAAGAATATTTTTAATTAAATTATTATAAAAACCATACTTGTTTTATGAATAATAAAAATCGATTGCAAACACGCCTTAAGGCTTCGCACGTATTTGTAAAATATTTTTTTGTAAAAAAAAAAGAAATTTGAAAAAAAAAATATTAAATCCATATTCGCTATAAAAACTTTTTTTAAATGGAAATGTCGACAATTTCTGTGGAATCTAAATAAAAAAAACCCTTAAATTAACTTTGGAAAGAATTTTCTATAAAAAATCTTATCATCTTTATATTTATTCAGCTGAAAACCCATCCAATTGCGTTCAAATCGATTTGATTTGACTTGGCAAAGGAAAAATTTAAAATTTGTAAAATTGCTAAAGGCAAATACCACCAGAGGCAAGGTTCGAGTTGAATTGTCAATGGATGCATTTGACGAAGTCACCGAATTTACTCTGGTAAAGTAATTAACGGATATAAGAACATCTCATAGCGTTTACTCTATTTTGCATTGTCAGCATGGATTCCTTATGGGCTTATTCAAAATTACAAATCTAGTGGAATACACTCCTAATGTTATACGACAGTTTGAATAGCAAGGTAAGGCTTTCAATAAGGTTTGAAAGCTACGTTGGGGTCATTTGATGACCCATATCGTATTTTTCAACACCGCATATCTTACTGTTCGAATATAATTAACAATTTCTATCACTCAGTGCATTAATTGGTAACATATGCTGAATTCATGCTGAGTAGTAAGAACTTTTAATTATAATCCAAAAGTAAGAAATTCGGTGATGAAAAATACGACCTAATACCCAATGTAGTATAAGGGTTAAATAATGATTTCCGGATTATCATATCGATGTCTACATTCCAAAGTGCGCTAGGTTAGGTTAGGTTAGGTTAAAGTGGCAGCCCGATTTAGTTTCAGGCTCACTTAGACTATTCAGTCCATTGTGATACCACATTTAACTATAAGTACCTATTACATATGGGCACTTGTAGTTTTAACCACTGAACCTTCTCTATTATTTTCTTTAGTTGAATCAACCAGATTGTTCCAAAAACATTAACAGACTGCTTAAGTTAACGTTTTCCAGGTCCGCCAGTAATCTTAAGCTATATGCCCCTAAAATTTGCTTGCGCCTTACACAAAATGCAGGACACTCACACAAGAGGTGTTTAATTGATTCCTTTTCCTCAGCATCATGACAGCTCATAGGTTAGGTTAGGTTAGGTTAGGTTAAAGTGGCAGCCCGATGTAGTTTCAGGCTCACTTAGACTATTCAGTCCATTGTGATACCACATTTAACTAAAAGTACCTATTACATATGGGTACTTCTAGTTTCAACCACTGAACTTTTTCTATTATTTTCTTTTGTTGAATCAACCAGATTGTTCCAAAAACATTAACAGACTGCTTAAGCTAACGTTTTCCAGGTCCGCCAGTAATCTAAAGCTATATGCCCCTAAAATTTGCTTACGCCTTACACAAAATGCAGGACACTCACACAAGAGGTGTTTAATTGATTCCTTTTCCTCCTCATCATGACAGCTCATACAATAGTCGTTATACTTCGCACCAATAGTTCGCCTATCAGGCAGCGACCCGTTATAGCAGATATCAGAAGTGATATCTGACGTCTTGAGAACACTAGCATATCTAGTGTGCGGTTCAAGTTTAAATGGGGCCATATTTGCTTGGTGTCGTTACCACTCTTGCAATTCTCCCATCGAACATTTGTCATCATGACGGCCTTCTCACGCAGTAAGAGCTTTCAGGTTGCCAGAGACATACCAACAAATTCTAGTTCCCCTGGAATATGTAAGGTAGTTCCTAGCCTTGCTAACTCATCTGCTTGACAGTTCCCCGGTATGTTCCTATGGCCAGGCACCCATATTAGGTGAATATTGTACTGCCCAGCCATCTCGTTGAGAGATTGTCGTTTTCGAGTAAAGGAACACAGAGTCCAAGGATTTTATTGCAGGTTGACTGCCTGAGTATATTAATGCCAACAATTTTTGGAACATTACTTCTCAGCCAATTCGCCACTCTTTTATTGCTAATATTTCAGCCTGAAAAACACTACAGTGATTAGGAAATCTTTTCGCTATTCGAAGTTCCAGATCTTTAGAATATACTCCGAAACCCACTTGTCCATCCAATTTGGAGCCATCAGTGTAGAAATCTATATATATTTTATTCCCCGGAGTCTGTGTACACCACGCCTCACTGGGAATTAGAGTTTCAAACTCTATTTATTTGTTTCTTATTCGATCTTTTTCAGTTTAAATAAAATTCTTTATTTTGCCAAGCTTAAGATCAAAATAAAGAATTTTATTTTCAAACTTTTTATCGCTAAGTCTAAAAAGTGAATTTTACAGGAAAAAAGAAATAAGTTGTGTTTTTTGAAATTTCTCAAAACCCGTATAAGATAGAAATTCCCTTATTTTCGGCTTTAAAATCATATTTTTTATATAGAACATAGCTAAAAATGACTTAGACCACTTTAGACCGAACAAACATTTTTGCCCTTTTTGGGTTGGACATTTTTTAAAACTTTAGTCACATGCTAAGTACAATATTAACCATAACTTTTGATAGAAATGTCCAATAAATTCGAACTTTTGACAGGATGCAATTCACATCAATCCGAATAAAAAACAGCGAACTCCATCAAAACATGCTAAGTCGACTTAGTGCACTCTGAAATGAGGGCATCAATATACAAACTGTATTATTTGGGCAGTCATAGGGTTTGGCTCAGGCTAGTTATTTGGGACCAAATGTTTATAAATGATTTGCACCAATCCATTGTCTACTGTAGGATTTTTAGGTACAATGATAAAAACTCAATTTTGGACATTCTAAAAACGAGACACCTCTCAAAAGTGGACAATTGTCTTGAGACGCTTGCTATATTAACCCATTAAAATTAAACTCTCATAACACAGAAAAAATATCTCCAGAATATTTCCAATCAAAAAGTTGATTGAAGTTGGACATTTTTTCAATTAAAAAAATAATTGATAAAATTAACTTTTTAATCAAAATAGAAACATTAAGTTAATTAAGACAATGATAGAAAATTTTAAAATTGGTGATTAAAAAAATTTATTGATACAATTTACTTTTTAGTCAAACACGGAAGACTAACGGTCATTTTCATGCAGCTCCGTTAGGCTTTAACAGCCAGTTAACAAAAAATAAATTGCAAATATCTTCTCTCCGGTTAACTTTAACTGAACAATTTTAAGCAGTTAAATTCCTAATATTCATATTGAATATATAGGCAAGATGACAGATATGTTCATAGTACGGTATGTTCATAGTATGCCTGGGGAGAAATACTTTCCTCCTAGGACATGCGTATGTAAATGTAATCCGAACCGATGCCAATTAATAAGTGGTTGGTAATTTTCAAATAGGCTTACCTACAAGATTACCGGGTAATAAGAGTTTTTGCTGGGAAGGTATTCTACAAAGATCATGCCGATAGCTTGTTTCGAAAATTTCACGAAAATATTTCCAATAAAGTCTTAATTGAGTTTTAGAAAATATTCAATTAAATCAATCACAAAAATTAATAGTATCAATAAATTTTTTAATTGATACTATCTACCTAGGTTAGGTTAGGTTAGGTTAGGTTAGGTTATGTTCAGTCCATTCAGTCCATTGTGATACTACATTGGTGAACTTCTCTCTTATCACTGAATGCTGCCCGATTCCATGTTAAGCTCAATAACATGGAATCTTTTATAGCCGAGTCCGAACGGCGTTCCACATTACAGTGAAACCACTTAGAGAAGCTTTGAAACCCTCCGAAATGTCACCAGCATTACTGAGGTGGGATAATCCACCGCTGAAAAACTTTTTGGTGTTCGGTCGTAGCAGGAATCGAACCCACGACCTTGTGTATGCAAGGCGGGCATGCTAACCATTGCACCACGGTGGCTCCCTATCTACCTACACGTTATGCGGTCTGAGATCAATATTTCGGTGAGTTATTTCGGTGAATGACAAAGTTCGTATACCTCCCATCCTATGGTGGTGGGTGTAATTGCGATAATATATTCAAAAATGGTCAATTAAAAAAATTATCAAAAATTCTTCTTGCTATCATGGGGATTTTCTTATTACACAAGATTTTAAAATATATTTTATTTCAAGGGTGCATCGGTTTATAAACCATTATATGTGGAAAATTGCTCACACTCAACAATTAGCAGACATATTTGTTTTGGGTGTATAATGCGCCGTGCAGACTATAAGATTATCCGGACGACAGTGGTCGTGTCGAACATATTCCATATATTGGCCACATTATAAGTTAAGCCGGAAGGCATAATCGATACTGCTGCATGTTTGTGGGATCGATAACACATTTGCCGATTATTTAGTCATCGCCGACTATTCATATCGATTGGACACACTGTAAGATTCTTTACAAACACAGACAAACTTATAGTCTGGAGGACGCATAAATGGTAATGAAACCAAAAAATTAAAATTTTTCAAATCCCAAATAAAATTTTGAAAGTAAAACTACCTCTGTTAGATTTCCTGATAAAAAATTGGAAAAATGATAATAATAATAAAAAATGAAATGAATAAAACAAACAAACCTACCCATGCCATCTTTTTGTATAGGTATAACCGATGGATCGATATTGCCCTTATAGGCAATTGGTGTTTTTAAAACTAAACCTGGACGATTGACCGGTTCTATTTTACGGGTTTTACGCTGCGAACGTAAACTGGATGTGGCACCTGTACCTGTTGCAACTCCACCGCCAATTGATGAAGTTGATTGTGTACCACCAGACATAATATTCCGATTTGCAGCAGCATCATTTAACAGTTTATGCTTTCCACTCATTGACATCAAGAGATCGTTGTCATGTACACCATGGGGTTGTGTGATATCAATACCACCACTTGTAGATTTGTCATTGCCATTAATAAAATCGCCATCTTCGTCGTATGAATTTGAATCGGTCATCATTACAAAATCATCGATATTAATGATTTCCTGTTTGGGCGTAAGATCTGATGTTTCGTCTCCAAATTTGGCAGTACCATCATCCATCTGATCATATATTTGTTGGTTTTGTTGCTGTTGCTGTTGCTGCTGCTGTGTTTGTCCTGCAACTGCTCCACCATTACTTGCAGCTAAGAATTGCGATGTTGTAATTGGTTTACCATTGCTGTTCACTAGAATACCACCAGCTCCTGCTGCCGCAGCGGCGGCTACATTTAAAGCATTATTAAAATTGGCCGTTGTTGCTGCCGATACACTATTGTTGGTATTATCCTCTAAATTGCCATAATTTTGGAAAACTGCAGCGGCCGATTGTTGCAGTAGTTGTTGGGTTAAACCCATTTGGGCAAAATTATAGATATCATTTGTATTAGTTGTCAATAGTGTGGGTTGGACACCAAGGGCCACAGATTGAGCTGCCATTGCGGCAGCAACAGCAGCCTGATTATTAAAATCCCCCCCAACTATGTTCATCATAGAATTTACATCCTGCTTTGATTTTGTTTATAAATTTTAATTTGATATTTTACGATAACACAAATCAAAATTCACGATTTGTAGATTTGTTTTTGTAGTAGTATTATAAACACAAAGTAAAAATTATTTATTGTTTGGAGGGAAAGGTAATATTTTTGGTTAATAATTTGTTTGTTTTTTGTATTTGGTTTGTGTACATTGCAAAAATTATTCAGCCAAGTTGATTTTTGAAATAAACGTAGATTTTGGTTTTTTGGAAATATCGAACCGAATATGAAAAGAAACAAAGAAAAAAACACATAGAGAAATAAAATTTTGAAATGAAAGTATTTGAAAAATATATAATATACAAATAAAAAAATGAATTAAATAAAGTGGAAAGGAAATTAAATGATTCGTCGTTGAGGTACTAATAGGTAGGTAACAAAAAAAAAGAGAGTAATTGGATGTGGTGGATTTATTATATGATACTCTATGGAAATTTTTAAAAATTTGTATTTTTTTTTATTATTTGCAAAGTTCTTACCATAGATTGCTGCTGTGACATGTCGTCCATTACAGAAAGACCAACGGTTGGATTGAAAAATGATGCTGGATCCTCGAGTGACATACGTTCCGGATTGTATTGACTCATCCACATCATTCTCAGTTCAGAGGGATTCATATTTTGTTCTTAAAGTTACATTTGTACTAAATGTCAATAAGACATTTAGATAATTCTCAAATTAATTAATACAATCTGCATGCAAGATGTTTTTTGTGGAATTATATAGTTGGAATTTCTGAAAAGAGGAAAATTTAGGAAATGTATAATATTTTTGTTGTTTGTATTTTTGTGCGAATTAAAAATCTGTCACAAAGATATAATTCACAAATAGGTAAAATTCAATATCACAAACATGGACATAATAACAATCGATGTATTATTATAAATATGTAGAAGTTGATACAAAAGTATTTAGTGTACAGAAATACGGTGCACTTGCGGTAACGTGAACTCCGTTTAACGTGAACACCACATAACACGAACACGCTTTTTCATACACTAACTACTCAGTAATGCTGAAAAACATGGAATTTGACGTTAAAAGCAGATTCACAATGCCAAGTACAATTTCAAATACACATACGGAATTTTTTAGTGATCTAGTTTGGCTTTTTTCGTGAATTTTAATTATTAATTTAAATTGCGTTATAATTCCATACCCACTGATATTTTTCCGATCTTTTTTTTAATTTTTTTTTCATGAAATTAAATTGAGTTTTTAATATTACTAATAACAAAAATAAAAGACTATCACGCTAGAACGTGTAAACCTCCCGAATATAGATATGTTTTGTTCTGAAATTCGCTTAAGTTCGTTAACGTGAACATTTTCGCTAACTTGAACTCGCTTGGTTTTAATTAGTTCACGTTACCGCGAGTGCACTGTATGTATCAAACGATGGACTGCAGCCCTGTGTAGCACAGTTTCATACTTTAACAACAGCTGTTAACCTAAATCCGAAAAATATAATCTGTAATATTAAATGTTGAAGCAAGGGCGAAATCAAAATGAGCTAAATAATTATCAGACTTCAACAATAGCAATAAGAACTCATGATGAATGAACTAAAGTTAACAGACCCTTGGACCGGAAAATTTTAAGCACATGAAGCTCGTTTCTGGACGGGTTTTTTCTATATTTAGTCTGGGCCATGTAATGGGATCGTAAACTTAATTGTAACTATCATATTACTCGGATACTGAATACAGCGACTGTATTCAAGAATTCATAACGAATTGCACACAAAAAAATATCACCAAAATTTTTTCAATTAAACATTTAATTTGTTCGACAAGTTATTTAATTGAAACAAAATCAAATAACATAAATTAATAGTGTCAATTAAAGGTTGAATTGTATCAATTAATTTTTTTAATTGAACTTGACGATTGATACTATCATATTCTGTGATTGAAGAAATTTCAATTAAAATTTGAATCAATTAATTTCATGTTTGAAGGCAAAAATTATTTTTTTTAAATGTGAAAAAAGATGTTAATATGATTATATTCCTTGTGGGACCCACCTTAAAGTTTGGCTTACAGAGCCATAGCCTAAAATAGACTTTTTGAAGCGAACCGAAGCGGCCATTTTGAAATTGATTCATGCCAATTTATCGACTTTTGATATTGGTCAAATTCAACTTTAAATCTAAGAGTATCATTAGACGATAGCATTGATTGCAGAAATTAATTTAAAAGGCATACATATCAACCGATATACGTTGCATGGAAGGATAGCTTGAAAATTTAAAAAATGTTGGACAGTCGCAAAGTCGATTTTTCCCAAAAAAAAAAATTATAATAATAAATAAAAAGATAAAAATAAACAAAAAAACAAATGGAAATGTCTAAGGGTATGATCACACTAGGCTAATATTTGCCCAAAATGAGTGTCAAACTGTTTTCCTGGAGCAATTTCGAAATAAGCTATCGTTTAATCTTCATGTTGACAGCGTGGTTGCACGTACAACTGTTGTCTCTGGCAATTGTACAATACAGATTTGGTACTACCACGGTTTGTTAAGGAACGTTTAGCGCATGCTCTTATCATGCCCAATTTTTTATATTGCCTCGAGGTTTATTCTGGAACGAGCGGAGTTAACACGTTGAGAGTGAATCTTGCAGTGAATAGGGTAGTTAGATATATATATACTCTCGTAGAATCTTTGATCATGTGAGCCCAGATGTCCATTGTTTTCTTAATTATTCTTCCTCACGCTTGACACCTGCCATCAGATTTTGTACAGCCACCTTGTCCACCTTCTTCGCCGCAGAAAGCCAGTTTGCCTTGAACTGCTGCTCGTCCTTAGCAGTTTTTTGGTCTTCTTTAGGTTCCGCTTGACAATAGCCCAGTATTTCTCAATTGGGCGGAGCTCTGGCGTGTTGGGAGGGTTCTTGTCCTTGGGAACCACCTGTACGTTGTTGGCGGCGTACCACTCTATGGCCTTTTTACCGTAATGGCAAGATGCCAAATCCGGCCAAAACAGTACGGAACAGCCGTGTTTCTTCAGGAAAGGCAGCAAACACTCTTTCACGTAAATTTCTTGGTTAACAGTCCCGGAAGCTATGAAAATGCTGTTTTTCAACCCACAGGTAAAGTTGGATTGCCAAACCAGATATTTCTTTGCGAACTTTGACAGTTTTATGTGCTTGAAAATATCTGCTACCTTTCCCCTTCCTTTTGCCGTATAAAACTCCTGTCCCGGAAACTGCTTGTAGTCGGCTTTGACGTAGGTTTCGTCGTCCATTACCACGCAGTCAAACTTCTGGGATCGCGCTTTGGCCGTCGTATTTTGTTTATCATCGCGATTTGGAGTCACTACCTTCTTGTAAGTCGATAGTCCGGCTCGTTTTTTGGCTCGATGCACGGTTGTAGACGATACACCCAGCTTATTTGCGGCATCTCGGAGAGAGAGGTTAGGGTTTCGCTTGAAACTACCGGCAACTCTCTTTGTCGTCTCAGCGGCTTCCGGTTTCCCCCCGATCCAGACTTCCTGACTGTCGACAAACAACTTTTAGCGATTTTGCCAGCTTTGCGTGCGAGTAGCTCGGATTTTCGCGATGCGCGAGCAAAATTTTGATACGCTGCTCTTCTTGCTTGGACGGCAGTTTGACAACTGAAGAGTGAATTCCAAAATCAAAATAGGAGCAACATTCTACACACACACCTTCAAAATAAGGGGTGTTCAGGTTTTTTAAATGCAAAATTGAAAGAAATACGTCAAGTTTATATTGACCAAATTTTGACCGTATCACCCTTTAACCTATATCGGCCCATGGCTTCAAATTACAAAATCGAGCAAATAAAAAACTAAAAAAAAAATATCTGTATACCATTTTTGGAAAATACTCCTATTGTGATGTAACATATCCAATATCAGCTAAAAATGTTTGCTGGTTTGACTGTGGCGACGAATTCTTTTTTGATTTCTGTCCAATATTTGCCCAGTGTGACCATACCGTAACTTTTTGATTCTTTATAATCCCTACTATTATGGATAGAATAGAATCACTCTAAAGGCACACCTTGTTGTATGCTTTAAACAAGGTTTACCTTTAGATGATATTTGCAGGTGGGGTCTGGCCTGGAAGTTACGAAGACTCTACACACAAAAATTTTTTTCTGAAGAAGTTGAGAAAAATACCTCGAGGAATCACTATGGACCTATAGGGGACTAAGTGGATATTAAGTGGATTCAATAATTGTTATCATCCTCTAAAACCTAACTGATTCCTATTCAATGTACCAAGAGTAAGAATTAGCCTTTTAAGGACATAATTTTTTTTATTGGCCCATATTTTTTTAGAACGCTATTTTTCATTCCCAACATCTTTTTCAAAGACGGCATTTAAGCCTGCAATGGTCGTAAATCACTGCACTCATCGACAAGATATGAGATAAAGTTTCGCATAATCTTCAAATTTGTGATATCAAATTATTGTGGATTTAATCGAAAATCGACTGACGGACATTGGAATATCGAACAAAGTTATATGACAAACTAATCTCTATATCGTAAGGAAAAATTATTTAAGTCATATTCAAAAATAGACTTTTTGTTTTCTTTAAATGCGAATATTATTGAAAATCGACTTCTTCAAATTTGAAAGTAATTTCTTATATTCAGAAAAAGCCGTAATCCTACTATTGCAATTTTTCAAAAAGTTGTTAAATGGACTGTTTGATTTTGACTACTAATATTTCCCCTTTTTTCCTTACATTTTTATTATGAAAATACCTTTAGATGGCGCCAAAAAAATTGGAGTTATTAAACATTTCCCAGAAAAATAGTATGGAAATCGAACAGAACCCATAAAAAAGCTAACAGAACATGTCAACGTGATGTGAAATAAGACTTATATTTTGCTTTAGCTATATTTAATAGCTATGGACCGACTTAGTGGTGACACTGGGTTTATTTACTCCTCAAAAAAAAATAAATAAAAACAAATCTAATAAAACTTTTATGACGAAAAAGAAATAACAATCAGAATTTTTTCAAGGAATAGGACATGAGGAGTGAGTCCGGCAAGCCGACCATGTCAGCTGGTTCTGTACATTTCATTCTACAAGCCTTAGAAAGTTCTTAAAATACAGTGAGAGACATGACACCGAAGGTCTTAGTTCATATTGGCATTCGCACACTTATTCGCATATGGTCAAACTGGGCAAATATTTGATAGAAATAGAAAGAGAATTTGTCGCCACCATCAAATTAACATATTTGGTGTTGCATAGTGATATCCAACATCAAGTAGGAGTAAATATTTGATAGAAATAGAAAGAGAATTTGTCGCCACCATCAAATTAACATATTTGGTGTTGCATAGTGATATCCAACATCAAGTAGGAGTACTGAAAACGGTATCAGTTCTCTTTGGAAATACTCCTGGCCAAAATTCATTTTGATCAAATATTTGGTCAAAGGTGCCATATGACAGCTTAGACCAGCTTAAAAGCTCTGTCAAAAACATCTCGCTATAGGCCTACTAATTTTCGCATGAGCGTTGTTCCGTATTTTGGCAAGTCTAAGCGAGGCAGGTGGTGACGACTAAGGGGTGGAGATTTACCACTTACACCAATTATGTTCTTGCCATTTTTCAAACCTTTACAGGCATGTTTTCCACTTTGGAAAACACATGAATTGATTACCATTACACAAAATCCATAATTTTAAAGTAATTTTCTACAAAACAAAGGTAGAATGGAATAAAATAAATTCAGCAAACCAGACCGTGTGTGTTTTTGTATACTCAACAAACCTGTGAGTGAAAAAAGTTGGCAATGTCCTGTTTATTTTCATTAGATTACTCACCTATTTCACTTTAATACACTATGTATATGCAAAATATGCATAAACATTAACAATATTGGCGCTGATTAGCGAAATAAAAGATATAAAGTCTCTGCTTGTAAAATATCGTCAATTCCACTACTACGATTCCACCTAATTGCGCTAGCTGAAGAAGAAGAAGTAAAGAAGCATACCCTCATACAACCCCCTCCCTCCCTTAGACGATCATATTCCCTCAGGACATATATCGGGACCGGCATCGTAAAAATTGACGCCGCTCAAAATGTGTTGGTCGGACGTATAATCGATATGGTGAGGGGGGTGATGATGGAACTTATATGTATGCAAAATATGCATAAACATTAACAATAATATTATTGGCGCTAATAAGCGAAATAATCTAAAATCTGTTTAATCCAAAACTTTTAATAACCCAAATTGAGAACAAAGTCGATTCTGCTGCAACGGCGTTTTTTGTTTGGCAAATTGAAATAGCGCGACGTCAATACGCTTAGCGTAAGTGTGTTCCTAAATTAAAAGCGTTTTCGTAAGTACGCTGAGAAGTTGTCAACGTATAGGTGGGTACTACCCTACCATACTGTTCTTGCAAATTGCTTTACTTCAACAAATTCTCCAATATGTTTGAATAATTAAAATAATTTCAATTTGCGAAGTTATTGCTATAGGTAAGTACTGACTTCAGTTTTCAAGCTGAAAATGGAGTATCTCTAGTTTAGCTATACCACTCAATTTTTTTTGGCTCAATAGAGAATTAATTTTGAAGGTGAGTACTAAGTTAAAATCAAAAATAAAACAGTAAAAAGTCGAAATAGCAAGTAACCGGTTTGCAACGGGATAACCGGTTATTCGAGTAAATAATCGTTAAGTAAATACCCAACAACAACAAGGATGAGAATTTTTCACATGTAACACCATATCAATTTGATAGTAAATCCCATATTCAACATTAATTCAAATGGCCCTACAAACTGCCTGCCTTCAACAAATTTTCCAATAGGTTTGAAGCATTAAAATGAAATTTAGTTTGAAAAGTTGTTGCTAATATGTTGAGAAATTGTTGCTAACGTGTTGAATTCTACTGTTGAGGGTAATGTCTGTTTTTTGTTGGGAACGCGATTTTCTCAACAATTTCTCAAATTGAATTTTAAGGTAATTCTTTGAAAAAATGTTTGAAAGCGTATTGAATATACGCATGTCTATTTTCGAGGTTTTTTTTACAAAACTGGCTATAAATCAAAAAGTATTCGATATAAAGGTCAATCAGTTATTCCCCTGCCAACATTTTTTGAATTTGGGGACTCTTTTGAGAATCCCCACTACGTCGAAAACAAGCATATACGACATCAAAAACTCGTCGGAAAAGCGCCGTCACTATTGAGAAGTTGTACCACGCCAAGTTACTACAAAAATGTTTCGCATGAGTGCAATTATTAGGTGCCTTTATAGATCAATTTAGAACGACGCCAATAAGGGACCCTCCAAACAATCAGAAAAAGTGCATTTTAAGATAGTTGTAAAAGAATCATTGTGGTCGAGTAAAACACGTTTGTTTAGATATTTATTAATTTGATTAAACATTTACAAATTCTTAAAAATATAACATTTATACCACTATCACATTACATTTAACATAATTTTTGGCATTAATGATGATGTTGAGTTACAAGTAGCGAGTTACATGTTGCTGCGTCTATCAACCAGTGTTTTAATTCCATGGAGGCAGCGTGTCTGTAAAATATCTGAAAAACAATCACTTTATTCCATTTGGAAAATCACCAAATTGTTCACCAATATACCTTTCACAATTTTAAGCGTATAATCTATGTTTTCAGAACTTTATTTTCGTTTTTATTTAATTAAAATATAACAAGCTGGTTGCGCTTGGCGTTTCACAAAAAAAAATGGCTTTTTTAACAGTAGGGATGGCAAATTACTTGCATGTACTTTTTGATGTACCTTTTCATGATGGTTGAAGTGACATTTACGAGTCTGTGGTAACGATGAGGTTGAAATGGAACTTTGAAATGCTGGCAGGGTCCGGACGACAGTGCTCGTGTCGAACATATCCCATATATTGTGCATTTTATAAGTTAATCCCGAAAGCATAATCGACACTGCTGCATGTTTATGGGATCGATAACACATTTACCGATTATTTAGTCATCGACGACAAGTCGTATCGATCCGACACACTGTAAGATTCTATACAAACACCGACATTCCGTCCGGAATAACTTATAGTCTGTAAAGCGCATTCAGCACTTTGTTTTCGTTTATATTTAAATAAATTATAATAAGCTAGTTGCGCTTGGTGTTTCACAAAATATACTTTTTTTGTAGTAACTTGGTGTGGTACAACTTCTCAATAGTGACGGCGCTTTTACGACGAGTTTTGGATGTCGTATACGATTGTTTTCGGCGTGCTGGGGATTCTCAGAATGTTGGCAGGGGAGTTCTACCATCTATGAAGTTTTGGAAAACATCTGAGAGGTATAGTTAAATTAGAGTTCAGCCTGTCTGTTTTTAGCTGAGAACGAAATTTTCTCAACAATCATAACTTGATATTTATCATGGTATTGGGTACCATTAAACTAAAAGATGATATATTCCGCCAATCTACACATTTAGAAAGGCTTTATTGCTTCAACACTTTCGTACAATACGGACAGGGTACACGTATAAGTAAACACTGAGTACGAATTTAGTTGTGTACCATCACACATTCTTCTTCTTACTTTGAGTAAAGCTAATTGACAACACTGAACATTGTTTAGATTTTTAGCAGAACGGACCGGGTTCTTGGCGAAGTATTGTTCCACAGGTGAGCGTATGGAAGATACTTTTCAAACCAAGTTTAAAATATACTTTATCCATAGGATTTAGCAGCATACTCAATAAATTTATTTGAGGAATCCCGACGTGATACCGCTTCCACAACATCCAACATGCCCACCATCATTGCTTTAGATGTTTCCCTCTCCATGATTCGTACAATTCCGGGACGCAGTGAAAATCCTATTACATACCAGCAATTAGCCGCAAAAGGTATATCACAACTATTGGAATATTTATCGAATATTTCAAAATTGGAATATGTGGCTTTACTAACGTTTAGCGGTAGTTGTGAATTGAAAGTGGATTTTACTCGAGACTATGATCAAATTAAACAAGTGGTTAAGAAAGTTGAACCTGTGGACAAGCTATGTTTGATGACACTAATGAAAAATGTTGCCACAATATTCACCAGCAATTGGGGCACACAATCCCAATGTCAAGTGATAGTTTTTACAGATTGTGGCTTGGGATTCGGTAACACTTCGTTGACAACATTTTTACAAAACTACGTTGGCAAAGAAAATGATGCCGAGTATTCTTGGGTTAAAGTTCTAAAACCAGTAAAATGGAATTTCATTTGTTTGGGTGTTCATGGTGATAGTTATTTTACCCGAGCTGTGGGAATTTATCAGCAATTGTTGGATTTGACCGGTATCAAAGGTAAGTGGTCCCTTGATATTACAGTTATGAAGATCAAATGGGTTGGATATCGAATTGGGAATGCTGGGTGAGGCATAGGAGGTATAAAATTGATAATTGATAAAAATTTGATATGACACTCTCAAAAATGTTTTTCTGATAAACCGTTGAAGATTCGAATTTTTTCAAAAACTACCAAAAGCGTTACTTTGTCTCGGCTATAAATTCTGGAATTTGTGATTGGGTTTTGATTCAAACTACCAAAATCGGTTTACCAGATCGCAAAAATAATTTTTTAGATAAATCAGTCTCAAAATATACCATAAATGAACGGGGAACAAATCGAAAAACCGCAGATCTCGTAATTCAATCAATGCGTCCGTAAACTCAATAATGAATTTTTGGTGTTTAGGGAAGTTTTAAGCCTACATTTAAGCAATTTATAGGTAATAATTTAATTTCAAGTCCATAATTTTTTTTTTTTTTTTGAATATCTTCCCCCCTAATATGCTATTCCCTTTAAGGACAACTTTACATGACAAAAGCCCCCAAAGATGCTGAAAATACTACGGAAACAGCATCAAGTGAATCTTTAAAGACAACCGTTAGTAGTGGGCATAAAAGTGAACTGGGTCGTACGGCAATGTTTGAAATGATTGAAAAATTGTGTGAAGCCAATTATAAGCCATATGAAGTAACGTTAAAATGTGGTGGCTATTTTCGCTTGGAATGCCCAGTATTACTATGGCCTCCACCTCTACCCTATCAACCTGCGGATAATGATAAAACCCCACCCTTAACATTGTCCAACAAATTAGAAATTTGTGGATATTTATCATTATCGGATATAGGTTCTCCATCGTCTTTAAGTCGTCACTTAATTATACCGAAAATTGAAAGAGAAAAACCAAGTCGCCGTTCATCGGATAAATCGGGTAGTGCTACCAAAATATCATCCACAGATAAAACACCAAAGTTAGATGTGAATAATGTCAACTATGAATATGAAAAATTGGAATTGGAAATACGGGATTTTTATACCAAAGATGTAAAGGATAACGATGAGACGGGTCAAACAACAGAGGAGGGCAGTGATAAAAATCCTACAAATACTGGTCCCCTTAATGAAATGCAAAAGGAATCTATGTGTGTCCTTTTACATGGGGCTCTCAAAGTGGAAAATTTAGCAGCATTAGTTCTATTAAATTCCAGTAAATCATGGTTTGGATTTTTATATTCCTATGCCGATAGTAAAAAGAAATCGAATTTGATGTTGAATATATTACCACCAGGCAATAATGTTATCCCATGGTTGGGCGACTTGCAAATGCTTGGTTTTGCTGAAGATCTATTGCCAGGCGATACAGCCGCTTTTCCTGTAAAGGCCGATAAACGATCCTATTCACAGAGCTGTGTAGTATGGATAAATCGTGTGAGTTTACAGTCGGACATTCAAAAGGTTTTGCGTCATGCCAAAAAAATGCCTGAGAAAACACAACATTTCTATAAGGAATTAAATCGTATACGGCGAGCGGCTCTCTCCATTGGTTTTGTGGAGCTATTAGAAGCCATGGCAACTCTATTTGATAAAGAAGCCATAAATCTGACTGCTTTAAATGCTAATGCTAATCCTGAATGTGCTATACAATTGAAACATGCCTCCATTGAGCTTCGAAAACCTTCAAATCGTGATTTAAAAGTATCCATTGTTCCTGTTCCCGTACAGACAGTAAATCCCACAGCTCAAGGCGTTCCACCCCCAGCTGTTCCACCTGGAGGAAGTTTTGCTTATTAGTTTTTGCAGAGTATTGTTAGAATATTTGCATGTAATATTAAGTTTTATATATAAAATTGTTTTATAAATTTATTAAGAAACTAATAGATAGATGTTTCATAAGTACTACGAAACAAAAACACAGTTATACAATTTTATTTCCCATTTTCAAATCTGGTAAGTCTATGTAGAGATTAATATCATCATGGTTTATACAATTTAATTCTTGCAAAATTTCATCATGTATATCTTCATTGTGATTCAAGCGAGCATATTTCCAACATTCCAAAGCCTTGTAATTTTCTCCTTTCTTTAAATTAATTAAAGCCAAATAGGCCCATACATTGGGTAAATATAGTCCACAGCGAGTGGCATCAGCAAAAGCTTTCTCTGATTCGTCCAAGTCATTTAACTGTAATGATAGTATACAAAAATACTGAGAATTAGTGTCACGGTTGTCAAAATTGGTAGAATTCTAACAAAAATGGTAGATTTTTCACTATTTGGTAGATTGGTAGAATTCTTGATGTTTTGGTATATTTTACACATTATTCTTCTCCAAGTCGGAGGTACTTCACATATTTTTATAGAAATAAAATTTTCTATAGAAATTAAATTTTGAAAAAATTTTCCATAGAAATAAATTTTTGAAAAAATTTTCTCTAGAAAAAAAATTTTGAGAAAATTTTCTTTAGAAATAAAATTTTGAGAAAATTTTCTATAGAAATAAATTTTTGAAAAATTTACTATAGAAATAAAATTTTGACAAAATTTTCTATAGAAATGAAATGTTGACAAAATTGTCAAATAAAGTTTTGACCAACTTTCTATAGTCTACAAAATCTTCTATAGAAAAAAAAATTGACAAATTTTTCTATAGAAATAAATTTTTGAAAAAAATCTACAGACATAAAATTTTGAAGAAAAAAAAATCTATAGAAATAAAATTTTGAGAAAATTTTCTACAGATATAAAATTTTGAGAAACCTTTTTATGAAAACAAAATCTTGAGTACATTTTCTATAGAAATAAAATTTTGAGAAAACTTTCTTTAGAAATAAAATTTTTAAAATATTTTTTAAAGAAATAAAATTTTGAGATAATTTTCTATAGAAAGAAAACTTTGAGAAAATTTTCTATAGAAATAAAATTTTGAAAAAAAAATCTACAGACAAAAAATTTTGAGCAAAATTTTCTATAGAAATAAAATTCTGACAAAATTTTCTATAGAAATAAAATTTTGACAAAATTTTCTATAGAAATAAAATTTTGACAAAATTTTCTGTAGAAATAAAATTTTGACAAGATTTCTATAGAAATAAAATTTGGACAAAATTTCTATAGAAATAAAATTTTGACAAAATTTTCTATAGAAATAAAATTTTGACAAAATTTTCTATAGAAATAAAATTTTGACAAAATTTTTGTAGAAAAAAAAATTGACAAAATTTTCTATAAAAAAAAAAATTCTATAGAAATAAAATTTTGACAAAATTTTCTATAGAAAAAAAAATTAAAAAAAAGTTCTACAGGCATAAAATTTTAAGAAATTTTTTTATAGAAAAAAAAATTGACAAAATTTTCTATAGAAATAAAATTTCGATAAAATTTCCTATAGAAATAAAATTTTGAAAAAAAAAATAAGATTTTAAGAATTTTTTTTATAGAAATAAACCAGAGATGAAAAGAAAACATTGAAGTGTTTCTCGAAACTTGATTCCACATTACCTCGCGCGGTCTAGGTTCTCTAGATAGCCTTAGTTCTTCGTATCCTAACTCCCACTACAATAGTGAACTGGTAAAATGATATCGACTTCTGAATTGCGCTTGTTTCATTTAAGCCACTAAGCTCCTAATGGCTGTAGTAGGGATTGCAATGAGAATCAAGTGTAGACTTTTCCAAAATTTGGGAAAGTCGACGCTTCAACGTTTTTTTTAAACTTGGACCTCTACTATTCGACTTTTCCTTAAAAAATTTGAAAAGTCATTTTTTTTTTTGACTTGCGATTTTTGGAAAGACAACTTTAGATGCTTTGTGTCCCCTAATGGGTGTAGTAGAATCAAAGTGTAGACTTTTCGACTTTGTCAAAATTTGAAAATGTTAATTGTTTTATTTTGTTTTGCTAAATTGAATAAGTAGTTTTCCGACTTCTATGATTTTTGACGCTTGTCGAATTGTGGGCTTATTTCAATTAAAACTTTTGTACCCTAAGGGCTGTAGTAGGAATTGGAATGAAAAGCAAAGTGTAGACTTTTTGACTTTTTCAAAATATGAAAATATTGACAGTTTGATTTTATTCCAAAGTTGAATAATTCGACGAAAAAAATATACGCGTTTCTTGACCCTTGATAACCTCAGTCTTGATCACATCGCGATCTGTGTTCTCTTGCCAGCCTTAGCTCATCGTATCTTACCTTTGACTACAACAACGAACTGGTGGGATTATATCGATTTCTAAACTTTAAAAAAGTCGAAACTTAACTTTTTTTCCAAGTTTCGACTTTGCCCTTAAAAATTTTAAAATGATTTGTTTTTACCTTTGCAATTTTTATTGGTGGGTTTTAGATGATTTTTCTGTTGTATTTACAAACGTGTCTTTATACTTCCTTTAATTTGTGCTTACCTTATAGCATGCTTTTCCTTTGCCAATAGCAACAATGAGACAACATCCCGCAGACTTGGGGCATAACGAAAATGCTTAATTTGTGCTTACCTTATAGCATGCTTTTCCTTTGCCAATAGCAACAATGAGACAACATCCCGCAGACTTGGGGCATAACGAAAATGCTTCTCTAGCTTTGGCATAGTCCTTCTGGGCCATCATTTGATATGCATAGCGTATTATGGATAAACTAAATGGTCCATAATTCTCCAAATTTTCTATAAAGCAAATTTGTGAATAATTTTTCAAAGCAATTTCCGATGGCCCACTACGAAAATATTCCAAATTTCCATTAACTTGAGATAAGGTAGCTTGCTAAAATTTGTACCACATATTAATTTACCTCAAACTCTCAAAGAGTAACCTAACTTACCAAAATCATAGAATTCAAAAACTTTTCGACTGGAAACGTTTTCATCTGAAATTTCAATTCTAATTTATTTGAAAAAATCTTGAATGTATTGATCATAAAATATTTTTCCACTTCTATCACTTCGCCAATGATTTCATTAAAAATCCATTCAGCAAATTCATAGAGACCAAGTTTCAAAAATAAATTAACAACTTTATAGAAGTGGCTTGATTTTATAGATTTGCAATTAATTTCATATGGCATATAAATTTCCCAAAGACTTTGTGGGATTATTGGCAATTCCCACAAACAATTTTTGTATAAATTTTCATATTTCCAACGACAATATTCCATTCCGGCGAGATAATTATGCTGCTTGTAAACACAATACAGAAGAATCCACGTCGATATATTCTGGTGATTAAGTTCACAAAATTGTTCTAAAGCTTGGATTAGATTTTCTTTTGCGTATTTCGATTGATTAGGATCATTCTGTTCCAATTTGTAGATGATATATAATGAAATTGTATTTCTGGTAAAATAAATGAATTAGGATTTTATTGTTGATGGTATTGAATGAAAGCTCATAAATTCTGTATGAAAAAAGTTTTCTGAAGCCTACTTACATTAGCAGTAAACCTTGAGTATACTTTTCTTTATATGGTTTATCCAAATAGCGCTTAGCTGCCACAAAATCTTGGCGTTCCATATCATACAGAAATATATAGAATTTCAATATAATATTATCCCGGTATTCCTCCTGCAATTTTTGAATTATATATGTGACCATCTCTAAATTACCCACTTCATATAGAAATTTAGCGGTATTGATTTGAGTAATTATAGCATTTTGATCTTGTTCCTCGGACATGATGCAATTTCCAATGCCTTTGGAACTACATTGTATTAAAATATTATAGGAGCGTTGTAATAGTTCTTCATAAACCAAAGTCATGAGATTCTAAAGAAGGAGAACAAGATAAATTACCCAGAACTTTACTAAAACATTTCATATACCATAAATTCGAGATTTGTCTTAGTATTCCGACGTCTATTAAAATCAACTGCTACCAAACGTAATATCCTATTGGTAAGGTTTCCCTTTTGGGAGCAAAAGAACTGTTTGTTGTCTTCAGCTGATTTAATATTATTTCGAAGAATATAATCGATCATGCCAACAATGGCTTTATCAAATCCACAATACAATTCGTCTATAATATACTCCGATAATGGTTGTGATGAGTATCGTCGTTGTTGCTCTTGTTGATACATGGGGGAATACCTAACTAAACTGTGGGCTTTTGTTGTAGGTTTATCAATAATGTCCTGAATTGGATCCGTTATGGATTTATCCAAACCTATATGGATAATAGCAAACGGCACTTTCTCCTTGAAAGGAGTCGATATTCTATTTCCTTCTATGGTAGATGCAGAACCTTTGCGTTTTCCCTTTTTATTCGATGATTTGGGCATTAAGAAATCTTTTGGGGTTGGTAACACAGGTTTTTGGTATCCTGGTGGTCTCATCTCAATGGCAAAACTGCAATTGGAGACTGGAAAGAAATGAAGAATATAATGAAAATAAAGTACTACAATGGCTGTGATTGACTGCACAGAGAAAAATATTTTGTGTCTTCAATCACGATATTAATTTATCCAATTAATTTTTAATTGAAATGTCTTCAATTACAGAAATGATAAATATCAATCACCAAAGTCAATTAAAAAATTAATTGATACAATTAACTAATAAGGAGTCATTTTTTAAATTAAAATTAATTTTAATTTTGTTTGAAATTTCAAAAGTTTAAAATGACAAAATTATCTATAGAAATAAAATTTTGACAAAAAATATCTATAGACATAAAATGTTGACAAAATTTTCTATAGACATAACATTTTCACAAAATTTGCTATGGAAATAAAATGTTGACAATACTTTCTTAAGCTGTTCTTGTAGTTTAGTCAACGCAATGGTTTTTATGTACAAACAAATTTTGACAAAATTTTCTATAAAAATAAAATGTTGACAAAATTTTCTACAGAAATAAAATTTTGACAAAATTTTCTATAGAAAAAAAATTGAGATAATTTTCTATATTTAGAAATAAAATTGAATTAAAATAAGTAGTAATTTTTTAAATTAAAATTATATTTCAAAAATTCATAAAATTGATTAGGAAATTATTTTGTTTGAAATTGCAAAAGTTTAAAATGGCAAAATTATCTATAGAAATAAAATTTTGATAAAAATTTCTATAGACATAAAATTTTGAAAATATTTTCTATAGAAATAAAATTTTGACAATACTTTCTATAGAAATAAAATTTTGACAATATTTTCTACAGAAATAAAATGTTGACAAAATTTTCTATGGAAATAAAATTTTAACAAAATTTTCTATAGAAATAAAATTTTGAGAAGATTTTCTATAGAAATAAAATTTTGAGATAATTTCTGTAAAAATAAAATTTTGACAAAATTTTCTATAGAAATAAAATTTTTTATAGAAATAAAATGTTGACAAAATTTTCTATAGAAATAAAATTTTGACAAAATTTTCTATAGAAATAAAATGATGACAAAATTTTCTATAGAAATAAAATGTTGACAAAATTTTCTATAGAAATAAAATGTTGACAAAATTTTCTATAGAAATAAAATGTTGACAAAATTTTCTATAGAAATAAAATGTTGACAAAATTTTCTATAGAAATAAAATGTTGACAAAATTTTCTATGGAAATAAAGTTTTAACTAAATTTTCTATAGACATACAATTTGGCAAAATTTTCTATAGAAATAAAATGATGACAAAATTGTCTATAGAAATAAAATGTTGATAAAATTTTCTATTGAAATAAAATGTTGACATTTTCTATAGAAATAAAATTTTGACAAAATTTTCTTTAGAAATAAATTTTTGACAAACGTTTCTACAGAAATAAAATTCAGTGAATATTCTAAAAAATAAAAGTTTGACAATATTTGGAAATAAAGTTTTACCCAGATTTTCTATAGACATAAAATTTTGACAAAATTTTCTATAGACATAAAATTTTGACAAAATTTTCTATAGAAATAAAATTTTGACAATATTTTCTATAGAAATAAAATTTTAACAATATTTTCTATAAAAATAAAATGTTGACATTATTTTCTTTAGAAATAAAATTTTGACAGACGTTTCTACAGAAATAAAATTCAGTGAATATTCTATAAAAATAAAAATTTGAAAAAATTTTCTATAGAAATAAAATTTTGACAAAATTTTCTACAGAAATACAATTTTGACAAAATTTTCTATAGAAATAAAATTAAATTAAAACAAGGAGCAATTTTTTAAATTAAAATTATATTTCAAAAATGCATAAAATTGGTTAGGAAATTATTTTGTTTGAAATTTCAAAAGTTTAAAATGACAAAATTATCTATAGAAATAAAATTTTATATAGAAACAAAATTTTGACAAAATTTTCTATAGAAATAACATTTTGACAATATTTTCTATAGAAATAAAATTTTGACAAAAGTTTCTACCGAAATAAAATTGAGTGAATAATCTATAAAAATAAAAGTTTGACAATATTTTCTATAGAAATAAATTTTCTATAGAAATAAAATGTTGAGAAAATTTTCTATAAAAAAAAATTCATTTTTGAGAAAATTTTCTATAGAAATAAAATTTTGAGAAAATTTTCCATAGAAATAAAATTTTGAGAAAATTTTCTATAGATTGAATCAGGACATTTTTTTTTTGTGAGCACTTAAATTTTTAATTGAATATTTTTTTAAAATTAAATTAAAATTTTAATTGGAAAAATTTTGATATTTTTTCTGTGCCACTTACCTTGAGGATACATGAAGATAGACAGATTAATATAACCTTGTAATAAAATTACTGTTGGATCTTTTTCTCGAAACAATTCAACTATTATACGATACTTATTAAAGGCCATAATATCTTCTAAAGCCTTTTCCATGGACTCAGTTAATATATAACGATGAAAAGAATTACACACCAAGGCCATATCCATATTACTGTCAATATCAGCTGTATTGAAATCAACATCTTCACTCATTAATAAGTCCTGGAAAACATACTGTATATTGACTTTGGCTTCGGATGCCATTATGCTCATACTATGTTCATTGCCAATTTTCCTATTCTTAAGTTTTTCCCATTTTACATCTAAAATCTGATCTCCCATCAATTGCTTGGAGAATGCTCTAAATTGGCAAATGGGTATCTTATCATATAGCATCATTTCATTGGGTGTGTAGGATAAAAGAGATAAGCGTGCTACAAGATCATCACTAGTATCCATGATGTCATCATCCAAATTATAGATTGAATTGAAAGAGAGATAGAGGATATTGGAAAATTTCATATGTTTCACAAGGGGATGTAATGAATATATTTCCCATTCCATTTTGCAGGTCAAACGATGAATGGAATTAGGCAAGGGATAGAGAAAGACAGTGTAATTGGAACGGTATCTTGTTTTTGTAAAAAATTCCAGTAGATCTATATATCCTTGGGCCACAGGCTTTCTTTCAATTATTACCAGCTCATCCTCTTCTTCCACTGCTTCCTCGAAATCTTCCTTTTCATCTTTATTATCATTGTTCGGGTCATTTTCTTTCGTAAATGATTGCACAACATTTTCATAGAGTATCAAAGAGAGAGGAGTCTCACAAGCCTCGATATCATCTTGTATGATAGTTATGCAAAAAGTTGGTTTATCTCCTATGAATTCATCCAAATGGATTACATTTTCTGGTGTATAATGATCGCATAGTTTCGTTATGGGGTTGGGATGTTCCAATTCTATTTCTACTGCAACATCATCATCGACAATGGGATAGGAAATGGCTTTTGGTTGTAGATATAGAAAAATACGAGTTCCAGTTTTTGTAGATTGCGGTTGATCCACATTGTCTCCCCCGCCAATATCTTTGATAGAATTTTTACGAGATTTACGTGGCATTGTAGAATTAAAGTAGGGAGTATTTTTTTAAATTAAAATTATATTTCAAAAATTCATAAAATTGGTTAGGAAATTATTTTGTTTGAAGTTTAAAAAGCCTTAAATGACAAAATTATTTATAGAAATAAAATTTGGAGAAAATTTTCTATAGAAAAAAAATTGACAGAAATTTTCTATAGAAATAAAATTTTGACAACATTTTCTACATAAATAAAATTTTGACAAAATTTTCTATATAAATAAAATTTTGACAAAATTTTCTATAGAAATACAATTTTGACAAAATTTTCTATATAAATAAAATTTTGACACAATTTTCTATACAAATAAAATTTTGCAAACATTTTCTATAGAAATAAAATTTTGACAAAATTTTCAATAGAAATACAATTTTAACAAAACTTTCTACAAAAATAAAATTTTTAAAAAATTTTCTACGAAAAAAAATTTTGGACAAAATTATCTATATAAATAAATTTTTGACAAAATTTTATAGAAATAAAATTTTTAAAAAATTTTCTATAGAAATAAAATTTTGACAATATTTTCTATAGAAATAATATTTTGACAAAATTTTTTATAGAAATAAAAATTTGACACAACTTTTTATAGAAATAAAATTTTGACAAATTTTTCTATAGAAATAAAATTTTGACAAAATTTTCTATAGAAATAAAATGTTGACAAAATTTTCTATAGAAATGAAATTTTGACAAAATTGTCTATAGAAATAAAATTTCGATAATACTCTTTCTATGACAAAATTTTCTATAGAAATACAATTTTGAGAAAATTTTTTATAGAAATAAAATTTTGGCAAAATTTTCTACAGAAATAACATTTTGACAAAATTTTCTATAGAAATAAAAAAAAATTATAGAAATATAAATTTGAAAAAATTTTCTATAGAAATAAAATTTTTGTTAAAATTTTCTATAGAAATAAAATTTTTGTTAAAATTTTCTAAAGAAATAAAATTTTTTCAAAATTTTCTGTAGAAATAACATTTTGACAAAATTTTCTATAGAAATAAAATTTTCTATGGAAATTTTCTGTAGTTATGACATTTTTCAAAAAATTTCTATAAAATTAAAATATTGACATAATATTCTATAGAAATACAATTTTGACAAAATTTTTTATAAAAAACAAAAATTTTGACAAAATTTTTTATAGAAGTAAAAATTTGACAAAACTTTTTATAGAAATAACATTTTGACAAATTTTTCTATAGAAATAAAATTTTGACAAAATTTTCTATAGAAATATAATTTTGACAACATTTTCTATAGAAATGAAGTTTTGACAAAATTTTCTATATAGAAGTAACATTTTTCAAAAATTGTCTATAGAAATAAAATATTGACATAATTTTCTATAGAAATACAATTTTGGCTAAAGTTTCTATATAAATAAAATTTTCACAAATTTTTTGCAGATAAAATCTTCATAACTTCCAGTAATTTTAGCTTTCTGGGCTTAATCCTCTAACGCCCCATTTTTTTGAACAGCTGATTAAATATTTAATGTTATCGACACAAAAGCAAGAAAACTAAACAAGGAAATTTTATACGGTAAAATTCAGTATATGCTGCAAAGTCTCTTGAACAGTTTCAACTAAGTTTTCTTTTTATTTTACCCATTTTTGTTGTCGTAAGGTGTGTTTTACTAAAAGCTTCCTTATTTATTGAAGCCCGCCTAAAGGCGGTATTGGGCATTAGAGGGTTAAATGTCTCAAGAAAAGTTTTTTGTTGTCTAACGTTAAGTTTCTTATATCGGAAACTAATGTTTCCGTTGGACTCAAAGGTTTCGGATATAAGCATTTGATCGTCGTGTTTATCGGACCACCTTCGTCAATGGGATCTATATATCCCATTTATTCCAAAATCTTGGGTAAAAAAAACATTTTGTTTATGCAACGTTCGTACTTACTGTTTTCCGTTTTTTTTTTTAATTCTAAAATTTCCGTTATTCAATTATTGCTCGTTATAACGATACGTTACGTTTTGTACGCACGTCTCGCACCCAACGTTTGACACTAATTTCGGTGGTGTTATCAACTTAAAGTGAATGCAACTGTAAATAAAAAGAAAAATAATAACAAAAGTTGAACCCTCATATTTGTGAAAAACCTACTACACAACAAACAGAATGGGTGCTCCAGAACTACCAAATGATCCAGGTGATGATAATTTACGTGCTGCCCATATATCACAAAATCCTCCCATCATTCCTAGTGATGAAAGTGATGAGTCAGAAGACAATTATGATGGCTATCAACCATTATCTATGGTTGATGGGGAAATGGAAACTAGTATAGCCCTACAAGATGAAGAATATGAGAATGAAATTATTGACGAACACAATCGATTCAATAGAGCACAACAAACTATTCCAATTGAGGGAAACAACCAGGAGGAGGAGTCATATGAAAATGCAGAAGTGACTCATGGAGATCCAAATTTACCTCCAATAGAAAGTATCGATTCGGAAATTGAACGTGAAGTGTGGAGTCAACCAAGGCCAGAGGAACTACAAATAGAATTAGATAGTAACAAAACACAACAGGTAAGTTGTTTTGTTTTACGTGGACGTGTTCCACACACTGCCAACCAACCATTGGTAGAAATGTCCTGAAAGGCTAAGGTCACACTATGCAAATATTTGACCAAAATGAATGTCAAACATTTCTCCAGAAACGTTTTCCAAATATCTGGATACGGTTTTTGTAAAATAATCCTACCATGATGTTATATATCCAATATGAGCTCAAAGTGTTTGTTGGTTTGGCTGGGGCGACCGATTCTTTTTCGATTTCTGTAAAATATTTGCCCAGTGCGACCATAACATAAGACACACAGATACCACTCTGGAATTGATTTCATTTATAATTTTTGCCCCTTTCTAGATCCTAAACGCCATGGCTAATTTCACTTTACCAAATGTCGGAGTGCCTGTTTGGGCTGAAGGTGTACCCGAAGAACGATGGAAGGAAGAACTTTTACAACGTATACGTCAACGAAAACCAACCACTAGTGATGCCACAATGGATGTGGAAAAAGAAGAAAAGTAGTGATATACGCAATATATTCCATAAATCTATATTAAAAAAATTTATATGTGTATTTAAATATAAACAAAACTATGAGTAATCGGCTTATATGAAAAATTTATGTTAAAAAAAACTAATATAGAAATTTAGAAAAAAGTTAAATAAACATGTGATTTTTTATTTAGTAATATTCATCTCTTTTTGATGATACAAATGAGGAGCAGCAATTAAAAACGGCTAGGAGTGGTATAGCAGGCATTTTTTTGTTTTGACACTTGAGCTTGAATATAGTCCAAGCTTATCGACACACACATTAGAATTACTAGCCATTAAAATGCTGCCAGTAATGCCGATCCAGCCTTATTGATTTTGGCATATACTTCCACATGTGGTGTATTGGTTAATTCACGTAATTTATCCATAACATAATCCACAGATATCACCAAAGCTGAAGTTTCTTGACCAAATGGTGTTGTTGTCATATTGCCCAATGCTTGTATGCAACGATAGCATGCCTCCAAATCAGTGGCCCATTTTAAAAATTCAATTAAGCCTTCTGTAAGAATTCTACATTTATCACCATTTGCCAAGCTTGTAGTCTGTGTTACGGTTTGATTTAAATAGAATGTAGCAATGGCTATTTGCAAATTATTGCTACCCGTTTTAATGCTATTGATATGCTCAACCAATGGGGCTAAACGAACATCAATTTGTTGGCGGCCAGCCGCATGTTTCATACTATTTGCCAAAGTTCTTATTATCATCAATTGATTGGGTGCAGAGGTTGTTATATGTTTCAGTAGAGAATCCAGGAAATTTGATGTATTTAGTATGGAGAAAATCGATTCATTGCGTACAGCTAAACGAACAATATCAATCACAGGAAATAGTAGTTCTGCAGTGAGAAAGAAAACAAAAATTGAACATTTTATTGCAGTTTTGGTTTTTTTTGTACACATTTACTTACCACTAGGCCACCGTAATAAAACTTGCAAGGCTTCTATCGATGTTTGCTCAACTTCAGGTTCTGGTTCGGTTAGCTTGATACAAGCTTCTAAAAGTGTATCGGAAACTTTTTCATTGGCAGCTGGTAATTTCTTATTAAATTCTCTGCAAAAAAATAGAAACAATTTTGTAGAAAATTGCTTGCCATATAATGTGCTTTTTTTTGTAGGAATTTAATTTCTAAAATAGTAACATTTGGAAAAGGTGTAATTTAAAACCCCAATTCAGATCATAATAACCACAAATTTAGTACGGTTTTAATTTCTAAAATAGGAACATTTGGAAAAGGTGTAATTTAAAACCCCACATCAGATCACAATAACAATAAATTTAGTACGGTCCTAGAAGTTTTGAGACGCTCCTACAAGAATTATAGGTGTATGTTTTACTTCGCCGAACAAAGGTCTCTGCGGTAAGATTTAGCCCCCTTAAGAAAAATTGTAGCACCACCCAGAATTTTAAAACCAATTCACGATTTGTCACTACACACTGAAGTATAAAAATTCTTAAAATACATTAATGGACGTACCCCAGATAATTGGGAACGTCATGAGCTCAATGGCAATTAGCGCAGGCGGTCAAGCCACGAATATGTTGAAATATGAATAAACAAGAGAGAGTCTTGTCCCGGTATTGAAATCTGGCAAACCGTCACACTTGGAAAGCTCGTTTAGGGTAACATACCACCAAGGTCCGTTACCACGATTATAGGGCAGTTTCAGCGTCAGAAATATCTACTCATAAACGTAGAAACGCCTCTGGGTGGAGGGTTTATTTTTTTTATTTATTTTTGCTCAATTTTGTAAGTCATGGGCCGATATAGGTTAAATTACAATAAGGGTTTCAGCCCCCTCAAGAAAAACTTTATCACCCTCAGAATTTCTAGATACGTTCATCGACGTATTCCAAACAATTGCGAACGCCATGAGCTCAATGACAGTTGGCCCAGACCACGAATATGCTGAAATATGAATGAAATTCCTCCATTTGGAAAATAGATAGTGTTGACCCTGTAAAAAAAAATTCTACCAAAAAACTACCAAAAACGTCTATAGAAAATGTTATTTCTATAGGAAATTTTGACAAAATTTTATTTCTATAGAAAATTTTGACAAAATGTTATTTCTATAGAAAATTTTGACCAAATTTTATTTCTATAGAAAATTTTGACAAAATTTTATTTCTATAGAAAAATTTCACAAATTTTTATTTCTATAGAAAATTTTGACAAAATTTTATTTCTATAGAAAATGTTGACAAAATTTTATTTCTATAGAAAATTTTGGCAAAATTTTATTTTTCCATTTGTTTTGTTTTGTTATTGTTGGTTTTGTTCTTTAAGCATTGTTGTTGTTTTTTATTTCAGCTTAAAACCATACATTGACTAAACTACAAGAGTAGCTTAACCAACAGAGGAAAAGAATGTTTGTCAAATTTATTTGGGCAAAGCCCTATAGACTATAGAAAATTTTGACAAAATTTTATTTCTATAGAAAATTTTGACAAACTTTTATTTCTATAGAAAATTTTACTAAAATTTTATTTCTATAGAAAATTTTGACAAAATCTTATTTCTATAGAAAATTTTGACAAAATCTATAGGGCGTTGGTTGATTAAATAAATGAATAAATAAATAAATAAAAAAAAAATCTTATTTCTATAGAAAATTTTGACAAAATCTTATTTCTGTAGAAAATTCTAACAAAATTATATTTCATGTTAGCCTGATACCGAAACAGGCAATTGACGTCCAAATGCATTATATCTAATTATACAATTATTTTTCGAAAAATAGTTGTATAATTAGATATTTTAACAAAATTTTATTTCTACAGAAAATTTTAACAAAATTTTATTTCTACAGAAAATTTTAACAAAATTTTATTTCTATAGAAAATTTTGACAAAATTTTATTTCTATAGGAAATTTTTGGAGGCTATCTACCAAAACATAAAAAATCTACCAAACTACCAAATAGTAAAAAAATCTACCATTTTTGGTAGAATTCTACCAACTGTGGCAACCGTGCTTGGGAGGCAGTTTAGTTTTCTAGATACTGTTGCGTAAATTTTGAAAGAAATGTTATTCCCCAGTTTCTCAGAACACTATACCAATAAAACATTGGCATGGGTTTCACTGGAGCAGAAGTACTGTCACTGCTCAATGTGAATTACTAGTCAACACAGCATTAAATTTCACACAAGCTTTCTATTCATGTGAGCTTTAAGTCTATTCCTCGTCCAATTGATTATGCGACTTTGTTGTTGTAGCCGCTAGGAATAGACTATTTAATTGAGTTCGATGTATTAAGCGTCTACATCCAGATCGAGGAAGCGAACTGCCTCTATTGGATGAGAGGCATAGTAATGTGTTGGATCTGTTATGTTCGCGAAGAGATTTTGTAAAGTGAGGCGAATGTCCACACTCACTCGGGAACTCATGTTGCATTGCTGGATTCAGGTAAAGAGATTGCCATCTGAACCCTTGTCGTGTGCAATGCCGACCTTATTCTCTCAGCCGTCCCGGAAGTGGCAGGTGTGAATATGATTTGTCTCCTGTGATTTAATCAGGTTCTGGTTGGTGAGTAGGTCGCAATGTTGCTCCCCCAAAATCATTTAGGACTCATGCTGTTCCGGTATCTTAGAGATAAAGTCAGTAGCAATCCGCAGCCCAGCATTCTTCACAAGTTAGAGGTTCCTCATTATTAAGCGCTTTTAGTGCGTTACCCGCTTCCAATACAGTATTGTCATGAATCCTCTTCAGACTAGAGGTGTGCACGTGACACGAAATTGTCGTGACTCACGCGTGAGTCAAAATGTCGTGCGTGAGCGTGAGTCACGAAAACAATATCTTCGTGAGTGTGCGTGAGTAACGAATTACGCTCACGAAAATATTCCCCCTCTCCAACATAAAACGCTTAAAAGTTAAATTCATTTGCAGTTTAAGTGACCCTAGGATGTTAAGAGTTTAATAACGCTCTCGATTTTAATCGTGATCACGATTTCAGACACGTCCCTCAGGTAAATTACTCATAAAATTATTCGTGAGTCACGGTATTTTCGTGAGTCACGACATTTTCGTGCGTGAGTAAAAGTCTTCTTTTCGTGAGTGTGCGTGATGCCTACCAAACAATACCCTGCGTGAGTAAGATATTTCCGCCGTGAGCGTGAGTAAAATATTCCTCACGTGCACACCTCTACTTCAGACCTTTTTGGTATGCTGCCTTTTCTAGTGACTTTCTTTTGCCAAGTTATTAATAAATACAACAAAACTTACTTTAATTTTTCCAAAACCTTTGTGGGATCACATGTTTCGAAGGTCAAATAATTGCTTACAGGAAAATGCTTCTCTCCTATGAACAAAAACAAAAATAGTATTTGAAAAAATTTCCTTCAATTTTTGGAAAACCCAAACTGACCTTTAACAAAATTTACATCAACTTTTGGAGTTTGTTGGGCAGTGCTATAGCTTGATGCACCAGTGAAGGGATCTAAATTGCCAGCAGACTGGAAATTGCTATTGGTGGAACCGGGAACATAACGATTACCACCGGTAAAAGGATCTTGATAGGCGCTATAATAAAAGAATTTCTGTTTCATAAAACAAAAGAACATAAGAAATTCTATTCAACTCCTACCCAGTATTTGTGGCCGTTTGTACAGGAGCACCATCTGCATTTTTAATGATAAAATTGGCCACCTGATCCAAATAGGCTTGAGGCAATTGATGTCGATGTATAAAAGCTTGAGCAGCATGCCAAGGATCCTCACCATGATTATAGGGGAGTTTCAGCGGTGGTTCAGTGTCTGAAATGTCTACGGAAAATACGTAGTCATATTCCTAGAGATAAATGATAAATGGTAAAACCATATCTCCATTTAGCTTAATTAAAATTTTTGAATACCTTTCCTTCGTGTAGTTTTTTGCCCGAAGTTTCCTGAGTGGCTCCAGATGCCCCAGTAACATCACCCACTAACTTCCATTTTCCCAATTCCCACATATAACATTTTACTGATCCATCTGGATAGCGAACCATTTTGGTTTGCCCTTCACGAGTGCCATTGGTCAACAGAGATTCGGGGCCAGGAAGGCTGTTCGAAAAGAAACAAATTATGAATGATAAACAAGAAGATGAAATAAACCTACTCTGTCTTCTTGACGCCTCCCAAATTTTCCGACATTTGCTGCTTTCTGGTTTCCACAGCCAACGTGTGGGCTTTGAGAACTGATTCAGGAGCTACTCTGGAAGATTCTCTGGTAAAGACTCTTACAATGCCATCACTAGAGCCTGTTACAATATCGCCATTACGAAGGCATGTGACTGACCATACCGATTGGGCTGGATGAATAATAGGTTCACCCATGGGCTGCCCATTCGTTATATCCCACATACGCAATGTACTATCCTCTCCACATGAAACCACACAATTATCACCCAATGCCTTTAATTGGGCCAACGAGTAGATATAGTTTGTGTGGCCATTCATTTCATGGACACATTCTCCATCGTCATTCCAGTAACGTATGGTAGCATCATTTGCCGCCGATATTAAGCCTCCATTGCTTAGAGTTAAAATACTTCGCACGCAATCCGTATGTCCTTTGAGTAGACGCAGCTTTTCTCCTTTGACATTCCAATAGCATATACTCTTGTCTGCTGATCCTGTAACGAATTTCTTTGACTCGGGCATCGAAGCCACTGCCCAAACTGCAGCTTCGTGACCTTTTAGCTCTACGAAAGTATAGTTTCCTGTTTCATCTATAGTCCAAATACGGGCAGTTTTATCCCAACTTCCTGTTATTATGCTATGACCTTCCACTCCCGCTGCTATGGAACAAACTGTGGCCTCATGTCCCTTCAATGTGAGTATAGGAATTATGGCATTCTCTTGATATATACAAACAGTGGCATCATTACTACCCGTACAAAGCCAACCTTCTCCTTCATGGTAAAATACGCAGGATACGAAATTTTTATGATCCTGTAATGTTACCGCCTCAATGAAGGTATTATCAAGGGGCTTCCAAAGTTTTGTAGTCTTATCTCTTGAACCTGATGCAATCATTTGACCACTTTCTGATAAACCGGCAGAGCACACTGAACGAACATCCATACTATGCCCTACCAATTCACAACTCAATTTGTAGTCATCCAAAGTTGGCGAAGCCGCAGAGGATGTTGATGCCATTGTTGAATGTTGCCGCTTTTCTTTATTGCAAATAAATATAAATTTCTATTTTCCTATTCGCTTAAGGATACGGGACGCGATCGCGGAAAACCTCAAGCAAGTGTACACTCCTATCGAGATCTATGTAGTTTGCAAAATCAGACACCTATTGTTGTCGCAAAAAATTTCCCGGCAGCCAATGATTAGCCAACTTTTAGCTGGGAGGGTTGCCGTAGTAATTAAATTTATGGTAATTTGCAATAAACAAGAGTAACGCTACAAATATGCTACGTTTAATTCTTCTTTTTTAATTTATTCTTTATGTATATAAAAATATCATTTATCATGCATTTTATTCTCTTGTTTGTAATTTAATTTGAAAGGGCATATAAATTTATTATTTTATGATTTGGTTCGGTTTTCGAAACCTGGCAGCCCTGTAACGTGAAATGTCATTTTCGTCAATTTGTATTTGAGGTGTTGCCAATTTATAATTTTGTATCTTATTTGGAATTGCCAAGTTTGTATGTGAATATTGCAGGGTGATACAAATGTTTATTATCTAAGTTCTGTCACCCTGTTTCTGACAGAGCAACCGGTAAATTTCAAAATTCGATTATCGGAGTGAAATTGAATGTGCAAAACTATAGTTGAAGACAAATAAACAAAAACACATATTTGTATGTTCGTCCATATTCTGAAAAGCTACTAAATGCAATAAGTAAATACTTTGTTTATTGATATGCCTTTTATAAATATTTTGGGAAAATACAAAACATATTCTTACTCGTAGTTGTGAGTTGAGCATTAAGTTCAAGTTTAGCCGCTAAAATCGTCTTTTTTTCACTAAAGTGAAAACTAAATCAGTAAAAAGGCATAAAATTATACATATTACATTGTTGCAGATTTCATTATAACTTGATGGGGAATAGCCCACAGCAAATTTTCACAAAGATTGTATTCCTTAAAATGGATTATTAAAGAAAGGTAATCTTGAAAAAGTGACTTTTTTAGCGGCTAAACTCGAACGTAATACCCACCTTTACGATCACGGTTGCCACAGTTGGTAGAATGGTAGATTTTTTACTGTTTGGTAGAATTCTTGATGTTTTTGGCAGATTTTGCAAAATATATTCCTGTCCAGCTAAAATGTAAATAGAAATAAAATGTTGACAAAATTTTCTATAGAAATAAAATTTTGACAAAATTTTCTATAAAAATATAATTATGTCAAAATTTTCTATAGAAATAAAATGTTGACAAAATTTTCTATAGAAATAAAATGTTGACAAGATTTTCTATAGAAATAAAATTATGACAAAAATTTCTATAGAAATAAAATTTTGACAACATTTTCTATAAAAATATAATTATGTCAAAATTTTCTATAGAAATAAAATTTTGATAAAAATTTCTATAGAAATAAAATTTTGACAAAATTTTCTATAAAAATATAATTATGTCAAAATTTTCTATGGAAATAAAATGTTGACAAGATTTTCTATAGAAATAAAATTATGACATAATTTTCTATAGAAATAAAATGTTGACAACATTTTCTATAGAAATAAAATGTTGACAAGATTTTCTATAGAAATAAAATTATGACAAAAATTTCTATAGAAATAAAATTTTGATAAAATTTTCTATAGAAATAAAATTTTGATAAAATTTTCTATAGAAATAAAATTTTGACAAAATTTTCTATAGAAATAAAATTATGACAAAAATTTTGAAAAAATTTTGTATAGAAATAAAATTTTTATAAAATTTTCTATAGAAATAAAATTTTGACATAATTGTCTATAGAAATAAAATGTTGACAAAATTTTCTATAAAAATAAAATTTTTACAAAATTTTCTATAGAAATAAAATTTTGACAAAATTTTCTATAGAAATAAAATTTTGACAAAATTTTCTATGGAAACAAAATTTTGACAAAAATTTCTATAGAAATAAAATTTTGACAAAATTTTCTATAGAAATAAAATTTCGACAAAATTTTCTATAAAAATATAATTTTTACAAAATTTTCTATAGAAATAAAATGTTGACAAAATTTTCTATAGAATTAAAATGTTGACAAATTTTTCTATAGAAATAAAATTATGAGAAAAATTTCTATAGAAATAAAATTTTGAAAAAAAAATTGTATAGAAATAAAAATTTGAAAAATTTTGTGTAGAAATAAAATTTTGATAAACTTTTCTATAGAAATAAAATTTTGACAAAATTTTCTATAGAAATAAAATGTTGACAAAATTTTCTATAGAAATAAAATGTTGACAAGATTTTCTATAGAAATAAAATTATGACAAAAATTTCTATAGAAATAAAATGTTGACAAAATTTTCTATAGAAATAAAATTATGACAAAAATTTCTATAGAAATAAAATTTTGAGAAAAAAAAATTGTATAGAAATAAAATTTTGAAACAATTTTGTATAGAAATAAAATTTTGATAAAATTTTCTATAGAAATAAAATTTTGATATAATTTTCTACAAAAATAAAATTTTGACAAAATTTTCTATAGAAATAAAATTTCGTCAAAATTTTCTATAAAAATATAATTTTGACAAAATTTTCTATAGAAATAAAATGTTGACAAATTTTTCTATAGAAATAAAATTATGAAAAAAATTTCTATAGAAATAAAATTTTGAACTAAGAATTGTATAGAAATAAAAATTTGTGTAGAAATAAAATTTTGGTAAAATTTTTTATAGAAATAAAATTTTGACAAAACTTTCTATAGAAATAAAATGTTGACAAGATTTTCTATAGAAATAAAACTATGACAAAAATTTCTATAGAAATAAAATTTTGAAAAAAAATTGTATAGAAATAAAAATTTGAAAAAATTTTGTATAGACATAAAATTTTGATAAAATATTCTATAGAAATAACATTTTGACAAAATTTTCTATAGAGATAAAATTTTGGCAAAATTTTCTATAGAAATAAAATTTTGACAAAATTTTTTATAGAAATAAAATTATGGCAAAAATCTCTATAGAAATAAAATGTTGACAAAATTTTCTATAGAAATAAAATGTTGACAAATTTTTCTATAGAAATAAAATTATGACAAAAATTTCTATAGAAATAAAATGTTGACAAAAGATTATATAGAAATAAAATTTTGACAAAATTTTCTACAGAAATAAAATTTTGCAAAATTTCATATAGAAATAAAATTTTGAGAAAATTGTCTATAGAAATATAATGTTGACAAAATTTTCTGTAGAAAAAAATTTTGACAACATTTTTTATAGAAATAAAATTTTGACAAAATTTTTTATAGAAATAAAATGTTGAGAAAATCTTCTATAGCAATACAATTTTGACAAAATTTTCTATAGAAATAAAATTTTGACAAAGTTTTCTATAGAAATCAAATTTTGACAAAATTTTCTATAGAAATCAAAGTTTGATAAAATTTTCTATAGAAATCAAGTTTTAACAAAATTATCTATAGAAATAAAATTTTTACAAAATTTTCTATACAAATAAAATTTTTCACAAATTTTCTATGGAAATAAAATTTTGACAAAATTTTCTATAGAGATAAAATTTTGACAAAATTTTCTATAGAAATAAAATTTTGTCCGAAATTTCTATAGAAATAAAATTATGACAAAAATTTCTATAGAAATAAAATTTTGAAAAAAATATTGTATAGAAATAAAATTTTGATAAAATTTTTTATAGAAATACAAGTTTGATAAAATTTTCTATAGAAATAAAATTTTGATAAAATTTTCTATAGAAATAAAATTTTCTATAGAAATAAAATTTTGATAAAATTTTCTATAGAGATAAAATTTTGACAAAATTTTCTATAGAAATAAAATTATGACAAAAATTTCTATAGAAATAAAATTAAAAAAAAAATGTATAGAAATACAATTTTGAAACATTTTTTGTATAGAAATAAAATTTTGATAAAATTTTCTATAGAAATAAAATTTTGACAAAATTTTCTATAAAAATATAATTTTGACAAAATTTTCTATAGAAATAAAATGTTGACAAATTTTTCTATAGAAATAAAATTATGACAAAAATTTCTATAGAAATAAAATGTTGACAAAACTTTTAAAGAAATAAAATGTTGACAAAAGATTTTATAGAAATAAAATTTTGACAAAATTTTCTACAGAAATAAAATTTTGGAAAATTTCATATAGAAATAAAATTTTGAGAAAATTGTCTATAGAAATATAATGTTGACAAAATTTTCTGTAAAAAAAAATTTTATAGAAACAAAATTTTGACAAAATTTTCTATAGAAATAAAACGTTGAGAAAATCTTCTATAGCAATATAATTTTGACAAAATTTTCTATAGAAATAAAATTTTGACAAAATTTTCTTTAGAAATAACATTTAAGGAAATTTGTGTGTAGAAATAAAATATTAGGGAAATTTTGTTATAGAAATAGAATTTTGTCAAAATTTTTTATATAGAAATAACATTTTGTTCGTTTCTATAGAAATAAAAATATTTGTTTGGTAGTTTTGTGGTAAAATTTTCTCCAAACTTTGGTAGATTATTTTTTGGCTAGAGTGGCAAACGGTCCCGCGATGCCTCTGTGGGATTTGCTCTTATCGCCTTTACGTTATTTCGGCATATCCCGGCACCCATATGATGCGGATCCTGCCGTAAAAACCTATGACCCAAATTTTCGCTAGCCATACCAAATATTTTAATAATATATAAAGAATAGTGATTGTGTCTCATCTGAAGAATAATTTTTACTGTTTACACATGACACCCTCTCATCCGATCTCCTCCCTAAATCCCTTACGATACAAATACGATAAAACAAATTCAAAACATTTATCAACTTCAAGAAAAAAAAATTGAATTCTAGAATAAAATCTAATTCCGCTTGAGTATTGAGGTTGTCATAAAAGAAATGATACGTTAAAGCACTTTCCTTCGTTAGTTGAAGGAGACAGATAGACAGCCAACAACCGTCAAAAGTTTTGAACAGAATCGTCGTCATCATGACCATCATCACCACCACCGTTACCACCATCACAGTGATGGTGTAAATGTTGCAATAATGTCATCCATTCAGTCCCAAACCACTTGTGAGGTGGGGACAACTAACAGAAAATGGAGCATTTTCATCTAGTATCAAATTTTCACCGGAAAAAAGTAAAAAACTTTATCCATAACAACTGCGCTTTTTTCTTCTTCATACATCATCCTAGGGGGAAAACACCATTGTAATGGAAGGGAAACATAAAAGTTAATCTAAACTATAAATGAACGATGGAAAAAGCTAGGACTACAATAAAGCCCTCAGAGAAAAAGGAATGTGTAACATGAAAAATAGATTGTTTGGTAGATTTTTCTCTCTTGTGTCAAAAAATTAAATTTTATTCATTATTTAATTAATACAATAAATGTTAACTAGTTGATTAAAATAGAATTTCGAGCGGAATGTATGTTCTTATAAGTTTAGTTATATCTAAGGTAAGTTAATGTCTATAGATGCAACATGACATTTAGGGTATCTGTAGCTCTTTCTAAATGCACCTAAGATTCGCAGAGACCATTCGTTGAACTTTATCTACAATCATCAAAATTTTATTTCTATAGAAAATGTTGTCAAAATTTTATTTCTATAGAAAATTTTGTCAAAATTTTATTTCTGTAGAAAATTTTATCAACATTTTATTTCTATAGAAAATTTTATCAAAATTTTATTTCTATAGAAAATTTTGTCAAAATTTTATTTCTATAGAAAATTTCGTCAAAATTTTATTTCTGTCGAAAATTTTGTCAAAAATTTTATTTCTATAGAAAATTTTGTCAAAATTTTATTTCAATAGAAAATTTTGTCAAAATTTTATATCTATGAAATGTTTGTCAAAATTTTATTTCTATAGAAAATTTTGTCAAAATTCTATTTGTATAGAAAATTTTGTCAAAATTTTATTTGTATAGAAAATTTTGTCAAAATTTCATTTCTATAGAAAATTTTGTCAAAATTTTATTTCTGTAGAAAATTTTGTCAAAATTTTATTTCTGTAGAAAATTTTGTCACAATTATATTTCTTTAGAAAATTTTGTCATAATTTTATTTCTATAGAAAATTTTGTCAAAATTTTATTTCTATAGAAAATTTCGTCAAAATTTTATTTCTATAGAAAATTTCGTCAAAATTTTATTTCTATAGAAAATTTTGTCAAAAATTTTATTTCTATAGAAAATTTTGTCAAAATTTTATTTCTATGAAAATTTTGTCATAATTTTATTTCTATAGAAAATTTTGTCAAAATTTTATTTCTGTAGAAAATTTTGTCAAACATTTTATTTCTATAGAAAATTTTGTCAAAATTTTATTTCTATAGAAAATTTTTCAAAATTTTATTTCTATAGAAAATTTCGTCAACATTTTATTTCTTTAGAAAATTTTGTTAAAATTATATTTCTATAGAAAAATTTTGTCAAAAATTTTATTTCTATAGAAAATTTTTCAAAATTTTATTTCTATAGAATAGATTATCACAATTTTATTTCTATAGAAAATTTTGTCAAAATTTTCTTGCTATAGAAGATTTTGTCAAAATTTTTTATTCTATAGAAAATTTTATTTCTATAGAAAATTTTGTCAAAATTATATTTCTATAGAAAATTTTGTAAATTTTTTTTGTATAGAAAATTTTATCAAAATTTTATTTCTATACAACATTTTGTTAAAATTATATTTCTATAGAAAAATTTTGTCAAAATTTTATTTATATAGAAAATTTTGTCAAAATTTTATTTCTATTGAAAATTTTGTCAAAATTTAATTTCTGTAGAAAATTTTCTCAAATTTTTATTTCTATAGAAAATTTTGTCAAAATTTTATTTCTATAGAACATTTTGTCAAAATTTTATTTCTATAGAAAAGTTTTTTAAAAAATTTATTTATATAGAAAATTTTGTCAAAATTTTATTTCTATAGAAAATTTTGTCAAAATTTTATTTCTATAGAAAATTTTGTCAAAATTTTATTTCTATAGAAAATTCCGTCAAAATTTTATTTCTATAGAAAATTTTGTCAAAATTTTATTTCTACAGAAAATTTTGTCAAAATTTTATTTCTATAGAAAATTTTGTGAAAATTTTATTTCTATAGAAAATGTTGTCAAAATTTTATTTCCATAGAAAAGAATCGTCTCTAAAACTTTATTGACATATACACTTGGGGCTTTTTTCTTTAATTTTCCATCGAAAATTCTTTGTGTATGAATTTCACCATTTGTTTTTCAATTCAAAAACTACTGCAATGAATCATCCATCCACTTATCTGCCGAATAATATGTGCATATGTTCATTTCATTTTGATATAATTTATGCAAACTAAATTAAGCAAAAAAAAAACGGGGGTGCATTTCTCTGTAAAAATAAAATTTTGTTTACTTTCTAAAAAAAAAGAAAATAAAAAATGATATGATTTATAAACGATTTTGCGTATTTTTGAGAATACGCAACCTTGTAATATATTTTTACAATGTTTATTTTGAATTTGTTGATGTTTTCAGGTAAATGCTCATTTCGAGAGATCAAAGGGGACTTTAATAAAATTTCAATTTCATGTGGAACGAAAATATTTTATAATTTATGAAGGAGATAATGAAAAGATAATGCCAATAGAGGTTATAATATTCGGTTCCGGACCATGTGGTGAAGGAATATCATTCTTTTGCGAGCAATGAAATTGTAGACAAACTAATTTTTTTTTGTTGATATTAATTTTCTTTAAATGTCGATTGCTAAACTCAATTAATTGTTTGACCGATTCAATTGAAAATTTTATCAAAATAATTAATTGAATCTATTAAAAAAACTGATTGAGTTTTCCAATCGACATAAATTAAATTTTTTATTGAATCAATTAAAAAATTAATTGATTTTTGCAATCAACGTCAATTGAATTTTTCAATTAAAAAACAAGCATATACGGCCGTAAGTTCGGTTAGGCCGAATCTTATGTACCCTCCACCATGCACGCAGAGAAGGAATATGATCACCTCAACCATGTTTTAAGAGCAAAATATTATTTTTGGACGGTGACCATGGAACATTTTTGTCGCAAAAATATTGTTTTCTCGGCAAACATATACATGGTTGCCGAAGTCAGACATACGCTTTTTGAGAAAATAACATGGTTGCCGCAAACATGTTACATGTTCTCCGTCCAAAAATAACATGTTGCTCTCGAAACATGGTTGAGGTGATCATATTCCTTCTCTGAGTGTGGATTGCATAGAAACTTCTACTAAAGACGGCCATCCACAATTAAATTACTTCCGTTGCGGCCGATGGCAAGGCATCTTAAAACTTCTTAACATCATCTTCTAAATTGTAGATAAAAGAAATGTCGATTAAATACGTATATATTCAGTTCTTGAATATATACGGAAGAAATAATTACGAACCGATATGAACTTTTGTGCGGTAATTATAGAGCCAGAATTGAAAAATGGTTGCCTCATCCATTTAATGCTTATCTAGAGCATGTAATTGCCGCGAAAACCATGTATTTTGTCTTTGTAAAAATAGTTTTCGAGCGGAGAAAAATGTATGGTGGCAATAAGCATTTGAATGGTTCTCAAATACCGCAAACATGTTCTATCATTTAAATGATAGAATTTGAGACCATTAAATGGTCGGGAAAATCATGTACCTGACCATTCAATTTTTTTTTTACTTTTTTACAAGGAAAAAAGTATTTTTATAGGTTAAGTATAGACATGTCTAGAACCATTACATGGCCATAAAGACCATTTACATTTTTTTCGTGACCATTTAATTTTTTAACTTGTTTGCAGCGAAAAGAATTTTATAAAAAAAAATTGAGAAGGTACACACGATTTTAATTTTGCGCGTCAGTCGTGTGTTGTTTCTTGGAATGGACGGAGAATACGGATTTACTGTGTTTTGTGTTAATTTATTTATTCAGAAGTGGCACGTGGTTTTATGTGAACACAAAAAAGGAAAGTGTAATTGAAAAAATGTACCTGTTTTTTGTTCTGCATTTTGCTATATGGTATCATTTATTTTTATTTGCAGTTACATGATGTCTGCGTTTGTACATTTGGTGGGCACGAAGTATATATGGAATGATTACTTATTGTTGAAATTGAACCAAACTAGAGTGTGTAAAAATATGTGATGTTTGCTTGCATGACATTATAAATACAAATAAACAATGAATTAGTTTATAAATAAATAAAAACAAATAAATAATGTTGATTTTGTGTTTTCTTTTCTCGAGTGGCGTCCTCTTTTCGACGACGAAAAAAGTTTTTTCATAAAAATCAAAACATTTTAGGTTGTGACCATGTTCTTTTAACTAAAAGAAAAACATTTTTGACGAATAACATAACATTTTAGATCGTGACCATTGTCTTTTAATGGAAACAAAATTCTTTTTATCAATATAATAACATTTTAGATGAAGACTATTGTATTTTTCTTAGAACCATGTTCACTGCGCCAACATGGTTGCAGGCTAAAATGTTACATGGTCGCCGCAAAAATAGCTGCTATCATATTATTTTGCTCTTCGAATATGATTGTGACAATCATGTTTCTTCTCTGCGTGTGGCGGTCGCTTTATATGAAGGCTTTATACAATTATGAACACCAGTCTACCAAAAATGGCAGATTTTTTTAGATTGGTAGATTGGTAGAATTCTTGATGTTTTGAAGATTTTGCAAAATATTCCTTTCAAACTATGAAGTGTTTCACAAATTTTCTATAGAAACATTTTGACAAAATTTTCTACAGAAATAAAATTCTGACAAAATTTTCTATAGAAATAAAATTTTGACAAAAATTTCTATAGAAATATAAAATTTTGACAAAATTTCGTAAAGACATAAAATGTTGACAAAATTTTCTATAGAAATAAAATTTTGACAAAATTTTCTATAGAAATATAAAATTTTGACAACATTTTCTATGGCAATAAAATTTTTCTGTGATGGGGATCGGTTTATTTGGGGGCTATATGGTTGTTATCTAGCGAAATGTTCCAAATTTCAACCAGATCGGATGAATTTTGTTCCTTCAAGAGGCTTCGGAGGTCAAATATCGTTTTATATGGGGGCTATATATAATTATGAAGCGATATGGACCAATTTTCGCATGGTTGTTAGAGACCATATCTAACACCACGTACTAAGTTTCAACCAGATCGGATGAAATTTGCTTATCTTAGAGGCTCCGCAAGCCAAATCTGTGGATCGGTTTATATGGGGCCTATATATAATTATGGACTGAGTTGGACCGATTTTTGCATGGTTGTTAGAGACCATATACCAACACCATGTACCAAATTTCAGCCAAATCGTATGAAATTTGCTTCTCTTTGAGGCTCCGCAAGCCAAATCTGGGGATCGGTTTATATGGGGCTATATATAATTATGGACCGAGTTGGACCAATTTTTGCATGGTTGTTAGAGACCATATACCAACATCATGTACCAAATTTCGGATGAAATTTGCTTCACTTTGAGGCTCCGCAAGCCAAATTTGGGGATCGGTTTATATGGGGGCTATATATAAAGGGTGATTCTTTTGAGGTTAGGATTTTCATGCATTAGTATTTGACAGATCACGTGGGATTTCAGACATGGTGTCAAAGAGAAAGATGCTCAGTATGCTTTGACATTTCATCATGAATAGACTTACTAACGAGCAACGCTTGCAAATCATTGAATTTTATTACCAAAATCAGTGGCAGAAAATCCGCTTTTTTATCGACAAATTTTGTTCAGCGATGAGGCTCATTTCTGGTTGAATGGCTACGTAAATAAGCAAAATTGCCGCATTTGGAGTGAAGAGCAACCAGAAGCCGTTCAAGAACTGCCCATGCATCCCGAAAAATGCACTGTTTGGTGTGGTTTGTACGCTGGTGGAATCATTGGACCGTATTTTTTCAAAGATGCTGTTGGACGCAACGTTACGGTGAATGGCGATCGCTATCGTTCGATGCTAACAAACTTTTTGTTGCCAAAAATGGAAGAACTGAACTTGGTTGACATGTGGTTTCAACAAGATGGCGCTACATGCCACACAGCTCGCGATTCTATGGCCATTTTGAGGGAAAACTTCGGAGAACAATTCATCTCAAGAAATGGACCGGTAAGTTGGCCACCAAGATCATGCGATTTGACGCCTTTAGACTATTTTTTGTGGGGCTACGTCAAGTCTAAAGTCTACAGAAATAAGCCAGCAACTATTCCAGCTTTGGAAGACAACATTTCCGAAGAAATTCGGGCTATTCCGGCCGAAATGCTCGAAAAAGTTGCCCAAAATTGGACTTTCCGAATGGACCACCTAAGACGCAGCCGCGGTCAACATTTAAATGAAATTATCTTCAAAAAGTAAATGTCATGGACCAATCTAACGTTTCAAATAAAGAACCGATGAGATTTTGCAAATTTTATGCGTTTTTTTTTAAAAAAAAGTTATCAAGCTCTTAACAAATCACCCTTTAATTATGTACCGATATGGACCAATTTTTGCACGGTTGTTGGGGACCATATACCAACATCATGTACCAAATTTCAGCCGGATCGGATGAAATTTGCTTCTCTTTGAAGCTCAGCAAACCAAATCTGGATCGGTTTATATGGGGGCTATATATAATTATGGACCGAGTTGGACCAATTTTTGTATACCAACACCACGTACCAAATTTCAATCGGATCAGATGAAATTTGCTTCTCCTTGAGGCTCTGCAAGCCAAATCTGGGGATCGGTTTATATGGGGGCTATATATATACTTATGGACCGAGTTGGACCAATTTTTGCATGATTGTTAGAGACCATATACCAACATCATGTACCAAATTTCGGATGAAATTTGCTTCACTTTGAGGCTCCGCAAGCCAAATATGGGGATCGGTTTATATGGGGGCTATATATAATTATGGACTGAGTTGGACCAATTTTTGCATGGTTGTTAGATACCGTATACCAACATCATGTACCAAATTTCCGCCGGATCGGATGAAATTTGCTTCTCTTTGAGGCTCCGCAAGCCAAATCTGAGGATCGGTTTATATGGGGGCTATATATAATTATGGACCTATATGGATCAATTTTTGCATGGTTATTAGAGACCATATACCAACACCACGTACCAAATTTCAACCGGATCGGATGAAATTTGCTTCTCTTAGAGACTCCGCAAGCCAAATCTGGGGATCGGTTTATATGGGGGCTATATATAATTATGAACCGAGTTGGACCAATTTTTGCACGGTTGGTAGAGACCATATACCAACATCATGTACCAAATTTCAGCCGGATCGGATGAAATTTGCTTCTCTTAGAGGCTCCGCAAGCCAAATCTGGGGATCGATTTATATGGGGCTATATATAATTATGGACCGATATGGACCAATTTTTGCATGGTTGTTGGAGACCATATACTAACACCACGTACTAAGTTTCAACCGGATTGGAGAATTTTGCTCCTCTAAGAGGTTCCGCAAGCCAAATATGGGGATCGGTTTATATAAGGGCTATATATAATTATGGACCGATATGGACCAATTTTTGCATGGTTGTTAGAGACCATATACCAACATCATGTACCAAAGTTCAACCGGATCGGATGAAATTTACTTCTCTTAGAGGCTCCGCAAGCCAAATCTGGGGATCGGTTTATATGGGGGCTATATATAATTATGGACCGAGTTGGACCAATTTTTGCATGGTTGTTAGAGACCATATACCAACATCATGTACCAAATTTCAGATTCCTGATCGGATGAAATATGCTTCTTTTAGAGGCTGCGCATACCAAATCTGGGGGCCCGTTTATATGGGGGCTATACGTAAAAGTGTACCGATTTGCAATACCATCCGACCTACATCAATAACAACTACTTGTGCCAAGTTTCAAGTCGATACCTTGTTTCGTTCGGAAGTTGGCGTGATTTCAACAGACGGCCGGACGGACATGCTTGGATCGACTCAGAATTTAACCACGACCCAAAATATATGTACTTTATGGGTCTTAGAGCAATATTTCGATGTGTTACAAACGGAATGACAAAGTTAATATACCCCCCATCCTATGGTGGAGGGTATAATTACTAAAAATTTTCAAATCATTTAATTTGATTTTTTAATCAAATATTTTTTATGACCAATCAAAACTGTGGTTGATATTATCGATTTCGTGATTGAAGGCATTTCAATTAATGGGATCAATAAATTTCGTGATTGTGTGTAATATATTCAATTTTTGAATAATTTTTTTTAACTTCAGTTCAAATTTTCAAAATTAGGTTTAGCACCTATTGATAAAACAAAATATTTTGTTTCTCTATCTACCAAATCTAGCCTAATCAGCTAATTTTTCCAAAACAATCATTCATTGTAATTTCTGTGCTTCTGGCCAAATCTATTGTAAAACAAAGAAAAACATGTCTTCATGTCTGAAATTATTAAACTGTCCAAACTACGTTATTTATATCGAAAAGTATTTGTTTGGTGTGGTAATAACCATAAATTTTGTTTTACCAAATTCAAGTTAAGCCACACACCAATAAAAGTCAAATAATCCACTATAGACAAGATTATTTATGCAATAAAACAAAAACGTAAAGCAATAAATATTCAAAATAACCACCTAACCTACGTTAAAACAAGTAAGGAAAGTCTAAAGTCGGGCGGGGCCGACTATATTATACCCTGCACCACTTTGTAGATCTAAATTTTCGATACCATATCACATCCGTCAAATGTGTTGGGGGCTATATAAAGGTTTGTCCCAAATACATACATTTAAATATCACTCGATCTGGAAGAATTTGATATACTTCTACAAAATCTATAGACTCAAAATTTAAGTCGGCTAATGCACTAGGGTGGAACACAATGTTAAGGAAAATGTTGGTATTTTGACCCTTTCTGTCGAAATCAGAAAAACATATATATGGGAGCTATATCTAAATCTGAATCGATTTAAACCAAATTTGGCACGCATAGCTACAATGCTAATTCTACTCCCTATGCAAAATTTCAACTAAATCGGAGTTAAAAATTTGCCTCTGTGGTCATATGGGTGTAAATCGGGCGAAAGCTATATATGGGAGCTATATCTAAATCTGAACCGATTTCAACCAAATTTGGCACGCATAGCTACAATGCTAATTCTACTCCCTCGGCAAAATTTCAATTAAATCGGAGTAAAAAATTGGCCTCTGTGGTTATATGAGTGTATATCGGGCGAACGATATATATGGGAGCTATATCTAAATCTGAACCGATTTCAATAAAATTTGGCACACTTGACTACACTACTAATTGTATTCCTAGTGCAAAATTTCAACCAAATTGGGGTAAACCTCTGGCTTCTGGGACCGTATTAGTCCATATCAGGCGAAAGATATATATATATATATATATATATATATATATATATATATATATATATATATATATATATATATATATATATATATATATATATATATATATATATATATATATATATATATATATATATATATATATATATATATATATATATATATATATATATATATATATATATATATATATATATATATATATATATATATATATATATATATATATATATATATATATATATATATATATATATATATATATATAAATTTGGCACACTTGACTATAGTACTAATTGTTCTTCTTGTGCAAAATGTTAAGCAAATTACAGTAAAACTCTGGCTTCTGGAGCCATATAAGTCCAAATCGGGCGAAATATATATATGGGAGCTATATCTAAAACTGAATCGATTTCTTCCAAAATCAATAGGATTCTATTCTGAGCCAAAACACATACTTGTGCCAAATTTGAAGTCGATTGGACTAAACCTAGACTTTGATTACAAAAATGTGTTCACGGACAGACGGACATGGCTATATCGACTCAGGAGCCCACCCTGAGCATTTTTGCCAAAGACACCATGTGTCTATCTCGTCTCCTTCTGGGTGTTGCAAACATATGCACTAACTTATAATACCCTGTTCCACAGTGTGGCGCAGGGTATAAAAATACAACAACAACTTAATAAAACAACAACAAAAAGTTTTATTTTTTATTGTTTTACCACAGATATTATACATTGTGGTATGTAAATACTCAATATGAATTTATTTATTGCATACTTTTAGGCTATAATTTCTGTCACTAATCATTATCCGCTTTTAGGTGGTGTATAAACACACACGCGTGGTAGAGTCGAAAGTCAGAGGAATTCCCTGCATTTCAGCAGGTGGTAAATAAGCCTGACGTGTCTAACAAAAGTTCATTTAAATGTGTGTCTTGCTTAATCACTGGTAATAAAACAAAAGCAAACCACTTCGCTTATATAGCTTTCAACATTGGAGACGAGTGAAATTCTTTTTGCACACGCTATATCAATGTCATGGATTTTTTTGTTCAGTCTGTCTTTAAGAGTATCATATTTCGTATATCCATAGACAGTGGGAGATTTGGTGGTTTTTTCGTTGACAATGTGTACATAATCATAAAGGTGGGGAGAATGTTAAAAGTTCAATCCCAGATTTTTAAAAAAATACATTTTTTTTACAAGGAAGTTTTGAAACCCTCGGTAAAACCTGATCATATAAAGGGTTTCTGATATGCATTGCCACCAACTTTAGGTTTCTCTAATTTCTCAACCGCTCTTCTGATAGCTGACAGATTTATTCCACTGACAATTCATTTTATTGTTTACGAGGTTACAAAAGAATTTTGATCTATTGCATTCGGAAATAAAGTTGTGATCCGTGATGCTTTTTATTTGACTGGAAAATCGCAAATGGCTATCGTTAGAGCCCTCTAGCATTTAAATGTAAATAAAATAAAATAAATATGTGAATAAACCGTTTCTCGCACCAATTGTCGTTAACGTGATAGTGGCAATTAGAGTGATCAAAACTGGTGCGAAAAAAAACGATGGACCGGTTTATCTTCTTACACCGATTGCCGGTTTTCGTGAAAATCCCATTTTCGGTGGACCGATAGAACAGGTGTTTACAAGGCCCCCAAACAACCGGTATTAGGTTTTTATACCCTACACCATAGGATGGGGGTATATTAACTTTGTCATTCCGTTTGTAACACATCGAAATATTGCTCTAAGACCCCATAAAGTATATATATTCTGGGTCGTGGTAAAATTCTGAGTCGATCTGAGCATGTCCGTCCTTCCGTCCGTCTGTTGAAATCACGATAACTTCCGAACGAAACAAGCTATCGACTTGAAACTTGGCACAAGTAGTTGTTATTGATGTAGGTCAGATGGTATTGCAAATGGGCCATATCGGTCCACTTTTACGTATAGCCCTCCTATAAATGGACCCCCAAATTTGGCTTGCGATTGCTCTAAGAGAAGCAAATTTGATCCGATCCGGCTGAAATTTGGTACATGGTGTTAGTATATGGTCTCTAACAACCATGCAAAAATTGGTCCACATCGGTTCATAATTACATATAGCCCCCATATAAACCGATCCCCCGATTTGGCTTGCTGAGCCTCTAAGAGAAGCAAATTTCATCCGATCCGGCTGAAATTTGGTACATGGTGTTAGTATATGGTCTCTAACAACCATGCAAAAATTGGTCTACATCGGTCCATAATTATATATAGCTCCATATAAACCGATCCCCCGATTTGGCTTGCGGAGCCTCTAAGAGAAACAAATTTCATCCGATCCGGCTGAAATTTGGTATATGGTGTTAGTATATGGTCTCTAATGACCATGCAAAAATTGGTCCACATCGGTCCATAATTATATATAGCCCCCATATAAACCGATCCCAAGATTTGACCTCCTATGCCTTTTGGAGAAGCAAAATTCATCCGATCTGGTTGAAATTTGGTACGTGGTGGTAGTATATGATATTTAACAACCATGTCAAAAGTGGTCCATATCAGTCCATAATCATATATAGCCCCCATATAAACCGATCCCGAGATTTAGTTTTGGAACCTCTTGGAGGAGCAAATTTCATCCGAGTCAGGTGAAATTTGTTACATTGTGCTAGTAAATATATGGCCGTTAACAATCATGCCTAACTAGATCCATATCGGTCTATAGTTATATATAGCCCTCAGATAAATAGATCCCCAATCACGTAAAAATTGGTCCATATCAAGTTCATAATTGTATATAGCCCACATATAAGCGGCCCCCATATTTCAATTCTGGCCCTCTGCGTACCGTGCAAAAGTCCATATCGATTCGTAACTATTTGTAGACTTACCTATACATACCTTTTTTGTCTAATATATACCACGTATGGACTAACTCACAATTTAGAAAACGATGTTAAGAAGTTTTAAGATACCACAACCCAAGTAATTCGATTGTGGATGACAGTCTTTCGTAGAAGTTTCTACGCAATCCATGGTGGAGGGTACATAAGATTCGACCTGGCCGAACTTACGGACGCATATACTTGTTATATTTTCATTGTAAAATTGTCAAAATTCTCGGTTTTTGATCACTCTAGTGGCATCGCGTCCAAGAAGTGGATGCATTCTTCGACAGGTGGCTAAAATAAATGCCGAATAGAGAGAGTATTGAAATCCTGGGCAGACAAACATTTCGGCCGCAGAGTATGGACATTCCAACAGGACTCAATCGTGATCAGCACGCGTAAACCAATAATGGCTTAAAAAGATTCCTCGCATCATTTCTAGTGCACAAGGGGCACAAAAATCTCCGGATCTCAATCCGTTGGACTTTTATGCCTGGGCCATTTGTAAAGTTGGCACTATAAAATATCAAAGTGTCGATCATCTCTTTGACGGAAATGGACCGAAATACTGCAGAGTCACTTTCGTGCAGCGTGTTATTGATGGCTTTGCCGGGATCAAACTCGGAAGAGTAAGACAGTTAAAAAAGTGATGGAAATATTTAAAATTTTTAAATAAAAATGTATTTCAAACAATCAATTTTTTAATTGAAAATAGTTACGTTTTTAATTCAAAAAATTAATTCAGTTTTGCAGTCATTTATCAATAAAATTATTAATTGAATCAATTAAAAAATTAATTGAAATTTTCTAAACAAATTAATTAATTTTTAATGAAATGATTATAATACAATCATTTTCGTGATTGAAGACATTTCAATTAAAAAATTAATTGGATCAATTGTGTGCAGAAAAAAATATCACAAAAATATTTCCAATTAAAAAGTTGATTGAAGTTGAAAATTTTTTCAATTAATGAATTAATTGATACAATTAACTTTTCAATCAAGATGGAAACATTAAGCTAATTAAGTCAATGATTGAAATTTTTAAATTAAAATTTTAATTAAAAAATTAATTTTTAATAAAAAAATTAATTGATACAATAAACTTTTTAATCAAAGTCGGAAGACTAAGTCATTTAAAAAAGCGATGATTTTTTTTAATTTTTAAATAAAAATTTATTTCCTTTAATCAAACTAAAAACACTAAGTCATTTAAGAAAGTAATTGATAATAGTTATGTTTTTAATTAAAAAATAATTTACGTTTGCAATTAACATCCATTAAATTTTTAATTGGATCAATTAACAAATTAATTGAAACTTGCTTAAGAAATCAATTATTTAATCCAGTATTTTTTTCGTGTCCAATTAAAACTGTTATTGATTCTATCATTTTCGTGATTGAAGACATTTTAAGTAAAAAATTAATTAAATCAATTAATTTCGTGATTGAGTTTTAAAAAATACTCAATTAAAAATTTAATTGAATCAACAAATTTTTTAATTGAAATAAACATCAATCACACAAATTAAAAGTATCAATTAATGTTTTAATTGGATCAAATAATTTTTTAATTGACTGTCAATTAATTTTTTAATTGATACTATCATTTCTGTGATTGAAGACATTTCAATTAAAAAATTAATTGGACCAATTAATTTCGTGATTGAATCAGAATTTTTTTTGTGTGAACCCATCTGCTTATATTTCTATACCTCCTAATATTTCACAAAATTCAAACAAAAATCCCCCAATGTGCATTGCTGTCTTCTCCAAACGATATTTTTGCGTTGTAATTGACAGTTGTATTGTGTTCCTCCTCCAAACCATAGTTCAAGTTCAAGGTTAATTTTTTGAAATGGTTCAATAACTCGTGGCATATGTACGTATGCTTCTTAAGCAAACCGTATAACAAGTAGTACTTGCAAATTTATTTTTTCATTTGGGTTTTTTATTGCCTCCTATGGAGAGGGTGTTAAGATAATTAATGCAGTATTTTGTAGAACTTAATTAAAACAAAGAAGAACTAAATGGTTAAGGAATAAAACAGTAGCTGCCTAAAAGTATGCAGAATTATTTTTATTTGTTTTGGAATAGCTGTTTGAAAACTTCCCGCAAAACCTTTTATTGCTTAAAAGTAAGCTTTACTTCTTATTTTGCTTGGGAATTCAATTCAATAAAACCCTATTATAATGTAGGTATAGATTTTGAAAATCAAAAATTTTAATTTTCCATATTTTTTTATAATTTCTAGATGTTCTATGACATGAAATTTAAAATACTCCTTTACTCAGTTTTGAAATATTTTTAAACTCCTTGTTGTTGTAACAGTGTATTGTGATTTCATCCATTTTTATGTTATGCGCTTTGGCATTTCAGCTTGTATCCAGATCGAGGAACTCTGCGACTAAGGTGGGATGTGTCCAGAGTGATCTGGTGGTAAGTCAGGTTGGGTTAGCTAAGCAAGAGAAAAGATGACCCGTGTCGTGTGGCCCTTGGTTGCAAATTGGACATACGTCAGCTACGCTGTTATCAATCACTGATAAGTAGGAATTGAGGCGGCTGCACTTGCCTGATCTTAATTGGGCCAAACTACCCTAGTCTGCCTTGGGAGCTCTCTTTCCTCCGGTGCTAAGGGCGGTGGTCGGACTCCGACAACAGGATTAACCTTGTAGCTTCTCACCGCTTCAGCTACAGTATCCTCATGAATCCTGTTCAAACCTGTCTGGTAAGCTGCTTGATCTAGAGGCTCCCCTTTGGAGCGCTGGATCTCGCGTATATCAACCCTTACGTTCCTGGGATGTAAGGATATACTGCATGTAGATGTGTCTACGCACAGGGATGATCTTTGTCTCCACATAAAGGTGATCCAAGGGTGTGCTGCGGAGACACCCTGGGGTAATTTGTGGTCGGAATCATTTCGCCATCGACACTAATATTCAACTTGCTGCGTACTTCTGCCGCCCATGTAGTAAATAGTGTGGCTGAGGATTTGGTGGGGGATATCCTCAAGTTTCTCGCAGTGAAATAACTGATGAGGTTAGCGAGGTAGACGTTTAATCGATGGCAGATGTCATAGGTAGAGGTTAAGCAGTGCCGGAGATATCACCCCACTCTGGGGAACTCCCTGTTTCACTCTACGGGGTCTTGATTTCCTATCCCTAAATTCGACGTACGACTGGCGCCCGCACAGATAACCAAACCTTTGGTTTCTGCAGGTAGGGGCGTGTTCTCGATGTCCTTTAAAAGTCTGGCACCGTATCGAATGCCTTCGATAGGTCAAGCGCCACGAGGTCCGTCCTGTGACACGGTTTGGATTGAGTCCCCTATTTATAAATGCTGAAATGACATGCAAAGCCGTTGTCGTTTTGTGTACTTTGCGGAATCCATGTTGATGACTAGCAGCTGGAAAATTCTCCACAAGGCTCGAGAGGAGTAGTGCCTCAATTGTCTTGGCTACTGGCGAGAGAAGGGAAATCGGTCTGTACGATTCAGCCTTGTTTCAGTCTTTGCCTGGTTTCAGTAGTGGAATCACCCTACCCATTTTCCAGACATCGGGTATAATGTGCGATTCTAAGGACAAATTGAGGAGTCTGGTCAAGTACTCAGCTACCAACCGGCAGTATATACACATTGTATATCTCTACCTCGGCAGCTCCAGACTTGAATGCTACCCCCATACATTCTATATACGGGTCACTAGCGTCTGGCACAAGCGAGATAGGTCTATAGTGCACGGAACGGTGTAATATGAAAGCCAGGCCACCACCTCCATTTCTTGTGCGATCCTTTCGTAGCACATTGTATACATCACAATGGCGTAGGATGCAGGTGGGATTCAGCTTAGTTTACTGGATCGCAGCGACCCTGATCCTTTTCCGATTCATAAAGTCTACGATCTCGCTAATCTTACCACGGAGCCCGTTGCAATTAAATTACAAAAATTATGCCTCTTGTAAAGAAGCCTGCCATCGACCCTTTACCATTTTTCCTTATATTTGTGTGTGTGTATGTATGTGTGTGTGTGTTTATGTTATTTATAAATGTGATTTATATCCTTCGACCTCCCAGAAGCATTTTCGGTTAAAGGAAATAACTTTACATTCCCAGCTGTTTGAGTCTTTTCTTAAATGGAAATTTTATGAAAATTTTGTTAATGCCTGCTGTCGAGTAGACGGAAACCATTTTGGGCAAAAAATTATATATTCAAATAGAAAAACTCTAATTAATGGTTTCCATTTAAATTGAAATTGCCAACTGCGTTTCTCCACCTACTTCAACAACTAGGGGTGTAGTTGATTAAATTTTCTTAGACCTAAGTAATTATTAGTTAACCAAAATTGGTAAGCTTTTCCTAGACATGTATGTTACAAGGGTGATTAATCGAATGTCTCCCATTAAGAGTAAAGGGTCAGAAGATTGAAATTATAAAGATTTGTTTGTTTTTGTTTTAGAGTTTTCCAAGAAATACAAAAAAATATTGCATACCTTTTAGGGGTTTGAATGAACAATTAAAACGATACATTAAAGTCTTAAGAATTTCTTGTTAAATTTTCGTAAAAGATACGAAAAAAGACTCACGGCCATTTTCATGTAGCTCCGTTAGGCTTTAACTGCCAGGTAACAGAAAGTAAATTGCAAATATCTTCTCTCCAGTTAACTTTAACTGGAAAATTTTCGTCAGTTAAGTTCCTAACTGGCATATGGAATATATATGCAAAATGGCAGCTTCTTCCATAATACAATTTAAAAGTTGGTTAGTTAACGGAACACTAACGGAGCTTTATGAAAATGGGGGTCAATCAATATAATTACAAAAATTAAAAAAAAAATATACAAAAAATCATTGCCTAAAATATATTTTGTTTTCACTCACGAAATCAATTTATCCAATTAATTTTTAATTGAAATGCCTTCCATCACAGAAATTATAGTATCAATTAAAAATATAATTGAAAGTTAATTTAAAAACAAGTAAGGAAAGTCTAAAGTCAGGCGGGGCCGACTATATTATACCCTCCACCACTTTGTAAATCCACATTTTCGATACTATATCAAATCCGTCAAATGTGTTAGGTAAATCTGACAAAATTTATAATCTACTAGCGTAACCCGGCCCGCTTCGCTGCGCCTTCCGAAGCGTATTTGGAGGAACACAGAAAAAAATGAAGCAGAATAAAAATCAATTACTGGCATAATTGAATGAAAAAATTATATCAAGTACGATTTTTATTAAGTCAAATAGAAAAATAATTGGTTGAATGGAAAACTGGAAAAAATATCCAAATTCCCCGATTATTGAATTTACAACACATCAATTACTATGTTCAATTGGACCAAGTGTAAAAGTTATTGATTTAATTATAATGCGTAATTGCCAGACAAAACTGATTATGACGTTGCTAAGTAACGGAAAATAAATAAATACAAACAATAAAATATCATTTATTATTATTATTATTAGGAAACTTTCTAAGTACATGGTCGCGCAAATAAAAATTGCTATCGGTATCGCGATTCCAAATGTTTAAATATTAATAACGCATCATATTTTATTTTTATCGTAGGTAAGTATGTTATATACTTTTATCTAAATCCGAGTTTTTTTTTTTTTGACAAGCGAACTTTTGTGGAAACTACTCTGAAAGAATTCTCTTCCTAAAAATTAACAGTTTCGTTGTGAGTGTATCGTGTGTGAAGAACTCTCTCTCTCTCTCTCTCTCTCTCAAGCACATCCATGTATGTTTTCGCAAATACGATTAAAGATTCACAATAATTGTTCGTGACTTCGACTATTAGTCGGGATCACGACGAATCACGAATGTTTCACAGCACGAACTTTTTAGAATGGAAAGTTAATATAATATATTTAGTATATATTTCGTATATTCGTAAAAAGTTGTTCGTAAAATTTTCAAAATTCGTTGAAAACTTTAATAAAATTTGTAAATGAATTCTTTCGTTGTATAAACTTACACACATCCTGAATTGGGCCACTCAAAAACTTGCGAAAATGCTTTGATATATTCACTCTTTATATTTTGTTTTTACATTTAGGATGTGTACGCGTCAAACTGGTCTATGAATGGATAAAAGACGACTGCCAAAAATGTGGCCTAGAGGAAAATGTGTTTAGTTTGAAAACGGGAAGTTCGTGCTTCAATTCTTCTCAGAATTCTTCAACAGAAGGTAAAATTATATAAAATTTTTTTAAATCTTTTTAAAATTTTGAAATTAATAGAGGCTTCTACATTGATCGCATTACAGAAGAGCAAGACGACGAATCACATAGAAATGAGATTTGGGAAGCCCAATTCCAACAGGTGGTACAGATAATTCAAAAACTGTTTATTCTTTGTAAGTGAGCCTGTTAAATATGTCGTTTATAAGGAATATTCTGTATTTTTTCCAAACATGTACTCTGCCATATTTTCAGTTATATATATTTTTAACATTTTTTACAATAAAAAGCATAAAACCTCTTTTCAGAGTGTATTTTCATAATTTTCTTAAACCAATATAGATTATAACATATAGTACAAAGATTATATTGATTACCATCGTAATAAACACAATTACGACAGTAATTGTATAGGTTACAAAATTTTATAAACATTGTACTCAGTTCAATTACGACTGTAATTGAAAAACTTTATATATTTTAAATACCAATGTATTTGGATTGAGTACTGAATCATTTGGAAATTTTGACAAATTCCAATTACCTTTATACTCAACACAAATACCCCTTCATTTGAAAATAATTTTACGACAACCTTACAATTTGGGTAATTGTATTTATGATTTTCGTAATAAGCTGAAAATCAAATACAAAAATGATTGAAATCACAATTTTTGTATTTGATTCAAGCATTCACTTTTTTCTGTGAACATTTTGCATTAACTTAGTCAACTATATCCTTCGTGCTGAAAACAAATTCGAAAAGATTTCAATTCTTTTAAACAAATCGGACTACTTGATTTTTCGTTTATAGGTACAAATACGGCGGGAGAGGGTGTACCCTTTCCTCCAAATTTTTTTAATAATGTTCTGTATTCAAGTAGTTGGACAATCTTCTATATTTCTTGTGAATTTTAAGTGGGGTTTGTCAAGGAAAGGTATCCTTCTCCTCAACATATCTGAAAATTTAGCACTATATTATAATAACCTACAAAGAATTACTGTTTCCCATCCAATAAATCGGAAAAAGCAAAAGTAGTAAAAAATTTTACCACATTAACATTTGCTAAAATGTTGGAAAATGATGCACCCTCTACGTTGGCTGCCAATTTCATGTAAATTTAAGTTCTTTACTAAAAGGAAGTCTGGCAGAAGCCTGTACAAAAATCATAAAATTATGTACCGAGTTCCCATTTACGGACAACCCTCTACTTTCAACTTAAGAAAAAAAAAAAACGGACAAAAGGGAACCCTCTCTTTACTAAAAAGAAGACTAAAAAGAAGTCTGGCAGAAGCCTGTGCAAAAATCATAAAATTATGTACCGAGTTCCCATTTACGGACAACCCTCTACTTTCAATTTAAGAAAAAAAAACGGACAAAAGGGAACCCTCTCCCCACCTTCGCTCCACTCCGACCTGATATCGGACTATCACGTACCCTATACTAATTTCGCAACTACTCAATGGTCCCTATAAATTCTATCGAAGTAAATCGATAAAGTTTATTTCAATTTTCCCCTTCCCCAACCAGATATCAGAAAATCATATAGTAATTTAAAAATTATGTATAAATTTAATCACCTCCTGCCACGTCCCTGTAAATTTCAAGTAGATCGGAGATAGACTTAAAATTTAAGTCGGGAAACATTTTAATCTGAACCAATTTTGAGGCAACTTCGCAAAAGTGTATTTATGATTTATCGGTCGATAGATATGCATTAGAAATAAAGGAAAATGTGAGTCACTTTTACAAGTTTTCGACTTAGCAGTGGCGATTTTATAAGGAAAATGTGGGTATTTTGGTAATTTTTGCCCAAATCGAAAAAGCATATATATGGAAGCTATATAGAAATCTGAACCGATTTCAATCAAATTTGACATGCATACTTAGTATTTTAATTCTACTCCCTGTGCAAAATTTCACGTAAATCGGACTACAACTTTGAACTCTTTGGTCTTATGTCGGAAAATCGGGCGAAAGATATATATGGGAGCTATATCTAAATCTAAACCGATATCAATAAAATTTAGCACACTTGACTACACTACTAATTGTACTCCTAGTGCAAAATTTCAACCAAATTGGGCTAAAACTCTGGCTTCTGGGGCCATATAAGTCTATATCGGGCGAAAAATGTATATGAGAGCTATATCTCAATCTGAACCGATTTCAATCAAATTTGGCACACCTGACTATAGTACTTATTGTTCTCCTGGTGAAAATTCCAAGCAAACAGGGTAAAACTCTGGTTTCTGGATCCATATAAGTGCATATCGGACGAAATATATATATATGGGAGCTATATCTAAATCTCAACCGATTTCTTCCAAAATCAATTCGGTTCAATTCTGAACAGAAACTTGTGCCAAATTTGAAGGCGATTGGACTTAAACTGCGACCCAGACTTTGATCACAAAAATGTGTTCACAGACAGACGGACGGACGGACGGACGGACATGGCTAGATCGACTCAGGGACCCACCCTGAGCATTATTGCCAAAGACACCATGTGTCTATCTCGTCTCCTTCCTCCTTCTGTTGCAAACATATGCACTAACTTATAATACCCTGTTCCACAGTGTGGCGCAGGGTATAATTAACTGGTCTAATTAAAAAATTAATTGATACTATTAATTTTTGTGATTGACTTTTGTTTCAATTAAAAAAATTGTTGAATCAATTAAATTTTTAATCGAATATTTTTTCAAGCTCAATTAAGATTTTAATTGGAAAATTTTTCGTGAAATTTTTTTCGTTATACCTTTTTGGGGGTTTAAGACTTAAATAGTTGGAAAGGTTCAAGCAATTGAAATTTTGAAATTTTGAATATTTGATTTAAGTAATAGCTTTTTGGTTTTAGAGTTTTTGAAGAAACACACAAAAAAAATTTTTTCTGATTCAATCACGAAATTAATTGTTCCAATTAATTTTTAATTGAAATGTCTTCAATCACAGAAATGATAGTATCAATTAAAAAATTAATTGAAGGTCACTTAAAAAGTTAATTGATCCAATTAAAAAATTAATTGATACTATTATTTTTGTGATTGATTTTTGTTTCAATTAAAGAATTTGTTGAATCAATTAAATTTTTAATTGAATATTTTTTAAAACTCAATTAAAATTTTAATTGGAAAATTTTTCGTGAAATTTTTTTGTGTGAACGCAAAAATTCCTTGCACATCATTTTGAATGAACAATTCAAACAATAAATTATTTTCATTTGAAATTCTTGTTAAAATGTGATTGTATCATTTAGTCAATAAACATAACATAATTTCAAATATTTCAAAAGGAAACAAAAACAAGAAATCATTACATACTTTTAGGGGTTTTAACATTTAAATAGTTGTAAAGGATCAGACGATTGCAATTATATTTGATTTAAGCAACGGTTTTTTTCTTTTAGAGCTTTCGAAGAAATAAAAAAGAGCATTTCATACTTTTTAGGGGTTTGAAAAAATTTTATAGGATATATTTTTAATGCATACACTCCTTCTTTAGCCCAAAAGCATAGCCTACTCTCTAGGGGTTTCAATGAAATACAAGCACTCTATGTTAAGGCGCCTATTATTGCCTTTTATTGTTATTCCAAAGGGCAAATGTTATAATTTGTTTACCCTTTTTGTTTGAAAACTACGTGGATTGCCTTTTATATTTCGCAATTGGACAACCCGGGTGTTGCTATCTGCCAACCGACGCCTCTATCTTATCGTAGAGTTTAACCATTTTAAGGTTATTGAATTTTTGAGCACTCATAACATTGATTTTATGTCCTGACCGAATGACTTCCTTTTATTTCCGCACGTAAAAAATAAACTGAGAGGTTAAAGTTTTCGACACCGGAAGGAGCGGTTGATGCGTTCATAATGCATGCTCTGTAGATACCTCAATCAGAGTGACAATTGGTTCAAACGCATGCAAAAAAGATTAGATCTTAATGCGTTATATTTTGAAAATGAATAAAGCGACTTTCGATGCTTAATATTTGTTTTTGTCCTCCAATCCTGATATATAAAAGGCAACCCTCGTACCACGTATTAAGTTATTCTATCATATGACCATAAAAATGTTCATAGCCTACTTTTTCATTTGTGTGATTTTGTGATAGCCAATGGTTCCGTTTAATTTTGAAATATGCTTTATTTGTGGAGACCATCTAGGTTGTTTTTTCTCCCATTTTGAAAGGCACTCATGCCTTTTGGGTATTTTGAAAAGGGTTCAGGTTTCATGGCATTTAATAAAATTTAAAGGATGTTTTTGTACAACTCTTTGCAAGAATCCTCTTCTGTATTGTTTTTTATGGGCCTTAGGTGTTTATGTTATTTAACTTGTTGGTGGCAACGATTAGGGAAAATTGAGGAAAGTATTTAACATTAAATCTTGAAATGCTTATGAACAATAAACATTCTTCTGGAATGAAATCCCTTAATGTCTCTGTGTATATAATGAAAATGAGTTAAGTGTTGCCTACCATTAGGAGACCGATATTAATTTGTTCTTCACTTTATGTAACATACAATGTGGATGATTTATTATATCTCGTCTGTAACAGACTTTATGGCTTACACCAAATGTTGAAATGATGACAGAAAATGATGGATGCTGGAATTAATTTTAGGTGATTGTGTGAAATAGCCAACCATTGAATGTTAGGCTTAAATATGGCATTGGAATTTGAATTCAAGGGGTTTTAAGGGTAAAGAGATCATATGCTAAAATTAACTGGTTATTTTTCAACGTACCTATTTTGGAGTTGCGGCAAAATTAAATGTTTTTTCTCCAGAAATTTTATTTCGTGGAAAATCTCGAAATATAATTGTCAGTTCTATAGAATCGTGGTAAGATCAGGGCTGTGAGGTCGAGCCAATTTTGCTCGACTCCGACTCCAGCATTTTTCATTAGCCTAGACTCCTACTCTAGAGTCGACTCCGAGTAATATAACTACATCTCATTTTAATACCACTAATTTGTAGTTCTATCGTGGGGGATGCCATAAATGGATCGATATAAATTATTGTAATTATTGATGGGTGCAAAAACGATCTTAATTGCACATTTGATGCCAACTGAATTCTATTATTCAAATGTGGGTCCTATGTTTAATAAATTAAATTATGATATAAATACCCATCACAATACGAGCAGATACCAACAGTTTTCAGTACATGTATTTATAAACAAGTAAAGAAAGTTCAAAGTCGGACGAAGCTCATTGTATTATACCCTTCAACACATTGCAACACAAAAAATCACTTATCCCAGCCGAATGTTCTCGATGAGAGGAGAAAAGTAATTTCTCGATTTTGCTAGATTGGTTGCCGTTCGTGTGTTATGAGCCTCTACAGTTTTTCGCAAATTTCGATGTTGAGCATAAAATTTTTAAAAAATTTTATTTCTGTAGAAAATTTTGTCAAAATCTTATTTCTATGGAAAATTTTGTTAAAATTTTATTTCTATGAAAAGTTTTGTTAAAATTTTATTTCTATGGACAATTTTGTCAAAATTTTATTTCTATGGAAAATTTTATTGCTATAGAAAATTTTGTCAACATGAATTAACATAGAAATTTTTTTCAAAATTTTTTGACTATAGAAAATTTTGTCAACATGTTAATTCTATAGAAAATTTTTTCAAAATTTTTTGACTATAGAAAATTTTGTCAACATGTTTTTTTTTCTATAGAAAATTTTGTCAAAACTTTATTTCTCTACAAAATTTTGTCAAAATTTTATTTCTATGGAAATTTTATTTCTATGGAAAATTTTGCCAAAATTTTATTTCTATGGATAGTTTTGTTAAAATTTTATTTCTATGAAAAATTTTTCCAAAATTTTATTTCTATGGAAAATTTTATTTTTATAGAAAATTTAGTCAAAATTTTATTTCTATGGAAAATTTTCGATTTTGAGCATAACATTTTTAAAAAATTTTATTTCTGTAGAAAATTTTATTTCTATGGAAAATTTTGTTAAAATTTTATTTCTATGGAAAGTTTTGTTAAAATTTTATTTCTATGGACAGTTTTGTCAAAATTTTATTTCTATGGAAAATTTTATTGCTATAGAAAATTTTGTCAAAAATTTATTTCTATAGAAAATTTTTTTAAAATTTTTTGACTATAGAAAATTTTGTCAACATGTTAATTCTATAGAAAATTTTGTCATTTTTATACCCTTCACCACTACTGTGGTACAGGGTATAATAAGTTTGTGCATTTGTATGTAACGCCAAGAAGGAGTAATTATAGACCAACCTTTTAGTATACGGATCGGCTTAGAATTAAATTCTGAGTCGATTTAGCGATGTCCGTCTGTCTGTCTGTCCGTCTGTCTGTCCGTCTGTCTGTCTGTCTGTCTGTCTGTCTGTTGATGTATTTTTGTGTGCAAAGTACAGCTCGCAGTTTTAGTCCGATTGTCCTAAAATTTGGTATAGAGTCCTGTTTCGGCTCAAAGACGATCCCTATTGATTTTGGAAAAAATCGGTTCAGATTTAGATATAGCTGCCATATATATTTTTCACCGATCTGGTCATAATTGGCGTGTATATCAACCGATCTTCCTCAAATTCCGTACATACGAATATTTTATGAGTCTCGAAAAACTTGCAAAATATCAGCAAAATCGGTTCAGATTTAGATATAGCTCCCATATATAGCTTTCGCCCGATTTACACTCATTTGCCCACAGAGGCCAATTTTTTGCCCCGATTTAGTTGAAATTTTGCATAGGGAGTAGAATTAGCGTTGTAACTATGCGTGCCAAATTTGTTTGAAATCGGTTCAGATTTGGATATATCTCCCATATAAAGTTTTCGCCCGATTTACACTCATATGACCACAGAGGCCAATTTTTAACTCCGATTTAGTTGAAATTTTGCACAGGGAGTAGAATTAGCATTGTAGCTATGCGTGCCAAATTTGGTTGAAATCGGTTCAGATTTAGATATAGCTCCCATATATATGTTTTTCTGATTTCGACAAAAATGGTCAAAATACCAACATTTTCCTTGTAAAATCGCCACTGCTTAGTCGAAAAGTTGTAAAAATGACTCTAATTTTCCTAAACTTCTAATACATATATATCGAGCGATAAATCATAAATAAACTTTTTTGGAGTTTCCTTAAAATTGCTTCAGATTTAAACGTTTCCCATATTTTTTTTACTAACATTGTGTTCCACCCTAGTGCATTAGCCGACTTAAATTTTGAGTCTATAGATTTTGTAGAAGTCTATCAAATTCTGTCCAAATCGAGTGATATCTCAATGTATGTATTTGGGACAAACCTTTATATACAGCCCCCAACACATTTGACGGATGTGATATGGTATCGAAAATTTAGATCTACAAAGTGGTGCAGGGTATAATATAGTCGGCCCCGCCCGACTTTAGACTTTCCTTACTGGTTTTCTATAGAAAATTCTGTCAATTTTTTTTTCTATAGAAAATTTTGTCAAATTTTTTTTTTTCTATAGAAAATTTTGTCAAAACTTTATTTCTCTAGAAAATTTTGTCAAATTTTTATTTATATGGAAATTTTAAATTTTCTATAAAAAAAAATGACAAAATTTTCTATAGAATTAACATCCTTAGAAAATTTTGTCATTTTTTTTCTATAGAAAATTCTGTCAATTTTTTTTCTATAGAAAATTTTGTCAAAACTTTATTTCTCTAGAAAATTTTGTCAAATTTTTATTTATATGGAAATTTTATTTCTATGGAAAATTTTGCCAAAATTTTATTTCTATGGAAAGTTTTGTTAAAATTTTATTTCTATGGAAAATTTTGCCAAAATTTTATTTCTATGGAAAATTTTATTTCTATGGAAATTTTTATTTTTATAGAAAATTTAGTCAAAATTTTATTTCTATAGGAAATTTTGTCAACATTTTATTTCTATAGAGAATTTTGTCAAAATTTTATTTCTATAGAAAATTTTGTCAAAATTTTATTTCTATAAAAAATTTGTCAAAATGTTATTTCTATTGAAAATTTTGTCAATTTTTTTTCTCCAGAAAATTTTGTCAAAATTTCATTTCTATAGAAAATTTTGTCAAAATTTTATTTCTATAGATAATTTTGTCAAAATATTATTTCTATAGAAATATTTTTTTTTTTCAAAATTTTATTTGTACAGAAAATTTTGACAAAATTTTATTTCTATGGAAAATTTTGTCAAAATTTTATTTCTATGGAAAATTTAGTTAAAATGTGTTTTCTATAGAAAACTTTGTCAACATTTTATTTCTATGGAAATTTTTGTCAAAATTCTAAGTTTTATTTCTATGGAAAATTTTGTCCAAATTTTATTTCTATGGAAAATTTTGTTAAAATGTGTTTTCTATAGAAAACTTTGTCAAAATTCTATACTCTAGAAAATTTTGTCAAAATGTTATTTCTATAGAAAATATTGTCAAAATTTTATTTCTATAGAAAATTTTGTCAAAATTCTATGGAAAATTTTGTTAAAATTTTAGTTCTATGGAAAGTTTTGTTAAAATTTTATTTCTATGGACAATTTTGTCAAAATTTTATTTCTATGGAAAATTTTATTGCTATAGAAAATTTTGTCAAAAATTTATTTCTATAGAACATTTTTTTAACATTGTTTGACTATAGAAAATTTTGTCAACATGTTAATTCTATAGAAAATTTTGTCATTTTTTTCTATAGAAAACTCTGTCAATTTTTTTTTCTATAGAAAATTTTGTCAAATTTTTTTTTCTATAGAAAATTTTGTCAAAACTTTATTTATATGGAAATTTTATTTCTATGGAAAATTTTGCCAAAATTTTATTTCTATTGAAAGTTTTGTTAAAATTTTATTTCTATGGAAAATTTTGCCAAAATTTTATTTCTATGGAAAAATTTATTTCTATGGAAAATTTTATTTTTATAGAAAATTTAGTCAAAATTTTATTTCTATAGGAAATTTTGTCAACATTTTATTTCTATAGAGAATTTTGTCAAAATTTTATTTCTATAGAAAATTTTGTCAAAATTTTATTTCTATAGAGAATTTTGTTTCTATAGAGAATTTTGTCAAAATTTTATTTCTATAGAAAATTTTGTCAAAATTTTATTTCTATAAAAAATTTGTCAAAATGTTATTTCTACAGAAAATTTTGTCAAAATTTCATTTCTATAGAAAATTTTGTCAAAATTTTATTTCTATAGATAATTTTGTCAAAATATTATTTCTATAGAAATATTTTTTTTTTCAAAATTTTATTTGTACACAAAATTTTGACAAAATTTTATTTCTATAGAAAATTTTGTCAAAGTTTTATTTCTATGGAAAATTTTGTCAAAATTTTATTTCTATGGAAAATTTTGTTAAAATGTGTTTTCTATAGAAAACTTTGTCAAAATTCTATACTCTAGAAAATTTTGTCAAAATGTTATTTCTATAGAAAATATTGTCAAAATGTTATTTCTATAGAAAATATTGTCAAAATTTTATTTCTATAGAAAATTTTGTCAAAATTTTAAATCTATAGAAAATATTGTCAACATTTTATTTCTATAGAAAATTGTGTCAAAATTTTATTTCTATAGATAATTTTGTCAAAATTTTATTTCTATAGACATTTTTTTTTTTCAAAATTTTATTTGTACAGAAAATTTTGACAAAATTTTATTTCTATAGAAAATTTTGTCAAAGTTTTATTTCTATGGAAAATTTTGTCAAAATTTTATTTCTAATTAAAATTTTGTTAAAATGTGTTTTCGATAGAAAACTTTGTCAACATTTTATTTCTATGGAAATTTTTGTCAAAATTCTATACTCTAGAAAATGTTGTCAAAATTTTATTTCTATAGAAATTTTTGTCAAAATTTTAAATCTATAGAAAATATTGTCAAAATTTTATTTCTATAGAAAATTGTGTCAAAATTTTATTTCTATAGAAAATTGTGTCAAAATTTTATTTCTATAGCTAATTTTGTCAACATTTTATTTCTACAGAAAATTTAGTCAAAATTTTATTTCTATAGAAAATTTTGTCGAAATTTTATTTCTGTAGATAATTTTGTCAACATTTTATTTCTATAGAAAATTTTGTCAAACTTTTATTTCTATAGAATATTTTATTTCTGATATGATTTCATATCATTATATACCCAGCAAAAAAAGCGTCGCAAAAAAGTAATGAAAATGTTCTTTTTGGATCCGGAAGTGGTGCAAAATTGACGCAGAAGCGATGAATTTAAAATGGGCTTGTCATAGGACGGAAGTCCTCCCTTTCAACAGCCGTTGCACTGAATTTGCATCACTTCCGAATTCAATGTTTTGGATGTAATTAAATAAATTGTGTTATATTTTGTCAAATAAATAATTTTTATAATTTTTATACCCTTCACCACTACTGTGGTACAGGGTATAATAAGTTTGTGCATTTGTATGTAACGCCAAGAAGGAGTAATTATAGACCAACCTTTTAGTATACGGATCGGCTTAGAATTAAATTCTGAGTCGATTTAGCGATGTCCGTCTGTCTGTCTGTCCGTCTGTCTGTCCGTCTGTCTGTCTGTCTGTCTGTCTGTCTGTTGATGTATTTTTGTGTGCAAAGTACAGCTCGCAGTTTTAGTCCGATTGTCCTAAAATTTGGTATAGAGTCCTGTTTCGGCTCAAAGACGATCCCTATTGATTTTGGAAAAAATCGGTTCAGATTTAGATATAGCTGCCATATATATTTTTCACCGATCTGGTCATAATTGGCGTGTATATCAACCGATCTTCCTCAAATTCCGTACATACGAATATTTTATGAGTCTCGAAAAACTTGCAAAATATCAGCAAAATCGGTTCAGATTTAGATATAGCTCCCATATATAGCTTTCGCCCGATTTACACTCATTTGCCCACAGAGGCCAATTTTTTGCCCCGATTTAGTTGAAATTTTGCATAGGGAGTAGAATTAGCGTTGTAACTATGCGTGCCAAATTTGTTTGAAATCGGTTCAGATTTGGATATATCTCCCATATAAAGTTTTCGCCCGATTTACACTCATATGACCACAGAGGCCAATTTTTAACTCCGATTTAGTTGAAATTTTGCACAGGGAGTAGAATTAGCATTGTAGCTATGCGTGCCAAATTTGGTTGAAATCGGTTCAGATTTAGATATAGCTCCCATATATATGTTTTTCTGATTTCGACAAAAATGGTCAAAATACCAACATTTTCCTTGTAAAATCGCCACTGCTTAGTCGAAAAGTTGTAAAAATGACTCTAATTTTCCTAAACTTCTAATACATATATATCGAGCGATAAATCATAAATAAACTTTTTTGGAGTTTCCTTAAAATTGCTTCAGATTTAAACGTTTCCCATATTTATACCCTTCACCACTACTGTGGTACAGGGTATAATAAGTTTGTGCATTTGTATGTAACGCCAAGAAGGAGTAATTATAGACCAACCTTTTAGTATACGGATCGGCTTAGAATTAAATTCTGAGTCGATTTAGCGATGTCCGTCTGTCTGTCTGTCCGTCTGTCTGTCCGTCTGTCTGTCTGTCTGTCTGTCTGTCTGTTGATGTATTTTTGTGTGCAAAGTACAGCTCGCAGTTTTAGTCCGATTGTCCTAAAATTTGGTATAGAGTCCTGTTTCGGCTCAAAGACGATCCCTATTGATTTTGGAAAAAATCGGTTCAGATTTAGATATAGCTGCCATATATATTTTTCACCGATCTGGTCATAATTGGCGTGTATATCAACCGATCTTCCTCAAATTCCGTACATACGAATATTTTATGAGTCTCGAAAAACTTGCAAAATATCAGCAAAATCGGTTCAGATTTAGATATAGCTCCCATATATAGCTTTCGCCCGATTTACACTCATTTGCCCACAGAGGCCAATTTTTTGCCCCGATTTAGTTGAAATTTTGCATAGGGAGTAGAATTAGCGTTGTAACTATGCGTGCCAAATTTGTTTGAAATCGGTTCAGATTTGGATATATCTCCCATATAAAGTTTTCGCCCGATTTACACTCATATGACCACAGAGGCCAATTTTTAACTCCGATTTAGTTGAAATTTTGCACAGGGAGTAGAATTAGCATTGTAGCTATGCGTGCCAAATTTGGTTGAAATCGGTTCAGATTTAGATATAGCTCCCATATATATGTTTTTCTGATTTCGACAAAAATGGTCAAAATACCAACATTTTCCTTGTAAAATCGCCACTGCTTAGTCGAAAAGTTGTAAAAATGACTCTAATTTTCCTAAACTTCTAATACATATATATCGAGCGATAAATCATAAATAAACTTTTTTGGAGTTTCCTTAAAATTGCTTCAGATTTAAACGTTTCCCATATTTATACCCTTCACCACTACTGTGGTACAGGGTATAATAAGTTTGTGCATTTGTATGTAACGCCAAGAAGGAGTAATTATAGACCAACCTTTTAGTATACGGATCGGCTTAGAATTAAATTCTGAGTCGATTTAGCGATGTCCGTCTGTCTGTCTGTCCGTCTGTCTGTCCGTCTGTCTGTCTGTCTGTCTGTCTGTCTGTTGATGTATTTTTGTGTGCAAAGTACAGCTCGCAGTTTTAGTCCGATTGTCCTAAAATTTGGTATAGAGTCCTGTTTCGGCTCAAAGACGATCCCTATTGATTTTGGAAAAAATCGGTTCAGATTTAGATATAGCTGCCATATATATTTTTCACCGATCTGGTCATAATTGGCGTGTATATCAACCGATCTTCCTCAAATTCCGTACATACGAATATTTTATGAGTCTCGAAAAACTTGCAAAATATCAGCAAAATCGGTTCAGATTTAGATATAGCTCCCATATATAGCTTTCGCCCGATTTACACTCATTTGCCCACAGAGGCCAATTTTTTGCCCCGATTTAGTTGAAATTTTGCATAGGGAGTAGAATTAGCGTTGTAACTATGCGTGCCAAATTTGTTTGAAATCGGTTCAGATTTGGATATATCTCCCATATAAAGTTTTCGCCCGATTTACACTCATATGACCACAGAGGCCAATTTTTAACTCCGATTTAGTTGAAATTTTGCACAGGGAGTAGAATTAGCATTGTAGCTATGCGTGCCAAATTTGGTTGAAATCGGTTCAGATTTAGATATAGCTCCCATATATATGTTTTTCTGATTTCGACAAAAATGGTCAAAATACCAACATTTTCCTTGTAAAATCGCCACTGCTTAGTCGAAAAGTTGTAAAAATGACTCTAATTTTCCTAAACTTCTAATACATATATATCGAGCGATAAATCATAAATAAACTTTTTTGGAGTTTCCTTAAAATTGCTTCAGATTTAAACGTTTCCCATATTTATACCCTTCACCACTACTGTGGTACAGGGTATAATAAGTTTGTGCATTTGTATGTAACGCCAAGAAGGAGTAATTATAGACCAACCTTTTAGTATACGGATCGGCTTAGAATTAAATTCTGAGTCGATTTAGCGATGTCCGTCTGTCTGTCTGTCCGTCTGTCTGTCCGTCTGTCTGTCTGTCTGTCTGTCTGTCTGTTGATGTATTTTTGTGTGCAAAGTACAGCTCGCAGTTTTAGTCCGATTGTCCTAAAATTTGGTATAGAGTCCTGTTTCGGCTCAAAGACGATCCCTATTGATTTTGGAAAAAATCGGTTCAGATTTAGATATAGCTGCCATATATATTTTTCACCGATCTGGTCATAATTGGCGTGTATATCAACCGATCTTCCTCAAATTCCGTACATACGAATATTTTATGAGTCTCGAAAAACTTGCAAAATATCAGCAAAATCGGTTCAGATTTAGATATAGCTCCCATATATAGCTTTCGCCCGATTTACACTCATTTGCCCACAGAGGCCAATTTTTTGCCCCGATTTAGTTGAAATTTTGCATAGGGAGTAGAATTAGCGTTGTAACTATGCGTGCCAAATTTGTTTGAAATCGGTTCAGATTTGGATATATCTCCCATATAAAGTTTTCGCCCGATTTACACTCATATGACCACAGAGGCCAATTTTTAACTCCGATTTAGTTGAAATTTTGCACAGGGAGTAGAATTAGCATTGTAGCTATGCGTGCCAAATTTGGTTGAAATCGGTTCAGATTTAGATATAGCTCCCATATATATGTTTTTCTGATTTCGACAAAAATGGTCAAAATACCAACATTTTCCTTGTAAAATCGCCACTGCTTAGTCGAAAAGTTGTAAAAATGACTCTAATTTTCCTAAACTTCTAATACATATATATCGAGCGATAAATCATAAATAAACTTTTTTGGAGTTTCCTTAAAATTGCTTCAGATTTAAACGTTTCCCATATTTTTTTTACTAACATTGTGTTCCACCCTAGTGCATTAGCCGACTTAAATTTTGAGTCTATAGATTTTGTAGAAGTCTATCAAATTCTGTCCAAATCGAGTGATATCTCAATGTATGTATTTGGGACAAACCTTTATATACAGCCCCCAACACATTTGACGGATGTGATATGGTATCGAAAATTTAGATCTACAAAGTGGTGCAGGGTATAATATAGTCGGCCCCGCCCGACTTTAGACTTTCCTTACTGGTTTTCTATAGAAAATTCTGTCAATTTTTTTTTCTATAGAAAATTTTGTCAAATTTTTTTTTTTCTATAGAAAATTTTGTCAAAACTTTATTTCTCTAGAAAATTTTGTCAAATTTTTATTTATATGGAAATTTTAAATTTTCTATAAAAAAAAATGACAAAATTTTCTATAGAATTAACATCCTTAGAAAATTTTGTCATTTTTTTTCTATAGAAAATTCTGTCAATTTTTTTTCTATAGAAAATTTTGTCAAAACTTTATTTCTCTAGAAAATTTTGTCAAATTTTTATTTATATGGAAATTTTATTTCTATGGAAAATTTTGCCAAAATTTTATTTCTATGGAAAGTTTTGTTAAAATTTTATTTCTATGGAAAATTTTGCCAAAATTTTATTTCTATGGAAAATTTTATTTCTATGGAAATTTTTATTTTTATAGAAAATTTAGTCAAAATTTTATTTCTATAGGAAATTTTGTCAACATTTTATTTCTATAGAGAATTTTGTCAAAATTTTATTTCTATAGAAAATTTTGTCAAAATTTTATTTCTATAAAAAATTTGTCAAAATGTTATTTCTATTGAAAATTTTGTCAATTTTTTTTCTCCAGAAAATTTTGTCAAAATTTCATTTCTATAGAAAATTTTGTCAAAATTTTATTTCTATAGATAATTTTGTCAAAATATTATTTCTATAGAAATATTTTTTTTTTTCAAAATTTTATTTGTACAGAAAATTTTGACAAAATTTTATTTCTATGGAAAATTTTGTCAAAATTTTATTTCTATGGAAAATTTAGTTAAAATGTGTTTTCTATAGAAAACTTTGTCAACATTTTATTTCTATGGAAATTTTTGTCAAAATTCTAAGTTTTATTTCTATGGAAAATTTTGTCCAAATTTTATTTCTATGGAAAATTTTGTTAAAATGTGTTTTCTATAGAAAACTTTGTCAAAATTCTATACTCTAGAAAATTTTGTCAAAATGTTATTTCTATAGAAAATATTGTCAAAATTTTATTTCTATAGAAAATTTTGTCAAAATTCTATGGAAAATTTTGTTAAAATTTTAGTTCTATGGAAAGTTTTGTTAAAATTTTATTTCTATGGACAATTTTGTCAAAATTTTATTTCTATGGAAAATTTTATTGCTATAGAAAATTTTGTCAAAAATTTATTTCTATAGAACATTTTTTTAACATTGTTTGACTATAGAAAATTTTGTCAACATGTTAATTCTATAGAAAATTTTGTCATTTTTTTCTATAGAAAACTCTGTCAATTTTTTTTTCTATAGAAAATTTTGTCAAATTTTTTTTTCTATAGAAAATTTTGTCAAAACTTTATTTATATGGAAATTTTATTTCTATGGAAAATTTTGCCAAAATTTTATTTCTATTGAAAGTTTTGTTAAAATTTTATTTCTATGGAAAATTTTGCCAAAATTTTATTTCTATGGAAAAATTTATTTCTATGGAAAATTTTATTTTTATAGAAAATTTAGTCAAAATTTTATTTCTATAGGAAATTTTGTCAACATTTTATTTCTATAGAGAATTTTGTCAAAATTTTATTTCTATAGAAAATTTTGTCAAAATTTTATTTCTATAGAGAATTTTGTTTCTATAGAGAATTTTGTCAAAATTTTATTTCTATAGAAAATTTTGTCAAAATTTTATTTCTATAAAAAATTTGTCAAAATGTTATTTCTACAGAAAATTTTGTCAAAATTTCATTTCTATAGAAAATTTTGTCAAAATTTTATTTCTATAGATAATTTTGTCAAAATATTATTTCTATAGAAATATTTTTTTTTTCAAAATTTTATTTGTACACAAAATTTTGACAAAATTTTATTTCTATAGAAAATTTTGTCAAAGTTTTATTTCTATGGAAAATTTTGTCAAAATTTTATTTCTATGGAAAATTTTGTTAAAATGTGTTTTCTATAGAAAACTTTGTCAAAATTCTATACTCTAGAAAATTTTGTCAAAATGTTATTTCTATAGAAAATATTGTCAAAATGTTATTTCTATAGAAAATATTGTCAAAATTTTATTTCTATAGAAAATTTTGTCAAAATTTTAAATCTATAGAAAATATTGTCAACATTTTATTTCTATAGAAAATTGTGTCAAAATTTTATTTCTATAGATAATTTTGTCAAAATTTTATTTCTATAGACATTTTTTTTTTTCAAAATTTTATTTGTACAGAAAATTTTGACAAAATTTTATTTCTATAGAAAATTTTGTCAAAGTTTTATTTCTATGGAAAATTTTGTCAAAATTTTATTTCTAATTAAAATTTTGTTAAAATGTGTTTTCGATAGAAAACTTTGTCAACATTTTATTTCTATGGAAATTTTTGTCAAAATTCTATACTCTAGAAAATGTTGTCAAAATTTTATTTCTATAGAAATTTTTGTCAAAATTTTAAATCTATAGAAAATATTGTCAAAATTTTATTTCTATAGAAAATTGTGTCAAAATTTTATTTCTATAGAAAATTGTGTCAAAATTTTATTTCTATAGCTAATTTTGTCAACATTTTATTTCTACAGAAAATTTAGTCAAAATTTTATTTCTATAGAAAATTTTGTCGAAATTTTATTTCTGTAGATAATTTTGTCAACATTTTATTTCTATAGAAAATTTTGTCAAACTTTTATTTCTATAGAATATTTTATTTCTGATATGATTTCATATCATTATATACCCAGCAAAAAAAGCGTCGCAAAAAAGTAATGAAAATGTTCTTTTTGGATCCGGAAGTGGTGCAAAATTGACGCAGAAGCGATGAATTTAAAATGGGCTTGTCATAGGACGGAAGTCCTCCCTTTCAACAGCCGTTGCACTGAATTTGCATCACTTCCGAATTCAATGTTTTGGATGTAATTAAATAAATTGTGTTATATTTTGTCAAATAAATAATTTTTATAATTTTTATACCCTTCACCACTACTGTGGTACAGGGTATAATAAGTTTGTGCATTTGTATGTAACGCCAAGAAGGAGTAATTATAGACCAACCTTTTAGTATACGGATCGGCTTAGAATTAAATTCTGAGTCGATTTAGCGATGTCCGTCTGTCTGTCTGTCCGTCTGTCTGTCCGTCTGTCTGTCTGTCTGTCTGTCTGTCTGTTGATGTATTTTTGTGTGCAAAGTACAGCTCGCAGTTTTAGTCCGATTGTCCTAAAATTTGGTATAGAGTCCTGTTTCGGCTCAAAGACGATCCCTATTGATTTTGGAAAAAATCGGTTCAGATTTAGATATAGCTGCCATATATATTTTTCACCGATCTGGTCATAATTGGCGTGTATATCAACCGATCTTCCTCAAATTCCGTACATACGAATATTTTATGAGTCTCGAAAAACTTGCAAAATATCAGCAAAATCGGTTCAGATTTAGATATAGCTCCCATATATAGCTTTCGCCCGATTTACACTCATTTGCCCACAGAGGCCAATTTTTTGCCCCGATTTAGTTGAAATTTTGCATAGGGAGTAGAATTAGCGTTGTAACTATGCGTGCCAAATTTGTTTGAAATCGGTTCAGATTTGGATATATCTCCCATATAAAGTTTTCGCCCGATTTACACTCATATGACCACAGAGGCCAATTTTTAACTCCGATTTAGTTGAAATTTTGCACAGGGAGTAGAATTAGCATTGTAGCTATGCGTGCCAAATTTGGTTGAAATCGGTTCAGATTTAGATATAGCTCCCATATATATGTTTTTCTGATTTCGACAAAAATGGTCAAAATACCAACATTTTCCTTGTAAAATCGCCACTGCTTAGTCGAAAAGTTGTAAAAATGACTCTAATTTTCCTAAACTTCTAATACATATATATCGAGCGATAAATCATAAATAAACTTTTTTGGAGTTTCCTTAAAATTGCTTCAGATTTAAACGTTTCCCATATTTTTTTTACTAACATTGTGTTCCACCCTAGTGCATTAGCCGACTTAAATTTTGAGTCTATAGATTTTGTAGAAGTCTATCAAATTCTGTCCAAATCGAGTGATATCTCAATGTATGTATTTGGGACAAACCTTTATATACAGCCCCCAACACATTTGACGGATGTGATATGGTATCGAAAATTTAGATCTACAAAGTGGTGCAGGGTATAATATAGTCGGCCCCGCCCGACTTTAGACTTTCCTTACTGGTTTTTTTACTAACATTGTGTTCCACCCTAGTGCATTAGCCGACTTAAATTTTGAGTCTATAGATTTTGTAGAAGTCTATCAAATTCTGTCCAAATCGAGTGATATCTCAATGTATGTATTTGGGACAAACCTTTATATACAGCCCCCAACACATTTGACGGATGTGATATGGTATCGAAAATTTAGATCTACAAAGTGGTGCAGGGTATAATATAGTCGGCCCCGCCCGACTTTAGACTTTCCTTACTGGTTTTCTATAGAAAATTCTGTCAATTTTTTTTTCTATAGAAAATTTTGTCAAATTTTTTTTTTTCTATAGAAAATTTTGTCAAAACTTTATTTCTCTAGAAAATTTTGTCAAATTTTTATTTATATGGAAATTTTAAATTTTCTATAAAAAAAAATGACAAAATTTTCTATAGAATTAACATCCTTAGAAAATTTTGTCATTTTTTTTCTATAGAAAATTCTGTCAATTTTTTTTCTATAGAAAATTTTGTCAAAACTTTATTTCTCTAGAAAATTTTGTCAAATTTTTATTTATATGGAAATTTTATTTCTATGGAAAATTTTGCCAAAATTTTATTTCTATGGAAAGTTTTGTTAAAATTTTATTTCTATGGAAAATTTTGCCAAAATTTTATTTCTATGGAAAATTTTATTTCTATGGAAATTTTTATTTTTATAGAAAATTTAGTCAAAATTTTATTTCTATAGGAAATTTTGTCAACATTTTATTTCTATAGAGAATTTTGTCAAAATTTTATTTCTATAGAAAATTTTGTCAAAATTTTATTTCTATAAAAAATTTGTCAAAATGTTATTTCTATTGAAAATTTTGTCAATTTTTTTTCTCCAGAAAATTTTGTCAAAATTTCATTTCTATAGAAAATTTTGTCAAAATTTTATTTCTATAGATAATTTTGTCAAAATATTATTTCTATAGAAATATTTTTTTTTTTCAAAATTTTATTTGTACAGAAAATTTTGACAAAATTTTATTTCTATGGAAAATTTTGTCAAAATTTTATTTCTATGGAAAATTTAGTTAAAATGTGTTTTCTATAGAAAACTTTGTCAACATTTTATTTCTATGGAAATTTTTGTCAAAATTCTAAGTTTTATTTCTATGGAAAATTTTGTCCAAATTTTATTTCTATGGAAAATTTTGTTAAAATGTGTTTTCTATAGAAAACTTTGTCAAAATTCTATACTCTAGAAAATTTTGTCAAAATGTTATTTCTATAGAAAATATTGTCAAAATTTTATTTCTATAGAAAATTTTGTCAAAATTCTATGGAAAATTTTGTTAAAATTTTAGTTCTATGGAAAGTTTTGTTAAAATTTTATTTCTATGGACAATTTTGTCAAAATTTTATTTCTATGGAAAATTTTATTGCTATAGAAAATTTTGTCAAAAATTTATTTCTATAGAACATTTTTTTAACATTGTTTGACTATAGAAAATTTTGTCAACATGTTAATTCTATAGAAAATTTTGTCATTTTTTTCTATAGAAAACTCTGTCAATTTTTTTTTCTATAGAAAATTTTGTCAAATTTTTTTTTCTATAGAAAATTTTGTCAAAACTTTATTTATATGGAAATTTTATTTCTATGGAAAATTTTGCCAAAATTTTATTTCTATTGAAAGTTTTGTTAAAATTTTATTTCTATGGAAAATTTTGCCAAAATTTTATTTCTATGGAAAAATTTATTTCTATGGAAAATTTTATTTTTATAGAAAATTTAGTCAAAATTTTATTTCTATAGGAAATTTTGTCAACATTTTATTTCTATAGAGAATTTTGTCAAAATTTTATTTCTATAGAAAATTTTGTCAAAATTTTATTTCTATAGAGAATTTTGTTTCTATAGAGAATTTTGTCAAAATTTTATTTCTATAGAAAATTTTGTCAAAATTTTATTTCTATAAAAAATTTGTCAAAATGTTATTTCTACAGAAAATTTTGTCAAAATTTCATTTCTATAGAAAATTTTGTCAAAATTTTATTTCTATAGATAATTTTGTCAAAATATTATTTCTATAGAAATATTTTTTTTTTCAAAATTTTATTTGTACACAAAATTTTGACAAAATTTTATTTCTATAGAAAATTTTGTCAAAGTTTTATTTCTATGGAAAATTTTGTCAAAATTTTATTTCTATGGAAAATTTTGTTAAAATGTGTTTTCTATAGAAAACTTTGTCAAAATTCTATACTCTAGAAAATTTTGTCAAAATGTTATTTCTATAGAAAATATTGTCAAAATGTTATTTCTATAGAAAATATTGTCAAAATTTTATTTCTATAGAAAATTTTGTCAAAATTTTAAATCTATAGAAAATATTGTCAACATTTTATTTCTATAGAAAATTGTGTCAAAATTTTATTTCTATAGATAATTTTGTCAAAATTTTATTTCTATAGACATTTTTTTTTTTCAAAATTTTATTTGTACAGAAAATTTTGACAAAATTTTATTTCTATAGAAAATTTTGTCAAAGTTTTATTTCTATGGAAAATTTTGTCAAAATTTTATTTCTAATTAAAATTTTGTTAAAATGTGTTTTCGATAGAAAACTTTGTCAACATTTTATTTCTATGGAAATTTTTGTCAAAATTCTATACTCTAGAAAATGTTGTCAAAATTTTATTTCTATAGAAATTTTTGTCAAAATTTTAAATCTATAGAAAATATTGTCAAAATTTTATTTCTATAGAAAATTGTGTCAAAATTTTATTTCTATAGAAAATTGTGTCAAAATTTTATTTCTATAGCTAATTTTGTCAACATTTTATTTCTACAGAAAATTTAGTCAAAATTTTATTTCTATAGAAAATTTTGTCGAAATTTTATTTCTGTAGATAATTTTGTCAACATTTTATTTCTATAGAAAATTTTGTCAAACTTTTATTTCTATAGAATATTTTATTTCTGATATGATTTCATATCATTATATACCCAGCAAAAAAAGCGTCGCAAAAAAGTAATGAAAATGTTCTTTTTGGATCCGGAAGTGGTGCAAAATTGACGCAGAAGCGATGAATTTAAAATGGGCTTGTCATAGGACGGAAGTCCTCCCTTTCAACAGCCGTTGCACTGAATTTGCATCACTTCCGAATTCAATGTTTTGGATGTAATTAAATAAATTGTGTTATATTTTGTCAAATAAATAATTTTTATAATTTTTATACCCTTCACCACTACTGTGGTACAGGGTATAATAAGTTTGTGCATTTGTATGTAACGCCAAGAAGGAGTAATTATAGACCAACCTTTTAGTATACGGATCGGCTTAGAATTAAATTCTGAGTCGATTTAGCGATGTCCGTCTGTCTGTCTGTCCGTCTGTCTGTCCGTCTGTCTGTCTGTCTGTCTGTCTGTCTGTTGATGTATTTTTGTGTGCAAAGTACAGCTCGCAGTTTTAGTCCGATTGTCCTAAAATTTGGTATAGAGTCCTGTTTCGGCTCAAAGACGATCCCTATTGATTTTGGAAAAAATCGGTTCAGATTTAGATATAGCTGCCATATATATTTTTCACCGATCTGGTCATAATTGGCGTGTATATCAACCGATCTTCCTCAAATTCCGTACATACGAATATTTTATGAGTCTCGAAAAACTTGCAAAATATCAGCAAAATCGGTTCAGATTTAGATATAGCTCCCATATATAGCTTTCGCCCGATTTACACTCATTTGCCCACAGAGGCCAATTTTTTGCCCCGATTTAGTTGAAATTTTGCATAGGGAGTAGAATTAGCGTTGTAACTATGCGTGCCAAATTTGTTTGAAATCGGTTCAGATTTGGATATATCTCCCATATAAAGTTTTCGCCCGATTTACACTCATATGACCACAGAGGCCAATTTTTAACTCCGATTTAGTTGAAATTTTGCACAGGGAGTAGAATTAGCATTGTAGCTATGCGTGCCAAATTTGGTTGAAATCGGTTCAGATTTAGATATAGCTCCCATATATATGTTTTTCTGATTTCGACAAAAATGGTCAAAATACCAACATTTTCCTTGTAAAATCGCCACTGCTTAGTCGAAAAGTTGTAAAAATGACTCTAATTTTCCTAAACTTCTAATACATATATATCGAGCGATAAATCATAAATAAACTTTTTTGGAGTTTCCTTAAAATTGCTTCAGATTTAAACGTTTCCCATATTTTTTTTACTAACATTGTGTTCCACCCTAGTGCATTAGCCGACTTAAATTTTGAGTCTATAGATTTTGTAGAAGTCTATCAAATTCTGTCCAAATCGAGTGATATCTCAATGTATGTATTTGGGACAAACCTTTATATACAGCCCCCAACACATTTGACGGATGTGATATGGTATCGAAAATTTAGATCTACAAAGTGGTGCAGGGTATAATATAGTCGGCCCCGCCCGACTTTAGACTTTCCTTACTGGTTTTTTTACTAACATTGTGTTCCACCCTAGTGCATTAGCCGACTTAAATTTTGAGTCTATAGATTTTGTAGAAGTCTATCAAATTCTGTCCAAATCGAGTGATATCTCAATGTATGTATTTGGGACAAACCTTTATATACAGCCCCCAACACATTTGACGGATGTGATATGGTATCGAAAATTTAGATCTACAAAGTGGTGCAGGGTATAATATAGTCGGCCCCGCCCGACTTTAGACTTTCCTTACTGGTTTTTTTTATAATTTTAATGGATTCTAACACTTGTCGGAAACGTTTGACTACAAATACTTTCAAAAATGCACAATTTTTTCAGATTGGAATTAGAATTTTTTTCGACAAAATTTAAATGATTTCTACCATTTTATGAATTCTTATTCTGTTTTTAACCTATTTGAAACAAAAAAAGTTAAAATTAATCATTAAAAGTATGAAAAAACGTAGTTATAAAAAATTGAATTAAAAGATACCCAGGAAGTTCTTTTAAAATAAAGAACATAAAGGGTGATACGGTCAAAATTTGGTCAATATAAACTTGACGCATTTCTTTCAATTTTGCATTTAAAAAACCTGAACACCCTTATTTTGAAGGTGTGTGTGTGTAGAATGTTGCTCCTATTTTGATTTTGGAATTCACTCTTCAGTTGTCAAAATGCCGTCCAAGCAAGAAGAGCAGCGTATCAAAATTTTGCTCGCGCATCGCGAAAATCCGAGCTACTCGCACGCAAAGCTGGCAAAATCGCTAAAAGTTGCCAAATCAACCGTTACAAATGTAATTAAAGTGTTTGGGGAACGTTTGTCGACAGCCAGGAAGTCTGGATCGGGGGGAAATCGAAAATCGGAAGCCGCTGAGACGACAAAGAGAGTTGCCGGTAGTTTCAAGCGAAACCCTAACCTCTCTCTCCGAGATGCCTACAACCGTGCATCGAGCCAAAAAACTAGCCGGACTATCGACTTACAAGAAGGTAGTGACTCCAAATCGCGATGATAAACAAAATACGACGGCCAAAGCGCGATCCCGGAGGCTGTACATGACGATGCTGACGAAGTTTGACTGCGTGGTAATGGACGACGAAACCTACGTCAAAGCCGACTACAAGCAGCTTCCGGGACAGGAGTTTTATACGGCAAAAGGAAGGAGAAAGGTAGCAGATATTTTCAAGCACATAAAACTGTCAAAGTTCGCAAAGAAATATCTGGTTTGGCAAGCCATCTGTACCTGTGGCTTGAAAAGCAGCATTTCATAGCTTCCGGGACTGTCAACCAAGAAATTTACGTGAAAGAGTGTTTGATTAAACGTCTGCTGCCTTTTCTGAAGAAACACGGTTGTTCCGTACTGTTTCGGCCGGATTTGGCATCTTGCCATTACGGTAAAAAGGCCATGGAGTGGTACGCCGCCAACAACGTGCAGGTGGTTCCCAAGGACAAGAACCCTCCCTACACGCCAGAGCTCCGACCAATTGAGAAATACTGGGCTATTGTCAAGCGGAACCTAAAGAAGACCAAAAAAACTGCTAAGGACGAGCAGCAGTTCAAGGCAAACTGGCTTTCTGCGGTAAAGCAGGTGGACAAGGTGGCTGTACAAAATCTGATGGCAGGTGTCAAGCGTGAGGCCCGGCAATTCGGATTTGGAAAAGCGAAAGCCTAACTGAATATTTTTCCTGAATCTTATAATAATTGAACTTGAAAAAGAAATTTAATTTGATTTTTTAAATAACCGATTTCACCGATTTACACGCGTTTTCCCTTGACCAAATTTTGACGGTATCATCCTTTATTGGGAGTGCATCTTCTGCAATTGCTTTTAAAGTTGTGCCTTTGGATTTTTTGCTGGGTATTGATAAAGATCGAATAAAAAGAAAATTAATAAAATTGTATTTCTATAGAAATTTTTGTCAAAATTCTATTTTAAAAAATTTTATTACTCTAGAAAATTTTGTCAAAATTTTATATCTATAGAAAATTTTGCCAACATTTTATATCTCAAAAGACAAAATTTATTTCTATGGAAAAAATTGTTTTTCTATAAAAATTTAAGTATATCTTAGTTGAAGGGGAAAATTTTCCAAAATCTACCAAAATATCAATAATTCTACCAAACAGTAAAAAAATTAATTTCTTGGTGGAATTCTAGGAACTTTGGTAACCGTGGTCATAAACTTTATGGTAATCAAACTCAGTGCCATTTTTATTTGTTGTGAAATTATGGCAATATTTTTCCAAAATCTACCAAAATATCAATAATTCTACCAAACAGTAAAAAATTTAATTTCTTGGTGGAATTCTAGGAACTTTGGTAACCGTGGTCATAAACCTTATGGTAATCAAACTCAGTGCCATTTTTATTAGTTGTGAAATTATGGCAATAATTTCCAGTTAATAGAACTCTCTTCAAATTTTGAAAAACTCCGAGTCATTGAACTGTCTCTAAAAGCAGTGCGAAATGCATGTCATCTGACTATTTTATAAAACATTCTGGAACATAACCTTATAGTTGCTCATAAAATATCGAATACCCTTTTACATACTCCATATGCCTATCATGACTGGCAATCATATACCGCAGAGAAATTTGCAATTAGGTGACCATGGAAAGACTATTTTTTCTTATTGAATTCTCCATGATATAGCATTATTCCCAATATGTTGCATAAAGTTTTCTTATTAAGGTTAAATTTTTATGGAATCCCTAGAACAAAATGTTGGAGCGTAGGTGTTTCTATGACTTTGCTAAATTTTAAGGTTTCCATTGGAATATGGAGAGCTCTTAAAAAAAGACAAAATAAAACGCAACTCATCTTCCCCTTTCCTTATTTAATGAATGATTATGGGCTGTAATTGAAAGTTAGTGTTGAATTGTTACAATTCTCGCAACAGTTGATTAATGGATGCGTGCTATGAGGCATTTTCGTAATTTTGAGAAAAATATGTACAAATATCTTCATATGAACTTAAATACCTACCAACATTTTTACATATAAAGATTTCATTACAAGCATTTATTTTGTGTGGGTGTATGTTTGTGTGTTTCAATTTAAATAACCAAACAACCAACGCATTTTTCTCTTCGCTTCCTTTGCTGAAATATTTGCCCAGATATATATAAGTAAATTATTCTTTGCATACTTTTAGGCTGATTAAGGTTTAAGCTTGCATGGCATATTTTACGATGGTGCTGAGCATTTTGAATGGGTGAGTTAACGAATGTTCCGAGAGATTTTTCTTTTTGTTTTACGCTGGTTTATTCCTTCATGAACTCGATTACGGCATAAAGCAATAATGGTAACAATAAATATTAACAAAACTTTGCGTGTCTAGGCTTACTCAGACATTTTGAAGTATCAGGCTGATTTTAATCTTAATTTTTGACGTGAAAATTTTTTCCCATCTCCCGTTTGCCATTAAAATTGGTTTTATTTTTGAAGAGTATAAAGGATTTATTTTTATAGAGAACAGTAATTAAAAAATTTGTAGCATACATCAAGGCAGAGTATATTATTAAATTTAAATTTAGTATAGAGTAAGGGGTTATTGTTTAAGGGTATTGGAAAAATAAAAAGGCTGTTTTTTTTTTTTTAAATAATATTTGAGTACAGAAAGTGCGAACCGAAGACCAGCATTGCCGGTACCCCACTCACATCACGTACGTTTTTAAGGCATTGACACCTTGTGTCATACTTTTTGCATTTTTGTGACACTTTTTTTATTATGTAGTACAGCTTTTAAATTAATTTATCTGGTAATAACCCACTCGCTTGAATTGCCTAAAAGTATGCAAAGAAAATATTCTGGAATACTCTGCTACACTCACGAATTGTCCATTTTAAGGAGTGATTTTCGATTAAATGGAAATAAAATCCAATTCACATTTCTTCAGTAAAAAATCAATGATAATAATAAAAATCATTTAATTCATATTTTTTCTTTTGAAAAATTATACCACTTTTTGTGTCACATGCTTAAAATGAGCGTATGACCTCTTATTGCGTGTAACCTATTTTTTGACCACTATTCAGAAATTCTCCAGCATAAGGCAGCCGAAACCCTATTAGAGAAACGGACACCCCTATTTCTCATTAACGAAATATATTTTTGAAACTGCACCTTAAGCAATAGAAGAAGGAACTGCAAATTAAATTATATGCGAAAATATTACATGCAACCAAAAGTTCCAATGCAAAAACTATAAATCGAAATTCCAATGGCCAAACTGACACTGTGGAACTGCTATCGTAAATCTTATGGATGACTTAAAAGCTATTTTTCAGAGTGAGAACTTAAAAATATTGCCCCTTAAAGAACTTTACTCTTGAGGAGAATCAGATGATCCAATACGGCGTTTACCGCATTGAAAAAATTTTATTTCGAATTTTGCATAAAATATCTTTGCGCGAATAAGTGAACTACATCCCGTAGATTTAACGGAAAAATAGTAAACTAACTTTTCACTGTTGAACTCATACGAAAATGAATGTTTCTGGATGAAATCCATGGCAAACAAAAAGTCTCAGTAAAATAACTGTTAGTCGAAGTCAGCGGGAGGGAGTGAATGGAAGTAATTAAAAGAGAGTGAGAGGGCCATTGAAAGTGCGCGTACATTGAAATATCAGAGCACGTCGAAATGAGGCCTCAATTTTGGAAATTCCTGAGCAGGGTTGCCAGTATGGAGGATTTTCCCCAAATTGGGGATATTTTTTCGTGAATGTGGATGACATTTCTAAGTTGGGCACTTGGGGATTTGGTGGGGAATTTCCATAAATTTGGGGATTTTTGTGGGGATTTTTTTCGAGAAATAGGTTGAATCTTTTTTTATAATATTTTATTTCTATAGAAAATTGTGACAAAATTGTATTACTATATAGAAAATTTTGTCAAAATTTTATTTCTATAGAAAATTTTGTAAAAATTTTATTTATATATAGAAAATTTTGTCAACATTTTATTTATCAATACAAAAAATTTTGTCAAAATTTTAATTCTATAGAAATTGTTTTCAACATTTTATTTCTACAGAAAATTTTGTCAAAATTTTTTTTCTATAGAAAATTTATGAAGTACCTCTTTGCAAAATCTTCCAAAACATCAAAAATTCAATCAATCAATCCATCTACTAAAGACTGGAGCCACCGTGGTGCAATGCTTAGCATGCCCGCCTTGCATACACAAGGTTGTGGGTTCGATTCCTGCTACGACCGAACACAAAAAAGTTTTTCAGCGGTGGATTATCCAACCTCAGTAATGCTGGTGACATTTCTGAGGGTTTCAAAGCTTCTCTAAGTGGTGGGCAATAAATTTCAATCAAAAAATGTATATAAAGGGTGATACGGTCAAAATTTGGTCAATATAAACTTGACGTATTTCTTTCAATTTTGCATTTAAAAAACCTGAACACCTCTCATTTTGAAGGTGTGTGTGTGTAGAATGTTGCTCCTATTTTGATTTTGGAATTCACTCTTCAGTTGTCAAAATGCCGTCCAAGCAAGAAGAGCAGCGTATCAAAATTTTGCTCGCGCATCGCGAAAATCCGAGCTACTCGCACGCAAAGCTGGCAAAATCGCTAAAAGTTGCCAAATCAACCGTTACAAATGTAATTAAAGTGTTTGGGGAACGTTTGTCGACAGCCAGGAAGTCTGGATCGGGGGGAAATCGAAAACCGGAAGCCGCTGGGACGACAAAGAGAGTTGCCGGTAGTTTCAAGCGAAACCCTAACCTCTCTCTCCGAGATGCCGCAAATAAGCTGGGTGTATCGTCTACAACCGTGCATCGAGCCAAAAAACGAGCCGTACTATCGACTTACAAGAAGGTAGTGACTCCAAATCGCGATGATAAACAAAATACGACGGCCAAAGCACGATCCCGGAGGCATTACACGACGATGCTGACAAAGTTTGACTGCGTGGTAATGGACGACGAAACCTACGTCAAAGCCGACTACAAGCAGCTTCCGGGACAGGAGTTTTATACGGCAAAAGGAGGGGGAAAGGTAGCAGATATTTTCAAGCACATAAAACTGTCAACGTTCGCAAAGAAATATCTGGTTTGGCAAGCCATCTGTACCTGTGGCTTGAAAAGCAGCATTTTCATAGCTTCCGGGACTGTCAACTAAGAAATTTACGTGAAAGAGTGTTTGAATAAACGTCTGCTGCCTTTCCTGAAGAAACACGGTTGTTCCGTACTGTTTTGGCCGGATTTGGCATCTTGCCATTACGGTAAAAAGGCCATGGAGTGGTACGCCGCCAACAACGTGCAGGTGGTTCCCAAGGTCAAGAACCCTCCCAACACGCCAGAGTTCCGCCTAATTGAGAAATACTGGGCTATTGTCAATCGGAACCTAAAGAAGACCAAAAAAACTGCTAAGAACGAGCAGCAGTTCAAGGCAAACTGGCTTTCTGCGGCAAAGAAGGTGGACAAGGTGGCTGTACAAAATCTGATGGCAGGTATGAAGCGTGAGGCCCGGCAATTCGGATTTGGAAAAGCGAAAGCCTAACTGAATATTTTTCCTGAATTTTATACTAATTTAACTTGAAAAAGAAAATTAATTTGATTTTTTAAATAAACGATTTCACCGATTTACACGCGTTTTCCCTTGACCAAATTTTGACCGTATCCCCCTTTAGTTATTTGATATTAAAAAAAACACACTATACTTCAACGTTGATGGTAATTTCATTGACATTTCAAAAATATATTCAAAGGAATTCGGGTGTGAGTACCAAACGAAAGTGCTGACTACTAAATGACAGTTAATATACAAAGGTTTTATAAGGTTGGTTGTGCCTATCGAATTCGATCAAAATTTTTCAAAAGAGAGGCATTTAGTTTAGACAAGAGTCACCGTGGTGCAATGGTTAGCATGCCCGCCGTGCATACACAAGGTCGTGGGTTAGATTCCTGCTTCGATCGAACATCAAAAAGTTTTTCAGCGGGGGATTATCCCACCTCAGTAATGCTGGTGACATTTCTGAGGGTTTCAAAGCTTCTCCAAGTGGTTTCACTGTAATGTGGAACGCCGTTCGGACTCGGCTACAAAAAAGAGGTCCCTTGTCATTGATCTTAACATGGAATCGGGCAGTGATAAGAGAGAGAGAGAGGTATCACAATGGACTGAATAGTCTAATCGGGCTGCCACCTAACCTAATCTAACCTAGTTTAGACAACTAATTGTCTTGTATTACAAACAACAAATGGTAGAAGGAACGAAATAACGATTGCAAATAAAGTAAAATGAATGACACAACTGTGATTTGATTGTAAATGTACAATTTTCGTTACAATAATCGATTTTCAACCTATCTGTTTTCTGTGTGTGAAAGGAGAATTCTCAGACTTGAAGCTTCATTTTGAGGCCTCAAAAGGGCAATTGTATGTTATATGGATTAGATTAGGCTGTAGTGGCAGCTTAATGAATTAGTCTCTCTTATAGAATTAGTCCATTTTGATATTATTATTATGAACAAGTAATTATACTCAAAATCCTTTAGACAGCCACATGTTATCATATATATTGGGAATGACAATTGACGATGATACCACGTCAAAGCTCCATTCATTGTTTCCTTTTCTTTTCACTTAGTTTATTTTTATCTTAATTAAATTTTTGCACCCTTTCACATTCTCTACTATTGAAGTTTATCGAAAAACTCAAATACACTCAGATCAACCTTTTCATTCCATCTGAGTATATGGGGGCAACCACAGCACCAACCTATCAGGTGACATATTTGTTTCATAATATAAAACAAACCTACCTATGTACCTAGAAAAATTATAAAATATGTGACTTTGTATGAATACAGCCAAAAAGGTTGAAGTCAATCTTCAAAATTTTGTGATGATGCGGAAATGGCAATATTTGGAGAGACAAGTTAATCCATTTATCAATTGGAAGGAAAGTGACATATTTTTTTTTATTTTTTTCTCGATAAGACAGATGACAAACATTCCAAACCACACACCAAAAAACTTGACAGTTTATCGTAAAATGGGTAAGATTTTAAAGTGGTGTTAGTGGCTTATGTATTGTTTTTCTCACTTCTATTTCTATTTTGATTTCTATCCTTTCTACCTTAAGGATATGAAGCTTTGACTGGGAAATATAATTTATGATTTGTAATAATAAAAAATATACGTGGGTGTCTTTGGGTTCACTAGATTCCAAGTAGGGAAAATACATGGGGCCCTTATAATTAAGGCCTGAAATATTCATTCCTACAGCAATCGAATACAATTCAATCACAACTTACTCTATGTAGAAGATATTTCAAAATATCTATTTGTAATATTTGTTTGCAGGCTAAAATATTAGGTAGTCATCTACGTAAGGCATTATTATTAGACAATTCAATGCAGTGAATAATTATTGACTTCTACATCGGAAACTGATGTTGATTCGTAGAAACTCAGTTCAAACGATTTCTCATTTTGGAGACGTGTATTGTTAAGAAAAGCATGCCACACCCCCAAATTTGGCATGCGAAGCCTCTAAGAGAAGCAAATTTCATCCGATCCGGCTGAAATTTGGTACATGATGTTAGTATATGGTCTCTAACAACCATGCAAAAATTGGTTCACATCGGTCCATAATTATATGTAGCCCCCATATAAACCGATCCCCCGATTTGGCTTGCGGAGCCTCTAAGAGAAGCAAATTTCATCCGATCCGGCTGAAATTTGGTACATGGTGTTAGTATATGGTCTCGAACAACCATGCAAAAATTGGTCCATATCGGTCCATAATTATATATAGCCCCTATATAAACCGATCACCAGATTTGACCTACGGAGCCTCTTGGAAGACCAAAATTTATCTGATTCAGTTGAAATTTTGTACGTGATGTTAATATATGGCCTCAAACACCCATGCAAAAATTGGTCGATATCGGTCCATAATTATATATAGGCCCCATATAAACCGATCCCCAGATTTGACCTCCGGAGCACCTTGGAAGAGCAAAATTCTTCCCATTCGGTTGAAATTTTGTATGTGATGTTAGTATAGGGTATCCAACAACCATGCAGGAATTGGTTCCTATCAGTCCATAATTATATATAGCTCCCATATAAACCGATCCCCAGATTTGACCTCCGGTGCCTTTTGGAGAAGCAAAATTCATCCGATCTGGTTGAAATTTGGTACGTGGTGGTAGTATATGATATTTAACAACCATGTGTTTTGAAATTTGTGGATGACAGTCTTTCGTAGAAGTTTCTACGCAATCCATGGTGGAGGGTACATAAGATTCGGCCTGGCCGAACTTACGGCCGTATATACTTGTTTTACTGTTTGGTTGGATTGGTAGAATTCTTGATGTTTTGATAGATTTTTCAAAACATTCCTCTCCAACTAAGAGGTACTTCAATTTTCTAAATAAATAAAATTCTGACCAAATTTCCTATATAAATAAATTTTCGATAAAAAAATCCTGTAGAAATAAATTATTGCGTAAATTTTCTGTAGAAATAAAATTTTGACAAAATTTTCTATAGAAATAAAATTTTGATCAAATTATCTATAGAAATAAAATTTTGACAAAATTTTCTATACACACAAAAAATTATCACCAAAATTTTTTCAATTAAACACTTAATTGAATTTGGAATCGGATTCAATTAATATGTTAATTGATTCAATTAATTATTTAATCAAATCCGAATAAAAACCAATTAAAAAAATGATTGATATTTGTTACGTTTCCAATTAAAATATTAGTTGATTCAATCAATGTGTTAATCAATTCGGAAATAATTTTCAATTACAAACGTGATTGAAAAATTTTCCGTTTCCAATTACACATGCGATTGATCCAATCACCTTTGTGATTGAAATTGAATAATTTTGAGCGATGGAAAGAGCGAAAAGAGAACAAGAGAACGGGTATTTATTCAACAATGTATAATGGAGAGATCAGTCTGTGGAAGTAACTCGTAACGAACGATCGGGTTTTTGTTTTTCGCGTAAATTGAAAAACATTATTGGCGACATTATGTCTGCTGCATTAAAAATGTGTGCATAAATATTTTGAACGCAACAACAAATCATAGCAAAGGGTTGAAATAAATAAAGTGTGCAACAACAAATGTCCACGTGGTAAAGGTTTGAAAAAATATATGAAAGAACGCATTTGAAATTAGCTGTGTTTGTGTTTTGTGGTATTGTAAAAATGAAAAACAATCTACTTGTATCGAAGGTAAGAAATTGTGAAATGTGAATACCGTTTTCCATTGAAGTCTGTTTACATTAACCGGACTAAAATAATATATTTTTTATTCATTTCTTTTAGTGACCAATTTTATTTCGTAAAAATGACCAATCAATCCCATCAACTCCATCATTTTATCAAATATATTAGAATATAAGAATATGTTTGTAATCAAAAGGTGGGTACCGTATTGATCTTTTAAAATTATAAATTTCTTCCTTAAAAACAAGAGCGGTATGAGTTTTTTGGAAGATTCACCTTGAAGTTGCGAAGTAGCGTTGGCATTAAATTGCATTTTTGCTTTACCTGCCTTTTTCAGTTTGAACCCAAGTAGAGAGCAGTATATCTGATATATAAGCTAACACACAAAAAATTATCACCAAAATTTTTTTTTTTTAATCAATTCGGAAATAATTTTGAATTACAAACGTGATTGAAAATTTTCCCGTTTCCAATTACACATGTGATTGATCCAATCACCTTTGTGATTGAAATTGAATAATTTTGAGCGATGGAAAGAGCGAAAAGAGAACAAGAGAACGGGTATTTATTCAACAATGTATAATGGAGAGATCAGTCTGTGGAAGTAACTCGTAACGAACGATCGGGTTTTTGTTGTTCGCGTAAATTGAAAAACATGATTGGCGACATTCTGTCTGCTGCATTCAAAATGTGTGCATAAATATTTTGAACGCAACAACAAATCATAGCAAAGGGTTGAAATAAATAAAGTGTGCAACAACAAACGGCCACGTGGTAAAGGTTTGAAAAAAATATATGAGAAAATGCATTTGAAATTACCTTTGTTTGTGTTTTGTGGTATTGTAAAAATGGAAAACAATCTACGTTTATTGGTAAGAAATTGTGAAATGTGAATACCGTTTTTCATTAAAGCCTGTTTACATTAAACGGACTAAAATAATATATTTTTTTATTCATTTCTTTTAGTGACCAATTTTATTTCGTGAAATTGACCAATCAATCCAATCAAATCCCTCATTTTATCAATTATAATATATAAGAATATGTTTGCAATAAAAAAGTAGGTACCGTATTGATCTCTTAAAATTATAAATTTTTTTCACTCCTAGTTCTTAAAACCAAGAGCGGTATGGGTTTGTTGGAAGATTCACCTTGAAGTTGCGAAGTGGCGTTGGCATTAAATTGCATTTTTGTTTTACCTGCCTTTTTCAGTTTGAACCCAAATAGAGAGCAGTATATCTGATATATAAACTAATGAGCTGAATTATGTAATGGTAAAAAAGTTCTTTCTTTTGGATTTAAAAAAATGAAAAATATCCGAAAATAATAAAAATATGTATTTTCCATTTATATTTTTCCTATTTCCAGAATTTGCAAAGTATCATCAATATAATACCAAATATTACATTGCTTTCCCATTATTTTTGTCTTTGAGTGGTTCAAATTTTAATAGACGATTTCAATGTGTGGAAATTTTGGAAAGGAATTGTTACTAAAATTAAATTACCGAGCTCCTTAATACACCTTTTTTTGCTAAAAGACTACCACTGCAAAAGAAGATTATAAATCTGCAACCTGGAACTAAGAATTGAACTTGATATTCTATGCAGGTAATGTTTAACAAAATTAACTTTTAATTGAACAAAATTAAATTCGAATTATTTTGTTTACTTTCAGAAAAACTAAGGCTGCTGATTTATTGGAAATCTAGGCGCATCTACATATTAGAAGGAACATGCTAACATGGTTATTATTATAAGGAAGATAGTGATTTATATAATTTATTTTTTCACCCTATAGTTGTTATTGATAGTAATTGTATTTGTAAGTTATGTTAGAACAAAACACAAATGACAAGAACCAAATTTATTTGTCTATTGCATAATTCAAAAAATAATAAAATATTAAATATGTTTTATGAGAAACACACATTTTCTTTTATTTCAAATAAAACTAAATACGATTTTGGGGTCGCAATATATAAATTTGTTGATCGAAATTTATAGCAAATTTCAATTAATTATTTAATTGAATGAATTAAATAGTTGATTGATTGTTGTCGCGAAATTAATTAAAATTTTAATTGATTCAATTAAAACTGTGATTGAATTTTATGTTAAAAATCAATCACGTTTTTAATTGATTCAATCACACAATTAATTGATTCCGTGACAAAAGTCAATTAAATTTTTAATCAAAAATCGTGTTGGTTTTCAATCAAAATGGGTGATTGATACTATCATTTTCGTGATTGAAGACATTTCAATTAAAAAAATGATTGAATCCGCGATTTTCGTGATTGAAATCAAAAAAAATTTTTTTGTGTGTAGATATAAAATTTTTAACAAAACTTTCGATAGAAATAAAATTTTGAAAAATCTTTCGATAGACATAAAATTTTGACAAAAGTTTCTATCCAAATAAAATTTTGACAAAAGTTTCTATCCAAATAATATTTTGGCAAAATTTTCTATCGAAAAAAAAAAAATTGTTGTTGTTTTTGATTTCAGCTTAAAACCTCACGGGCATGGTTACCGCATCCATTTAATGCTTATCTAGAGCATGTAATTGTCGCGAAAACCATGTATTTTGTCTTTGTAAAAATAGTTTTCGAGCAGAGAAAAATTTATGCTGGCAATAAGCATTTAAATGGTTCTCAAATGTCGTAAACATGTTATATTATTTAAATGATAGAATTTGAGACCATTACATGGTCGGGAAAATCATGTATCTGACCATTCAATTTTTCGACTTTTTTGCAGGGATAAAAGTATTTTTATAGGTTGGGTATAGATATGTCTAGAACCATTACATGGCCATAAAGACCATGTACATTTTTTTTCGTGACCATATAATTTTTTAACTTTCTTCCAGCGAAACGAATTTTATAAAAACATTGAGTAGGTACATACGGTTTTCATATTGCGCGTCAGTCATGGAATTACTGTGTTTTGTATTAATTCATTTATTCAGAAATGGCACGTGGTTTTATGTGAACACAAAAAAGAGAAGTGTAATTGAAAAAATGTACCTGTTTTTATACCCTGCGCCACACTGTGGAACAGGGTATTATAAGTTAGTGCATATGTTTGTAACACCCAGAAGGAGACGAGATAGACACATGGTGTCTTTGGCAATAATGCTCAGGGTGGGCCCCTGAGTCGATATAACCATGTCCGTCTGTCTGTGAACACATTTTTGTGATCAAAGTCTAGGTCGCAATTTAAGTCCAATCGCCTTCAAATTTGGCACATGTTCCTAATTTGGGTCAGAATAGAACCCTATTGATTTCGGAAGAAATCGGTTCAGATTTAGATATAGCTCCCATATATATCTTTCGCCCGATATGCACTAATATGGACCCAGCAGCCAGAGTTTTAAACCGATTTGCTTGAAATTTTGTACAAACATAACACTTAGTCGTATAGTCGAGTGTGCAAAATTTGATTGAAATCGGTTCAGATTTAGATATAGCTCCCATATATATCTTTCGCCCAATATGGACTTATATGGTCCTAAAAGCCAGAGTTTTGGCCCAATTTGTTTGAAATTTTGCACAGGGAGTAGATTTAGCATTGTAGCTATGCGTACCAAATTTGGTTGAAATCGATTCAGATTTAGATATAGCTCCCATATATATCTTTCGCCCGATTTACACTCATATGACCACAGAGGCCAATTTTTTGCTCCGATTTAGTTGAAAATTTGCACAGGGAGTAGAATTAGCATTGTAGCTATGCGTGCCAAATTTGGTTGAAATCGGTTCAGATTTAGATATATCTCCCATATATAGCTTTCGCCCGATTTACACTCATATGACCACAGAGGCAAATTTTTCACTCCGATTTAGTTGAAATTTTGCACAGGGAGTAGAATTAGCATTGTAGCTATGCGTGCCAAATTTGGTTGAGATCGGTTCAGATTTATATATAGCTCCCATATATAGTTTTCGCCCGATTTACACTCATATGACCACAGAGGCCAATTTTTTGCTCCGATTTAGTTGAAATTTTGCACAGAGAGTAGAATTAGCATTGTAGCTATGCGTACCAAATTTGGTTGAAATCGATTCAGATTTAGATATAGCTCCCATATATATCTTTCGCCCGATTTACACTCATATGACCACAGAGGCCAATTTTTTGCTCCGATTTAGTTGAAATTTTGCACAGGGAGTAGAATTAGCATTGTAGCTATGCGTGCCAAATTTGGTTGAAATCGGTTCAGATTTAGATATATCTCCCATATATAGCTTTCGCCCGATTTACACTCATATGACCACAGAGGCAAATTTTTCACTCCGATTTAGTTGAAATTTTGCACAGGGAGTAGAATTAGCATTGTAGCTATGCGTGCCAAATTTGGTTGAGATCGGTTCAGATTTAGATACAGCTCCCATATATATGTTTTTCTGATTTCGACAAAAATGGTCAAAATACCAAAATTTTCCTTGTTAAATCGCCTCTGCTTAGTCGAAAAGTTGTAAAAATGACTCTAATTTTCCTGAACTTCTAATGCATATATATCGAGCGACAAATCATAAATAAACTTTTGCGAAGTTTCCTTAAAATTGCTTCAGATTTAAATGTTTCCCATATTTTTTACTAAAATTGTGTTCCACCCTAGTGCATTAGCCAACTTAAATTTTGAGTCTATAGATTTTGTAAAAGTCTATCAAATTCTGTCCAAATCGAGTGATATTTAAATATATGTATTTGGGACAAACCTTTATATATAGCACCCAACACATTTGACGGATGTGATATGGTATCGAAAATTTAGATGTACAAAGTGGTGCAGACTTTAGACTTTCCTTACTTGTTTGTTCTGCATTATGCTAACAGGTTGGCTGATAAGTCCCCGGTCTAACAAAGAAAAACACATTTTCTGTCAAAATTCGTTTTTATTGTTGAACATAGTTCCCTTCAAGAGCGATACAACGATTATAACGACGTTCCAATTTGTTGATACCATTTTGGTGGTACTCCTTCGGTTTTGCCTCAAAATAGGCCTCAGTTTCGGCGATCACCTCCTCATTGCAGCCAAATTTTTTCCCTGCGAGCATCCTTTTGAGGTCTGAGAACAAGAAAAAGTCGCTGGGGGCCAGATCTGGAGAATACGGTGGGTGGGGAAGCAATTCGAAGCCCAATTCATGAATTTTTGCCATCGTTCTCAATGACTTGTGGCACGGTGCGTTGTCTTGGTGGAACAACACTTTTTTCTTCTTCATATGGGGCCGTTTTGCCGCGATTTCGAAAGAAAAAATCGCTGGGGGCCAGATCTGGAGAATACGATGGGCAATTCGAAACCCAATTCATGAATTTTTGCCATCGTTCTCAATGACTTGTGGGACGGTACGTTGTCTTGGTGGAACAACGCTTTTTTCTTCTTCATATGGGGCCGTTTTGCCGCGATTCCGACCTTCAAACGCTCCAATAACGCCATATAATAGTCACTGTTGATGGTTTTTCCCTTCTCAAAATAATCGATAAAAATTATTCCATGCGCATCCCAAAAAACAGAGGCCATTACTTTGCCAGCGGACTTTTGAGTCTTTCCACGCTTCGGAGACGGTTCACCGGTCGCTGTCCACTCAGCCGACTGTCGATTGGACTCAGGAGTGTAGTGATGGAGCCATGTTTCATCCATTGTCACATATCGACGGAAAAACTCAGGTGTATTACGAGTTAACAGCTGCAAACACCGCTCAGAATCATCAACACGTTGTTGTTTTTGGTCAAATGTGAGCTCGCGCGGCACCCATTTTGCACGGAGCTTTCGCATATCGAAATATTTATAAATGATACGACCAACACGTTCCTTTGATATCTTTAAGGCATCTGCTATATCGATCAACTTCATTTTACGGTCATTCTAAATCAATTTGTGGATTTTTTTTGCTGTTTTCGTCGGTAACCACCTCTTTCGGGCGCCCACTGCGTTCATCGTCCTCCGTGCTCATTTCACCACGCTTGAATTTTGCATACCAATCAATATTGTTGATTTCACTGGGGCAGAGTCCGGAAACTCATTATCAAGCCAAGTTTTTGCTTCCACCGTATTTTTTCCCCTTCAGAAAACAGTATTTTATCAAAACACGAAATTCCTTTTTTCACAATAACAAAAGTTGCTTCACAAAAGACGCTCTATCTCACAAACTAATTGACGTCAAAAATTTGACAGACGTCAAATTTTGACACGAATCATTTGAAGGTTGGTACTATATAAAAATAATATGCATTTAATACTAGCGACGCCATCTATGTGTCAGACCGGGGACTTATCAGCCAACCTGTTATATCTTTATCTTTGATTTGCTGTTACATGATTTCTGCGTGTGTACATTTGATGGGCACGAAGTAAATATGGAATAAATACTTATTGTTTAAATTGAACCAAAATAGAGTGTGTAAAAATATGTGATATTTGCTTGCTCGGCATTATAAATACAAATAAACAATGAATTATTTTATAAATAAATAAAAAAATAAATAAAGTTTATTTTGTGTTTTCTTCTCTCAAGTGGCGTTCTTTTTTCGAAGACGAAAAAAGTTTTTTCATAAAGATCAAAACATTTTAGTTTGCGACCATGTTCTTTTAACTGGAAGAAAAACATTTTTGATGAATACCATAACATTTTAAATCGTGACCATTGTCTTTTGATTCGAACAAAATTCTTTTTTATCAATAAAAAATAAAATTTTAGATGAGAACAATTTTATTTTTCTTAGAACCATGTTCACTGAACCAACATTGTTGCAATTGAAAATGTTACATGGTCGCCGCAAAAATAGCTCCTATCATATTATTTTGCTCTTCGAATATGATTGTGACAATCATGTTCCTTCTCTGCGTGTATCAACTAATTATCAGAATAAATTCAGGCAGTTCAATAAACCCAAGGTGAACCACACTTGAACCTTCCGAAAAAAGGTTTATGACAGCCCGCTTATGCCGAAATAAATTCATACAAACATTTCTCTTTTCCTTTGCCACCATCAAATCATCGATTTGAGTGCAGTTGGCTGGGTTTATTTTGAGCGTGCTTCCTCTTTTTTTATTTCGGCATAAGCCGGCTATCGTGTAAACCTTTTTTTCGAAGGTTCAAGTGTGGTTCACCTTGGGTTTATTGAACTGCCTGAATTTATTCTGATAATTGGTTGATAGTTTTGCTGCAAGTAGAGGATGCTGATGAGGAATGTGGTAATTCCGAAACGTGCGTCCATCCAACCATCTTGCAGTCTATTCCTCTTCTTCTTTTCCTCTGTTGGTTAAACTACACTTGTAGTTTAGTTAATGCATGGTTTTAGGCTGAAATAAAAAAAAAAAACAACAACAATGATTAAAAGAAAAAAAAACAACAATAACAAAACAAAACAAAACGAATGAAAAAAAGAGGAAGCACGCTCAAAATAAACCCAACCAACTGCACTCAAATCGATGATTTGACGGTGGCAAAGGAAATGAGATATGTTTGTACGAATTTATTTCGGCATAAGCCGGCTATCATGTCAAAAACCTTTTTTCGGAAGGTTCAAGTGTGGTTTACTTTTGGGTTTAGTGAACTGCCTGAATTTATTCTGATAATGGGTTGATAGTTTTGCTGCAAGTAGAGGATGCTGATGAGGAATGTGGTAATTCCGAAATGTGCGTCCATCCAACCATCTTGCAGTCTATAGGGCTTTGCCCAAATAATTTTGACAAACATTCTTTTCCTCTGTTGGTTAAGCTACACTTGTAGTTTAGACAATGCATGGTTTTAAGCTGAAATAAAAAAGAACAACAATGATTAAAAGGAAAAGAAAACAACAATAACAAAACAAAACGATAGAAAAAAAAATTTTGACAAAATTTTCTGTAGAAAAAAAATTTAACAAAATGTTCTGTAGAAATAAAATTTTGATAAAATTTTCTATACAAAAAATTTTTTTGATAAAATGTTCTATAGAAATAAAATTTTGACAAAATTTTCTATAGAACAAAAAATTTTAAAAAATTTTCTGTAGAAAAAAAATTTAAAAAATTTTCTGTAGAAATAAAATTTTGATAGCATTTTCTATAGAAAAAAATGATTGATAAAATTTTCTATCGAAATAAAATTTTGACAAAATTTTCTATAGAAATAAAATTTTGATAAAAATTTTTGATAAAATTTTCTATACAAATAAAATTTTGACAAAATTTTCTATAGAAACAAAATTTTTAAAAAAATTTCCGTAGAAATAAAATTTTGATAACATTTTCTATAAAAAAAAATATTTGAAAAAATTTTTCTATCGAAATAAAATTTTGACAAAATTTTGTATAGAAATAAAATTTTGATAAAATTTTCTATAGAAAAAAATTTTGGATAAAATTTTCTATACAAATAAAATGTTGAAAAAAATTTTGATAAAATGTTTCATAGAAATAAAATTTTGACAAAATTTTCTATAAAAAAAATTTAAAAAATTTTCTGTAGAAATAAAATTTTGATAACATTTTCTATAGAAAAAAATGTTTGATAAAATTTTCTATCGAAATAAAATTTTGATAAAATTTTCTATAGAAAAAAAATTTTGATAAAATTTTCTATACAAATAAAATTTTGACAACATTTTCTATAGAAAAAATTTTTGATAAAATTTTATATCGAAATAAAATTTTGACAAAAATTTTCTATAGAAATAAAATTTTTAAAAAATTTTCTGTAGAAAATTTTAAAATCTCTTGTATTGCCTCAAGCTTTTTTTTTATAAATTTTAACTGCAAATCCCGTTAAAATTACTGATGTCATTAATTGAGTTTCAGCTTGAATGACCTAAATGTATGCAAAGAAAATGTTCTGTGGTGGGCAATTTGATTTTCGATGAAATAGAGAAAAAAATTTTGTTAGATTAGTTTAAATCTAATTCTAAAAAACATTTCAAAAGTCTTTACAAAAAAGATCAAAACAGACAATAAAAGATTATATAATTCGTAGTTTTTCTTTTGAAAAAAAATGTGTCACTTTTTATGCCACCGTCAAGTTTAAGCTTGAATGACCTAAAAGTATGCGAAGGAAATATTTTATGGTAGGCAATTTGATTAAAAAAAAAAACATTTCAAAATTCTGCATAACAAAAATCAAAACCCTCAATAAAAGATTCTTTAAATCTTATTTTTTCTTTTAAAAAAATTGTGCCACTTTTTATGCCACTGAATGTACTGCCTCTGAGTGATACTTTTTTTGCCAATTTTTAGAAATTGTCAACAGTAACACTGCTGAAAACCCACTAGAGACACGGGCACCAGAAGTTCCCATCAGTAGAACATATTTTACAAATTCCACATTGAGCAATAGAAGCAGGAACTACAAGGCGAAAATACAATGTAATTGTATTCCAATGAAAGCAATTCTAATGGAAATCCCAATGGTCAAACTGGCCCTTTGGAAGTGCAATCAGAAATCTTACGGAAGAACCTGAAAGCTATTTTACAAAGTGGAAACAGAAAATTCTTGCCTTTGAAGGAACTTTACTATAAGACATTCTTGAGGAGCATCTGAAAACCCATGTTTTTATACAATGCGATGAAACAGGTAAGACAGTTTTAAACTGATGTATAAATATATTTGCGAGCATTTTTTTCTGTTGTTACCATAATGTATTAAATAGACACGTGTACCTCCTAAGAGTATGCAACGAAAAATCATTATATCGGATAATTAATACCCTGTATAAAAATTTCAAAGAAGGGGTTTCAATCGATGTAAAATGATTATTAGGTTAGTGAGAATCTAAATAGAAAAAAGGCTATTTCAGATTTTTATATATAACACTTAAAGGCGTTTCGTTACTACTTTTTCTATATGAAAAGTATGGCAATTTTATAAAATCAGATTAGTGCACCAGCTTTTATGACGAGTTACTCTTTTGGTGCCACTTTTTAGAAATCCTCGATTTTAACGCTGGTGCCAATTCCACCCAAGGGAATTTTGAAACACATTTTGCATTTGTGTGTGATATTGTTCGCTTTCTAAAATCTATTAAAATTCTTGTACGCGGTCTCTTACGCCGCTGGGCTTGTTGTTAGTCAAAATGAAAAATGTTGTATCCTTTTTCTTTTGTCTTCCATTTCCCATTATAAACCATCGTAGATATCCCTTTTGATTTTCTTTGTTGAATATTTATTGTTCAAAAAATAAATTTCTTATTTGAGTAAAATATGGTTACCTCATTTATTATTTTCTTGTGCTGCAAATATTTAGGTAGGGGATAAAATTACGAAGAAGAACATCGAATTTATTATTACACAAATTACACGGCATTTGGTTCAATTCGATATGGCCAACAATAAGTTTTTCATATAAATTTTGATTTTTTAGGGGTGGTCACAGATTAACGCCCTTTGCGCTCTAGGGCGCTTAGTTTAGGAGATATGGGAAAAAAGAATTTTTTTATATAAAAATTTCAATTTTAGGTCCTTTTCGCTCTAGGCCACTTAGTTTAGGAGATATTGGGAAAACAAGTTAGCATATGAAAATTAATTTTTTTCAAGTACAAATTAAATTTTTTTTCATATAAAAATTAATTTTTTTTTAAATTTTAATTTTTTTTGTAGGATTTGGGTGGATTTCAGGAGATATGGGCAAAACAAGTTTTTCATATAAAAATTTCAATTTTTCAAAGAATTTCACCAAAATTTTGATTTTTGAGGGGTGGTCACGAATTATCATCCTTTTCGCTCTAGGACGCATATTTAAGGAGATATGGCCAGAATAAGTTTTTCATATAAAATTTTCAATTTTTCAAAGAATATCGCCAAAATTTTGATTTTTGAGGGGTGGTCACGAATTATCGTCCTTATCGCTCTAGGGTGCATATTTAAGGAGATATGGCCAAAATAAATTTTTCACATAAAAATTTAAATTTTTTTAGGTTTTGGGTGGATTTTTCGATTCTTTGGGAGTGGTCACGAATTGAAGTCCTTTTCGCTCTAGGACGCTTAGTTTAGGAGATATGGGCAAAAGAAGTTTTTCATATAAAAATTTAAATTTTTTTTGGTTTGGGTGGATTTTTCGATTTTTTGGGAGTGGTCACAAATTGAAGTCCTTTTCGCTCTAGGACGCTTAGTTTAGGAGATATGGGCAAAAGAAGTTTTTCATATAAAAATTTCATTGTTTTAGGTTTTGGTTGGATTTTTAAATTTTTTGGGGGTGGTCACGAATTAAAGTCCTTTTCGCTCTAGGATGCATATTTAAGGAGATATGGGCAAAAGAAGCTTTTCATATAAAAATTTCAATTTTTTTAGGTTTTGGGTGGATTTTTCAATTTTTCATATAAAAATTTAATTTTTATTTTAGGTTGTGGGTGGATTTTTCAATTTTTTGGGGGTGGTCACGAATTGAAGTCCTTTTCGCTCTAGGACGCTTAGTTGAGATATGGGCAAAAGATTTTTTCATATAAAATTTCATTTTTTTAGGTTTTGGGTGGATTTTGCAATTTTTTGGTGGTGGTCACGAATTGAAGTCCTTTTCGCTCTAGGACGCTTAGTTTAGAAGATATGGGCAAAATAAGTTTTTCGATTAGCTGATAGCCTTTGTAGCTAATGCTATTTCTTTTTTTCTTTATACTTGCCTTATATTTATATAAGCTAAGTTAAATTTAATAAATAAATAAATAAGTTTTTCATATAAAAATTAAAATTTTTTTTGGTTTGGGTGGATTTTTCGATTTTTTGGGAGTGGTCACAAATTGAAGTCCTTTTCGCTCTAGGACGCTTAGTTTAGGAGATATGGGCAAAAGAAGTTGTTCATATAAAAATTTCATTTTTTTAGGTTTTGGGTGGATTTTTAAATTTTTTGGGGGTGGTCACGAATTAAAGTCGTTTTCGCTCTAGGACGCATATTTAAGAAGATATGGCCAAAATAAGTTTTTCATATAAAAATTTCAATTTTTCAAGGATTTTCATAAAAATTTTGATTTTTGAGGGGTGGTCACGAATTATCCTTCTTTTCGCTCTAGGACGCATATTTAAGGAGATATGGCCAAAATAAGTTTTTCATATACAAATTTCAATTTTTCAAGGAATTTCACCAAAATTTTGATTTTTGAGGGGTGGTCACGAATTATCGTCCTTTTCGCTCTAGGACGCATATTAAAGGAGATATGGCCAAAATAAGTTTTTCATATAAAAATTTCATTTTTTTGAGGATTTTCATCAAAATTTTGATTTTTGGAGGGTGGTCACGAATTATCATCCTTTTCGCTCTAAGACGCATATTTAAGGAGATATGGCCAAAATAAGTTTTTCATATAAAAATTTCAATTTTTCAAGGATTTTCATAAAAATTTTGATTTTTGAGGGGTGGTCACGAATTATCGTTCTTTTCGCTCTAGGACGCATATTTAAGGAGATATGGCCAAAATAAGTTTTTCATATAAAAATTTCAATTTTTCAAGGATTTTCACCAAAATTTTGATTTTTGGGTGGTGGTCACGAATTATCGTCCTTTTAGGACGCATATTAAAGGAGATATGGCCAAAATAAGTTTTTCATATAAAAATTTCAATTTTTCAAGGAATTTCACCAAAATTGTGATTTTTGAGGGGTGGTCACGAATTATCGTCCTTTTCGCTCTAGGACGCATATTTAAGGAGATATGGCCAAAATAAGTTTTTCATATAAAAATTTAATTTTTTTGAGGATTTTCATCAAAATTTTGATATTTGGGGGGTGGTCACGAATTATCGTCCTTTTCGCTCTAGGACGTATATTTAAGGAGATATGGCCAAAATAAGTTTTTCATATAAAAATTTCAATTTTTCAAGGATCTTCACCAAAATTTTGATTTTTGAGGGGTGGTCACGAATTATCGTCCTTTTCGCTCTAGGACCCATATTTAAGGAGATATGGCCAAAATAAGTTTTTCATATCAAAAATTCATTTTTTCGAGGATTTTCATCAAAATTTAGATTTTTGGGGGGTGGTCACGAATTATCATCCTTTTCGCTCTAGGACGCATATTTAAGGAGATATGGCCAAAATAAGTTTTTCATATAAAAATTTCAATTGTTCAAGTAATTTCACCAAAATTTTGATTTTTGGGGGGTGGTCACGAATTATCGTCCTTTTCGCTCTAGGACGCATATTTAAGGAGATATGGCCAAAATAAGTTTTTCATATAAAAAATTCATTTTTTTTGAGGATTTTCATCAAAATTTTGATTTTTGAGGGGTGGTCACGAATTATTGTCCTTTTCGCTCTAGGACGCATATTTAAGGAGATATGGCCAAAATAAGTTTTTCATATAAAAATTTAATTTTTTTGAGGATTTTCATCAAAATTTTGATTTTTGGGGGGTGGTCACGAATTATCTTCCTTTTCGCTCTAGGACGCATATTTAAGGAGATATGGCCAAAATAAGTTTTTCATATAAAAATTTCAATTTTTCAAGGATTTTCACCAAAATTTTGATTTTTGGGGGTGGTCACGAATTATCGTCCTTTTCGCTCTAGGACGCATATTTAAGGAGATATGGCCAAAATGTTTTTCATATAAAAATTTCAATTTTTCAAGGATTTTCACCAAAATTTTGATTTTTGGGGGGTGGTCGCGAATTATCGTCCTTTTCGCTATAGGACGCATATTAAAGGAGATATGGCCAAAATAAGTTTTTCATATAAAAATTTCAATTTTTCAAGGAATTTCACCAAAATTTTGTTTTTTTGGGGGGTGGTCACGAATTATCGTCCTTTTCGCTCTAGGACGCATATTTAAGTAGATATGTCCAAAATAAGTTTTTCATATAAAAAATTCATTTTTTGAGGATTTTCATCAAAATTTTGATTTTTGAGGGGTGGTCACGAATTATTGTCCTTTTCGCTCTAGGACGCATATTTAAGGAGATATGTCCAAAATAAGTTTTTCATATAAAAAATTCATTTTTTCAAGGAATTTCACCAAAATTTTGATTTTTGAGGGGTGGTCACGAATTATCGTCCTTTTCGCTCTAGGACGCATATTTAAGGAGATATGGCCAAAATAAGTTTTTCATATAAAAATTTCAATTTTTCAAGGATTTTCACCAAAATTTTGATTTTTGAGGGGTGGTCACGAATTATCGTCCTTTTCGCTCTAGGACGCATATTTAAGGAGATATGGCCAAAATAAGTTTTTCATATAAAAATTTAATTTTTTTGAGAAATTTCCACCAAAATTTTGATTTTTGGGGGGTGGTCACGAATTATCGTCCTTTTCGCTCTAGGACGCATATTAAAGGAGATATGGCCAAAATAAGTTTTTCATATAAAAATTTCAATTTTTCAAGGAATTTCACCAAAATTTTGATTTTTGAGGGGTGGTCACGAATTATCGTCCTTTTCGCTCTAGGACGCATATTTAAGGAGATATGGCCAAAATAAGTTTTTCATATAAAAATTTAATTTTTTTGAGAAATTTCCACCAAAATTTTGATTTTTGGGGGGTGGTCACGAATTATCGTCCTTTTCGCTCTAGGACGCATATTAAAGGAGATATGGCCAAAATAAGTTTTTCATATAAAAATTTCAATTTTTCAAGGATCTTCACCAAAATTTTGATTTTTGAGGGGTAGTCACGAACTATCGTCCTTTTCGCTCTAGGACGCATATTTAAGGAGATATTGCCAAAATAAGTTTTTCATATAAAAATTTCAAATTTTCAAGGCTTTTCACCAAAATTTTGTTTTTTGGGGGGTGGTCACGAATTATCGTCCTTTTCGCTCTAGGACGCATATTTAAGGAGATATGGCCAAAATAAGTTTTTCATATAAAAAATTCATTTTTTTGAGGATTTTCATCAAAATTTTGATTTTTGAGGGGTGGTCACGAATTATCATCCTTTTCGCTCTAGGACGCATATTTAAGGAGATATGGCCAAAATAAGTTTTTCATATAAAAATTTCAATTTTTCAAGGATTTTCATAAAAATTTTGATTTTTGAGGGGTGGTCACGAATTATCGTTCTTTTCGCTCTAGGACGCATATTAAAGGAGATATGGCCAAAATAAGTTTTTCATATAAAAAATTCATTTTTTTGAGGATTTTTATCAAAATTTTGATTTTTGAGGGGTGGTCACGAATTATCATCCTTTTCGCTCTAGGACGCATATTTAAGGAGATATGGCCAAAATAAGTTTTTCATATAAAAATTTAAATTTTTCAAGGATTTTCACCAAAATTTTGATTTTTGGGGGGTGGTCACGAATTATCGTCCTTTTCGCTCTAGGACGCATATTTAAGGAGATATGGCCAAAATAAGTTTTTCATATAAAAATTTAAATTTTTCAAGGATTTTCACCAAAATTTTGATTTTTGGGGGGTGGTCACGAATTATCGTCCTTTTCGCTCTAGGACGCATATTTAAGGAGATATGGCCAAAATAAGTTTTTCATATAAAAATTTAAATTTTTCAAGGATTTTCACCAAAATTTTGATTTTTGGGGGGTGGTCACGAATTACATCCTTTTCGCTCTAGGACGCATATTTAAGGAGATATGGCCAAAATAAGTTTTTCATATAAAATTTTAAATTTTTCAAGGATTTTCACCAAAATTTTGATTTTTGGGGGGTGGTCACGAATTATCGTCCTTTTCGCTCTAGGACGCATATTTAAGGAGATATGGCCAAAATAAGTTTTTCATATAAAATTTTAAATTTTTCAAGGATTTTCACCAAAATTTTGATTTTTGGGGGGGTGGTCACGAATTATCGTCCTTTTCGCTCTAGGACGCATATTAAAGGAGATATGGCCAAAATAAGTTTTTCATATAAAAATTTCAATTTTTCAAGGATTTTCACCAAAATTTTGATTTTTGGGGGGTGGTCACGAATTATCGTCCTTTTCGCTCTAGGACGCATATTTAAGGAGATATGTCCAAAATAAGTTTTTCATATAAAAAATTCATTTTTTTGAGGATTTTCATCAAAATTTTGATTTTTGAGGGGTGGTCACGAATTATCGTCCTTTTCGCTCTAGGACGCATATTTAAGGAGATATGGCCAAAATAAGTTTTTCATATAAAAATTTCAATTTTTCAAGGATTTTCACCAAAATTTTGATTTTTGAGGGGTGGTCACGAATTATCGTCCTTTTCGCTCTAGGACGCATATTTAAGGAGATATGGCCAAAATAAGTTTTTCATATAAAAATTTCAATTTTTCAAGGATTTTCACCAAAATTTTGATTTTTGGGGGGTGGTCACGAATTATCGTCCTTTTCGCTATAGGACGCATATTAAAGGAGATATGGCCAAAATAAGTTTTTCATATAAAAATTTAAATTTTTCAAGGATCTTCACCAAAATTTTGATTTTTGAGGGGTGGTCACGAACTATCGTCCTTTTCGCTCTAGGACGCATATTTAAGGAGATATTGCCAAAATAAGTTTTTCATATAAAAATTTCAAATTTTCAAGGCTTTTCACCAAAATTTTGTTTTTTGGGGGGTGGTCACGAATTATCGTCCTTTTCGCTCTAGGACGCATATTTAAGGAGATATGGCCAAAATAAGTTTTTCATATAAAAAATTCATTTTTTTGAGGATTTTCATCAAAATTTTGATTTTTGAGGGGTGGTCACGAATTATCATCCTTTTCGCTCTAGGACGCATATTTAAGGAGATATGGCCAAAATAAGTTTTTCATATAAAAATTTCATTTTTTCAAGGAATTTCACCAAAATTTTGATTTTTGAGGGGTGGTCACGAATTATCGTCCTTTTCGCTCTAGGACGCATATTTAAGGAGATATGGCCAAAATAAGTTTTTCATATAAAAATTTCAATTTTTCAAGGATTTTCACCAAAATTTTGATTTTTGGGGGGTGGTCACGAATTATCGTCCTTTTCGCTATAGGACGCATATTAAAGGAGATATGGCCAAAATAAGTTTTTCATATAAAAATTTCAATTTTTCAAGGATCTTCACCAAAATTTTGATTTTTGAGGGGTGGTAACGAATTATCGTCCTTTTCGCTCTTGGACGCATATTAAAGTAAATATGGCCAAAATAAGTTTTTCATATAAAAATTCCAATTTTTCAAGGAAGTTCACCAAAATTTTGATGTTTGGGGGGTGGTCACGAATTATCGTCCTTTTCGCTCTAGGACGCATATTTAAGGAGATATGGCCAAAATTAGTTTTTCATATAAAAAATTCATTTTTTTGAGGAATTTCATCAAAATTTTGATTTTTGAGGGGTGGTCACGAATTATCATCCTTTTCGCTCTAGGACGCATATTTAAGGAGATATGGCCAAAATAAGTTTTTCATATAAAAATTTCAATTTTTCAAGGATTTTCACCAAAATTTTGATTTTTGGGGGGTGGTCACGAATTATCGTCCTTTTCGCTCTAGGACGCATATTAAAGGAGATATGGCCAAAATAAGTTTTTCATATAAAAATTTCAATTTTTCAAGGATTTTCACCAAAATTTTGATTTTTGGGGGGTGGTCACGAATTATCGTCCTTTTCGCTCTAGGACGCATATTAAAGGAGATATGGCCAAAATAAGTTTTTCATATAAAAAATTCATTTTTTTGAGGATTTTCATCAAAATTTTGATTTTTGGAGGGTGGTCACGAATTATCATCCTTTTCGCTCTAGGACGCATATTTAAGGAGATATGGCCAAAATAAGTTTTTCATATAAAAATTTCAATTTTTCAAGGATTTTCATAAAAATTTTGATTTTTGAGGGGTGGTCACGAATTATCGTTCTTTTCGCTCTAGGACGCATATTTAAGGAGATATGGCCAAAATAAGTTTTTCATATAAAAATTTCAATTTTTCAAGGATTTTCACCAAAATTTTGATTTTTGGAGGGTGGTCACGAATTATCATTATTTTCGCTCTAGGACGCATATTTAAGGAGATATGGCCAAAATAAGTTTTTCATATAAAAATTTCAATTTTTCAAGGATTTTCATAAAAATTTTGATTTTTGAGGGGTGGTCACGAATTATCGTTCTTTTCGCTCTAGGACGCATATTTAAGGAGATATGGCCAAAATAAGTTTTTCATATAAAAATTTCAATTTTTCAAGGATTTTCACCAAAATTTTGATTTTTGGGGGGTGGTCACGAATTATCGTCCTTTTCGCTCTAGGACGCATATTTAAGGAGATATGGCCAAAATAAGTTTTTCATATAAAAATTTCAATTTTTCAAGGATTTTCACCAAAATTTTGATTTTTGGGGGGGGTGGTCACGAATTATCGTCCTTTTCGCTCTAGGACGCATATTAAAGGAGATATGGCCAAAATAAGTTTTTCATATAAAAATTTCAATTTTTCAAGGATTTTCACCAAAATTTTGATTTTTGGGGGGTGGTCACGAATTATCGTCCTTTTCGCTCTAGGACGCATATTAAAGGAGATATGGCCAAAATAAGTTTTTCATATAAAAATTTCAATTTTTCAAGGAATTTCACCAAAATTTAGATTTTTGAGGGGTGGTCACGATTTTTGAGAGGTGGTCACGAATTATCGTCCTTTTCGCTCTAGGACGCATATTTAAGGAGATATGGCCAAAATAAGTTTTTCATATAAAAATTTCAATTTTTCAAGGATTTTCACCAAAATTTTGATTTTTGGGGGGTGGTCACGAATTATCGTCCTTTTCGCTCTAGGACGCATATTAAAGGAGATATGGCCAAAATAAGTTTTTCATATAAAAAATTCATTTTTTTGAGGATTTTCATCAAAATTTTGATTTTTGAGGGGTGGTCACGAATTATCGTTCTTTTCGCTCTAGGACGCATATTTAAGGAGATATGACCAAAATAAGTTTTCATATAAAAATTTCAATTTTTCAAGGATTTTCACCAAAATTTTGATTTTTGGAGGGTGGTCACGAATTATCATCCTTTTCGCTCTAGGACGCATATTTAAGGAGATATGGCCAAAATAAGTTTTTCATATAAAAATTTCAATTTTTCAAGGATTTTCACCAAAATTTTGATTTTTGGGGGGTGGTCACGAATTATCGTCCTTTTCGCTCTAGGACGCATATTTCAGGAGATATGGCCAAAATAAGTTTTTCATATAAAAATTTCAATTTTTCAAGGATTTTCACCAAAATTTTGATTTTTGGGGGGGTGGTCACGAATTATCGTCCTTTTCGCTCTAGGACGCATATTAAAGGAGATATGGCCAAAATAAGTTTTTCATATAAAAATTTCAATTTTTCAAGGAATTTCACCAAAATTTAGATTTTTGAGGGGTGGTCACGAATTATCGTCCTTTTCGCTCTAGGACGCATATTTAAGGAGATATGGCCAAAATAAGTTTTTCATATAAAAAATTCATTTTTTTGAGGATTTTCATCAAAATTTTGATTTGTGGAGGGTGGTCACGAATTATCATCCTTTTCGCTCTAGGACGCATATTTAAGGAGATATGACCAAAATAAGTTTTTCATATACAAATTTCATTTTTTTGAGGATTTTCATCAAAATTTTGATTTTTGAGGGGTGGTCACGAATTACCGTTCTTTTCGCTCTAGGACGCATATTTAAGGAGATATGGCCAAAATAAGTTTTTCATATAAAAATTTCAATTTTTCAAGGATTTTCATAAAAATTTTGATTTTTGAGGGGTGGTCACGAATTATCGTTCTTTTCGCTCTAGGACGCATATTTAAGGAGATATGGTCAAAATAAGTTTTTCATATAAAAATTTCAATTTTTCAAGGATTTTCACCAAAATTTTGATTTTTGAGGGGTGGTCACGAATTATCGTCCTTTTCGCTCTAGGACGCATATTTAAGGAGATATGGCCAAAATAAGTTTTTCATATAAAAATTTAATTTTTTTGAGGATTTTCATCAAAATTTTGATTTTTGGGGGGTGGTCACGAATTATCTCCTTTTCGCTCTAGGACGCATATTTAAGGAGATATGGCCAAAATAAGTTTTTCATATAAAAATTTCAATTTTTCAAAGATCTTCACCAAAATTTTGATTTTTGAGGGGTGGTCACGAATTATCGTCCTTTTCGCTCTAGGACGCATATTTAAGGAGATATGACCAAAATAAGTTTTTCATATAAAAATTTCATTTTTTGAGGATTTTCATCAAAATTTAGATTTTTGGGGGGTGGTCACGAATTATCATCCTTTTCGCTCTAGGACGCATATTTAAGGAGATATGGCCAAAATAAGTTTTTCATATAAAAATTTCAATTTTTCAAGGAATTTTTGGGGGGTGGTTTTTCATATAAAAATTTCAATTTTTCAAGGATTTTCACCAAAATTTTGATTTTTGGGGGGTGGTCACGAATTATCGTCCTTTTCACTCTAGGACGCATATTTAAGGAGATATGGCCAAAATAAGTTTTTCATATAAAAATTTCAATTTTTCAAGGATTTTCACCAAAATTTTGATTTTTGGGGGGTGGTCACGAATTATCGTCCTTTTCGCTCTAGGACGCATATTTAAGGAGATATGGCCAAAATAAGTTTTTCATATAAAAATTTAAATTTTTCAAGGAATTTCATCAAAATTTAGATTTTTGAGGGGTGGTCACGAATTATCGTCCTTTTCGCTCTAGGACGCATATTTAAGGAGATATGGCCAAAATAAGTTTTTCATATAAAAAATTCATTTTTTGAGGGTTTTCATCAAAATTTTGATTTTTGAGGGGTGGTCACGAATTATCATCCTTTTCGCTCTAGGACGCATATTTAAGGAGATATGGCCAAAATAAGTTTTTCATATAAAAATTTCAATTTTTCAAGGAATTTCACCAAAATTTTGATTTTCGCTCTAGGACGCATATTTAAGGAGATATGGCCAAAATAAGTTTTTCATATAAAAATTTCAATTTTTCAAGGATTTTCACCAAAATTTTGATTTTTGGGGGGTGGTCACGAATTATCGTCCTTTTCGCTCTAGGAGATAAAGGAGATATGGCCAAAATAAGTTTTTCATATAAAAATTTCAATTTTTCAAGGAATTTCACCAAAATTTTGATTTTTGAGGGGTGGTCACGAATTATCGTCCTTTTCGCTCTAGGACGCATATTTAAGGAGATATGGCCAAAGTAAGTTTTTCATATAAAAAAGTTATTTTTTGAGGATTTTCATCAAAATTTTGATTTTTGAGGGGTGGTCACGAATTATCATCCTTTTCGCTCTAGGACGCATATTTAAGGAGATATGGCCAAAATAAGTTTTTCATATAAAAATTACAATTTTTCAAGGATTTTCACCAAAATTTTGATTTTTGGGGGGTGGTCACGAATTATCGTCCTTTTCGCTCTAGGACGCATATTAAAGGAGATATGGCCAAAATAAGTTTTTCATATAAAAATTTCAATTTTTCAAGGAATTTCACCAAAATTTAGATTTTTGAGGGGTGGTCACGAATTATCGTCCTTTTCGCTCTAGGACGCATATTTAAGGAGATATGGCCAAAATAAGTTTTTCATATAAAAATTCCAATTTTTCAAGGAATTTCACCAAAATTTTGATTTTTGGGGGGTGGTCACGAATTATCGTCCTTTTCGCTCTAGGACGCATATTTAAGGAGATATGGCCAAAATAAGTTTTTCATATAAAAAATTCATTTTTTTGAGGATTTTCATCAAAATTTTGATTTTTGGAGGGTGGTCACGAATTATCATCCTTTTCGCTCTAGGACGCATATTTAAGGAGATATGGCCAAACTAAGTTTTTCATATAAAAATTTAATTTTTTTGAGGATTTTCATAAAAATTTTGATTTTTGAGGGGTGGTCACGAATTGTCGTTCTTTTCGCTCTAGGACGCATATTTAAGGAGATATGGCCAAAATAAGTTTTTCATATAAAAATTTCAATTTTTCAAGGATTTTCACCAAAATTTTGATTTTTGGGGGGTGGTCACGAATTATCGTCCTTTTCACTCTAGGACGCATATTTAAGGAGATATGGCCAAAATAAGTTTTTCATATAAAAATTTCAATTTTTCAAGGATTTTCACCAAAATTTTGATTTTTGGGGGGTGGTCACGAATTATCGTCCTTTTCGCTCTAGGACGCATATTAAAGGAGATATGGCCAAAATAAGTTTTTCATATAAAAATTTCAATTTTTCAAGGATTTTCACCAAAATTTTGATTTTTGGGGGGTGGTCACGAATTATCGTCCTTTTCGCTCTAGGACGCATATTAAAGGAGATATGGCCAAAATAAGTTTTTCATATAAAAAATTCATTTTTTTGAGGATTTTCATCAAAATTTTGATTTTTGGAGGGTGGTCACGAATTATCATCCTTTTCGCTCTAGGACGCATATTTAAGGAGATATGGCCAAAATAAGTTTTTCATATAAAAATTTCAATTTTTCAAGGATTTTCATAAAAATTTTGATTTTTGAGGGGTGGTCACGAATTATCGTTCTTTTCGCTCTAGGACGCATATTTAAGGAGATATGGCCAAAATAAGTTTTTCATATAAAAATTTCAATTTTTCAAGGATTTTCACCAAAATTTTGATTTTTGGAGGGTGGTCACGAATTATCATTATTTTCGCTCTAGGACGCATATTTAAGGAGATATGGCCAAAATAAGTTTTTCATATAAAAATTTCAATTTTTCAAGGATTTTCATAAAAATTTTGATTTTTGAGGGGTGGTCACGAATTATCGTTCTTTTCGCTCTAGGACGCATATTTAAGGAGATATGGCCAAAATAAGTTTTTCATATAAAAATTTCAATTTTTCAAGGATTTTCACCAAAATTTTGATTTTTGGGGGGTGGTCACGAATTATCGTCCTTTTCGCTCTAGGACGCATATTTAAGGAGATATGGCCAAAATAAGTTTTTCATATAAAAATTTCAATTTTTCAAGGATTTTCACCAAAATTTTGATTTTTGGGGGGGGTGGTCACGAATTATCGTCCTTTTCGCTCTAGGACGCATATTAAAGGAGATATGGCCAAAATAAGTTTTTCATATAAAAATTTAAATTTTTCAAGGATTTTCACCAAAATTTTGATTTTTGGGGGGTGGTCACGAATTATCGTCCTTTTCGCTCTAGGACGCATATTAAAGGAGATATGGCCAAAATAAGTTTTTCATATAAAAATTTCAATTTTTCAAGGAATTTCACCAAAATTTAGATTTTTGAGGGGTGGTCACGATTTTTGAGAGGTGGTCACGAATTATCGTCCTTTTCGCTCTAGGACGCATATTTAAGGAGATATGGCCAAAATAAGTTTTTCATATAAAAATTTCAATTTTTCAAGGATTTTCACCAAAATTTTGATTTTTGGGGGGTGGTCACGAATTATCGTCCTTTTCGCTCTAGGACGCATATTAAAGGAGATATGGCCAAAATAAGTTTTTCATATAAAAAATTCATTTTTTTGAGGATTTTCATCAAAATTTTGATTTTTGAGGGGTGGTCACGAATTATCGTTCTTTTCGCTCTAGGACGCATATTTAAGGAGATATGACCAAAATAAGTTTTCATATAAAAATTTCAATTTTTCAAGGATTTTCACCAAAATTTTGATTTTTGGAGGGTGGTCACGAATTATCATCCTTTTCGCTCTAGGACGCATATTTAAGGAGATATGGCCAAAATAAGTTTTTCATATAAAAATTTAAATTTTTCAAGGATTTTCACCAAAATTTTGATTTTTGGGGGGTGGTCACGAATTATCGTCCTTTTCGCTCTAGGACGCATATTTCAGGAGATATGGCCAAAATAAGTTTTTCATATAAAAAATTCATTTTTTTGAGGATTTTCATCAAAATTTTGATTTGTGGAGGGTGGTCACGAATTATCATCCTTTTCGCTCTAGGACGCATATTTAAGGAGATATGACCAAAATAAGTTTTTCATATACAAATTTCATTTTTTTGAGGATTTTCATCAAAATTTTGATTTTTGAGGGGTGGTCACGAATTACCGTTCTTTTCGCTCTAGGACGCATATTTAAGGAGATATGGCCAAAATAAGTTTTTCATATAAAAATTTCAATTTTTCAAGGATTTTCATAAAAATTTTGATTTTTGAGGGGTGGTCACGAATTATCGTTCTTTTCGCTCTAGGACGCATATTTAAGGAGATATGGTCAAAATAAGTTTTTCATATAAAAATTTCAATTTTTCAAGGATTTTCACCAAAATTTTGATTTTTGAGGGGTGGTCACGAATTATCGTCCTTTTCGCTCTAGGACGCATATTTAAGGAGATATGGCCAAAATAAGTTTTTCATATAAAAATTTAATTTTTTTGAGGATTTTCATCAAAATTTTGATTTTTGGGGGGTGGTCACGAATTATCTCCTTTTCGCTCTAGGACGCATATTTAAGGAGATATGGCCAAAATAAGTTTTTCATATAAAAATTTCAATTTTTCAAAGATCTTCACCAAAATTTTGATTTTTGAGGGGTGGTCACGAATTATCGTCCTTTTCGCTCTAGGACGCATATTTAAGGAGATATGACCAAAATAAGTTTTTCATATAAAAATTTCATTTTTTGAGGATTTTCATCAAAATTTAGATTTTTGGGGGGTGGTCACGAATTATCATCCTTTTCGCTCTAGGACGCATATTTAAGGAGATATGGCCAAAATAAGTTTTTCATATAAAAATTTCAATTTTTCAAGGAATTTTTGGGGGGTGGTTTTTCATATAAAAATTTCAATTTTTCAAGGATTTTCACCAAAATTTTGATTTTTGGGGGGTGGTCACGAATTATCGTCCTTTTCACTCTAGGACGCATATTTAAGGAGATATGGCCAAAATAAGTTTTTCATATAAAAATTTCAATTTTTCAAGGATTTTCACCAAAATTTTGATTTTTGGGGGGTGGTCACGAATTATCGTCCTTTTCGCTCTAGGACGCATATTTAAGGAGATATGGCCAAAATAAGTTTTTCATATAAAAATTTAAATTTTTCAAGGAATTTCATCAAAATTTAGATTTTTGAGGGGTGGTCACGAATTATCGTCCTTTTCGCTCTAGGACGCATATTTAAGGAGATATGGCCAAAATAAGTTTTTCATATAAAAAATTCATTTTTTGAGGGTTTTCATCAAAATTTTGATTTTTGAGGGGTGGTCACGAATTATCATCCTTTTCGCTCTAGGACGCATATTTAAGGAGATATGGCCAAAATAAGTTTTTCATATAAAAATTTCAATTTTTCAAGGAATTTCACCAAAATTTTGATTTTCGCTCTAGGACGCATATTTAAGGAGATATGGCCAAAATAAGTTTTTCATATAAAAATTTCAATTTTTCAAGGATTTTCACCAAAATTTTGATTTTTGGGGGGTGGTCACGAATTATCGTCCTTTTCGCTCTAGGAGATAAAGGAGATATGGCCAAAATAAGTTTTTCATATAAAAATTTCAATTTTTCAAGGAATTTCACCAAAATTTTGATTTTTGAGGGGTGGTCACGAATTATCGTCCTTTTCGCTCTAGGACGCATATTTAAGGAGATATGGCCAAAGTAAGTTTTTCATATAAAAAAGTTATTTTTTGAGGATTTTCATCAAAATTTTGATTTTTGAGGGGTGGTCACGAATTATCATCCTTTTCGCTCTAGGACGCATATTTAAGGAGATATGGCCAAAATAAGTTTTTCATATAAAAATTACAATTTTTCAAGGATTTTCACCAAAATTTTGATTTTTGGGGGGTGGTCACGAATTATCGTCCTTTTCGCTCTAGGACGCATATTAAAGGAGATATGGCCAAAATAAGTTTTTCATATAAAAATTTCAATTTTTCAAGGAATTTCACCAAAATTTAGATTTTTGAGGGGTGGTCACGAATTATCGTCCTTTTCGCTCTAGGACGCATATTTAAGGAGATATGGCCAAAATAAGTTTTTCATATAAAAATTCCAATTTTTCAAGGAATTTCACCAAAATTTTGATTTTTGGGGGGTGGTCACGAATTATCGTCCTTTTCGCTCTAGGACGCATATTTAAGGAGATATGGCCAAAATAAGTTTTTCATATAAAAAATTCATTTTTTTGAGGATTTTCATCAAAATTTTGATTTTTGGAGGGTGGTCACGAATTATCATCCTTTTCGCTCTAGGACGCATATTTAAGGAGATATGGCCAAACTAAGTTTTTCATATAAAAATTTAATTTTTTTGAGGATTTTCATAAAAATTTTGATTTTTGAGGGGTGGTCACGAATTGTCGTTCTTTTCGCTCTAGGACGCATATTTAAGGAGATATGGCCAAAATAAGTTTTTCATATAAAAATTTCAATTTTTCAAGGATTTTCACCAAAATTTTGATTTTTGGGGGGTGGTCACGAATTATCGTCCTTTTCACTCTAGGACGCATATTTAAGGAGATATGGCCAAAATAAGTTTTTCATATAAAAATTTCAATTTTTCAAGGATTTTCACCAAAATTTTGATTTTTGGGGGGTGGTCACGAATTATCGTCCTTTTCGCTCTAGGACGCATATTAAAGGAGATATGGCCAAAATAAGTTTTTTATATAAAAATTTAAATTTTTCAAGGAATTTCACCAAAATTTTGATTTTTGAGGGGTGGTCACGAATTATCGTCCTTTTCGCTCTAGGACGCATATTTAAGGAGATATGGCCAAAATAAGTTTTTCATATAAAAATTTAATTTTTTTGAGGATTTTCATCAAAATTTTGATTTTTGGGGGGTGGTCACGAATTATCATCCTTTTCGCTCTAGGACGCATATTTAAGGAGATATGGCCAAAATAAGTTTTTCATATAAAAATTTCAAATTTTCAAGGATTTTCACCAAAATTTTGATTTTTGGGGGGTGGTCACGAATTATCGTCCTTTTCGCTCTAGGACGCATATTTAAGGAGATATGGCCAAAATAAGTTTTCATATAAAAATTTCAATTTTTCAAGGATTTTCATAAAAATTTTGATTTTTGAGGGGTGGTCACGAATTATCGTTCTTTTCGCTCTAGGACGCATATTTAAGGAGATATGGCCAAAATAAGTTTTTCATATAAAAATTTCAATTTTTCAAGGAATTTCACCAAAATTTTGATTTTTGAGGGGTGGTCACGAATTATCGTCCTTTTCGCTCTAGGACGCATATTTAAGGAGATATGGCCAAAATAAGTTTTTCTTATAAAAAATTCATTTTTTGAGGATTTTCATCAAAATTTTGATTTTTGAGGGGTGGTCACGAATTATCATCCTTTTCGCTCTAGGACGCATATTTAAGGAGATATGGCCAAAATAAGTTTTTCATATAAAAATTTCATTTTTTCAAGGAATTTCACCAAAATTTTGATTTTTGAGGGGTGGTCACGAATTATCGTCCTTTTCGCTCTAGGACGCATATTTAAGGAGATATGGCCAAAATAAGTTTTTCATATAAAAATTTCAATTTTTCAAGGATTTTCACCAAAATTTTGATTTTTGGGGGGTGGTCACGAATTATCATCCTTTTCGCTCTAGGACGCATATTTAAGGAGATATGGCCAAAATAAGTTTTTCATATAAAAATTTCAATTTTTCAAGGATTTTCACCAAAATTTTGATTTTTGGGGGGTGGTCACGAATCATCGTCCTTTTCGCTCTAGGACGCATATTAAAGGAGATATGGCCAAAATAAGTTTTTCATATAAAAATTTAATTTTTTTGAGGATTTTCATCAAAATTTAGATTTTTGGGGGGTGGTCACGAATTATCATCCTTTTCGCTCTAGGACGCATATTTAAGGAGATATGGCCAAAATAAGTTTTTCATATAAAAATTTCCATTTTTCAAGGATTTTCACCAAAATTTTGATTTTTGGGGAGTGGTCACGAATTATCGTCCTTTTCGCTCTAGGACGCATATTAAAGGAGATATGGCCAAAATAAGTTTTTTATATAAAAATTTAAATTTTTCAAGGAATTTCACCAAAATTTTGATTTTTGAGGGGTGGTCACGAATTATCGTCCTTTTCGCTCTAGGACGCATATTTAAGGAGATATGGCCAAAATAAGTTTTTCATATAAAAATTTAATTTTTTTGAGGATTTTCATCAAAATTTTGATTTTTGGGGGGTGGTCACGAATTATCATCCTTTTCGCTCTAGGACGCATATTTAAGGAGATATGGCCAAAATAAGTTTTTCATATAAAAATTTCAATTTTTCAAGGAATTTCACCTAAATTTAGATTTTTGGGGGGTGGTCACGAATTATCGTCCTTTTCGCTCTAGGACGCATATTTAAGGAGATATGGCCAAAATAAGTTTTTCATATAAAAAATTCATTTTTTTGAGGATTTTCATCAAAATTTTGATTTTTGAGGGGTGGTCACGAATTATCATCCTTTTCGCTCTAGGACGCATATTTAAGGAGATATGGCCAAAATAAGTTTTTCATATAAAAATTTCAATTTTTCAAGGATTTTCACCAAAATTTTGATTTTTGGGGGGTGGTCACGAATTATCGTCCTTTTCGCTCTAGGACGCATATTAAAGGAGATATGGCCAAAAAATAAGTTTTTCATATAAAAATTTCAATTTTTCAAGGAATTTCACCTAAATTTAGATTTTTGGGGGGTGGTCACGAATTATCGTCCTTTTCGCTCTAGGACGCATATTTAAGGAGATATGGCCAAAATAAGTTTTTCATATAAAAAATTCATTTTTTGAGGATTTTCATCAAAATTTTGATTTTTGAGGGGTGGTCACGAATTATCATCCTTTTCGCTCTAGGACGCATATTTAAGGAGATATGGCTAAAATAAGTTTTTCATATAAAAATTTCAATTTTTCAAGGATTTTCACCAAAATTTTGATTTTTGGGGGGTGGTCACGAATTATCGTCCTTTTCGCTCTAGGACGCATATTAAAGGAGATATGGCCACAATAAGTTTTTCATATAAAAATTTCAATTTTTCAAGGAATTTCACCAAAATTTTGATTTTTGAGGGGTGGTCACGAATTATCGTCCTTTTCGCTCTAGGACGCATATTTAAGGAGATATGGCCAAAATAAGTTTTTCATATAAAAAATTCATTTTTTGAGGATTTGCATCAAAATTTTGATTTTTGAGGGGTGGTCACGAATTATCATCCTTTTCGCTCTAGGACGCATATTTAAGGAGATATGGCCAAAATAAGTTTTTCATATAAAAATTTCAATTTTTCAAGGATTTTCACCAAAATTTTGATTTTTGGGGGGTGGTCACGAATCATCGTCCTTTTCGCTCTAGGACGCATATTAAAGGAGATATGGCCAAAATAAGTTTTTCATATAAAAATTTAATTTTTTTGAGGATTTTCATCAAAATTTAGATTTTTGGGGGGTGGTCACGAATTATCATCCTTTTCGCTCTAGGACGCATATTTAAGGAGATATGGCCAAAATAAGTTTTTCATATAAAAATTTCCATTTTTCAAGGATTTTCACCAAAATTTTGATTTTTGGGGAGTGGTCACGAATTATCGTCCTTTTCGCTCTAGGACGCATATTAAAGGAGATATGGCCAAAATAAGTTTTTTATATAAAAATTTAAATTTTTCAAGGAATTTCACCAAAATTTTGATTTTTGAGGGGTGGTCACGAATTATCGTCCTTTTCGCTCTAGGACGCATATTTAAGGAGATATGGCCAAAATAAGTTTTTCATATAAAAATTTAATTTTTTTGAGGATTTTCATCAAAATTTTGATTTTTGGGGGGTGGTCACGAATTATCATCCTTTTCGCTCTAGGACGCATATTTAAGGAGATATGGCCAAAATAAGTTTTTCATATAAAAATTTCAATTTTTCAAGGAATTTCACCTAAATTTAGATTTTTGGGGGGTGGTCACGAATTATCGTCCTTTTCGCTCTAGGACGCATATTTAAGGAGATATGGCCAAAATAAGTTTTTCATATAAAAAATTCATTTTTTTGAGGATTTTCATCAAAATTTTGATTTTTGAGGGGTGGTCACGAATTATCATCCTTTTCGCTCTAGGACGCATATTTAAGGAGATATGGCCAAAATAAGTTTTTCATATAAAAATTTCAATTTTTCAAGGATTTTCACCAAAATTTTGATTTTTGGGGGGTGGTCACGAATTATCGTCCTTTTCGCTCTAGGACGCATATTAAAGGAGATATGGCCAAAAAATAAGTTTTTCATATAAAAATTTCAATTTTTCAAGGAATTTCACCTAAATTTAGATTTTTGGGGGGTGGTCACGAATTATCGTCCTTTTCGCTCTAGGACGCATATTTAAGGAGATATGGCCAAAATAAGTTTTTCATATAAAAAATTCATTTTTTGAGGATTTTCATCAAAATTTTGATTTTTGAGGGGTGGTCACGAATTATCATCCTTTTCGCTCTAGGACGCATATTTAAGGAGATATGGCTAAAATAAGTTTTTCATATAAAAATTTCAATTTTTCAAGGATTTTCACCAAAATTTTGATTTTTGGGGGGTGGTCACGAATTATCGTCCTTTTCGCTCTAGGACGCATATTAAAGGAGATATGGCCAAAAAATAAGTTTTTCATATAAAAATTTCAATTTTTCAAGGAATTTCACCAAAATTTAGATTTTTGAGGGGTGGTCACGAATTATCGTCCTTTTCGCTCTAGGACGCATATTTAAGGAGATATGGCCAAAATAAGTTTTTCATATAAAAATTCCAAGTTTTCAAGGAATTTCACCAAAATTTTGATTTTTGGGGGGTGGTCACGAATTATCGTCCTTTTCGCTCTAGGACGCATATTTAAGGAGATATGGCCAAAATAAGTTTTTCATATAAAAAATTCATTTTTTTGAGGATTTTCATCAAAATTTTGATTTTTGGAGGGTGGTCACGAATTATCATCCTTTTCGCTCTAGGACGCATATTTAAGGAGATATGGCCAAAATAAGTTTTTCATATAAAAATTTCCATTTTTCAAGGATTTTCATAAAAATTTTGATTTTTGAGGGGTGGTCACGAATTATCGTTCTTTTCGCTCTAGGACGCATATTTAAGGAGATATGGCCAAAATAAGTTTTTCATATAAAAATTTCAATTTTTCAAGGAATTTCACCAAAATTTTGATTTTTGGGGGGTGGTCACGAATTATCGTCCTTTTCGCTCTAGGACGCATATTTAAGGAGATATGGCCAAAATAAGTTTTTCATATAAAAAATTCATTTTTTTGAGAATTTTCATCAAAATTTTGATTTTTGGAGGGTGGTCACGAATTATCATCCTTTTCGCTCTAGGACGCATATTTAAGGAGATATGGCCAAAATAAGTTTTTCATATAAAAATTTCCATTTTTCAAGGATTTTCATAAAAATTTTGATTTTTGAGGGGTGGTCACGAATTATCGTTCTTTTCGCTCTAGGACGCATATTTAAGGAGATATGGCCAAAATAAGTTTTTCATATAAAAATTTCCATTTTTCAAGGATTTTCATAAAAATTTTGATTTTTGAGGGGTGGTCACGAATTATCGTTCTTTTCGCTCTAGGACGCATATTTAAGGAGATATGGCCAAAATAAGTTTTTCATATAAAAATTTCAATTTTTCAAGGATTTTCATCAAAATTTTGATCTTTGGAGGGTGGTCACGAATTATCATCCTTTTCGCTCTAGGACGCATATTTAAGGAGATATGCCCAAAATAAGTTTTTTATATAAAAATTTCAATTTTTCAAGGATTTTCTTAAAAATTTTGATTTTTGGAGGGTGGTCACGAATTATCATCCTTTTCGCTCTAGGACGCATATTTAAGGAGATATGGCCAAAATAAGTTTTTCATATAAAAATTTCAATTTTTCAAGGATTTTCATAAAAATTTTGATTTTGGAGGGGTGGTCACGAATTATCGTTCTTTTCGCTCTAGGACGCATATTTAAGGAGATATGGCCAAAATAAGTTTTTCATATAAAAATTTCAATTTTTCAAGGATTTTCATAAAAATTTTGATTTTTGAGGGGTGGTCACGAATTATCGTTCTTTTCGCTCTAGGACGCATATTTAAGGAGATATGGCCAAAATAAGTTTTTCATATAAAAATTTCAATTTTTCAAGGATTTTCACCAAAATTTTGATTTTTGGGGGGTGGTCACGAATTATCGTCCTTTTCGCTCTAGGACGCATATTTAAGGAGATATGGCCAAAATAAGTTTTTCATATAAAAATTTCAATTTTTCAAGGATTTTCACCAAAATTTTGATTTTTAGGGGGTGGTCACGAATTATCGTCCTTTTCGCTCTAGGACGCATATTAAAGGAGATATGGCCAAAATAAGTTTTTCATATAAAAATTCCAATTTTTCAAGGAATTTCACCAAAATTTTGATTTTTGAGGGGTGGTCACGAATTATCGTCCTTTTCGCTCTAGGACGCATATTTAAGGAGATAAGTTTTTCATATAAAAATTTAATTTTTTTGAGGATTTTCATCAGAAGTTTGATTTTTGGGGGGTGGTCACGAATTATCATCCTTTTCGCTCTAGGACGCATATTTAAGGAGATATGGCCAAAATAAGTTTTTCATATAAAAATTTCATTTTTTTGAGGATTTTCATCAAAATTTAGATTTTGGGGGGTGGTCACGAATTATCATCCTTTTCGCTCTAGGACGCATATTTAAGGAGATATGGCCAAAATAAGTTTTTCATATAAAAATTTCAGTTTTTCAAGGAATTTCACCAGAATTTTGATTTTTGGGGGGTGGTCACGAATTATCGTCCTTTTCGCTCTAGGACGCATATTTAAGGAGATATGGCCAAAATAAGTTTTTCATATAAAAATTTCAAATTTTCAAGGATTTTCACCAAAATTTTGATTTTTGGGGGGTGGTCACGAATTATCGTCCTTTTCGCTCTAGGACGCATATTTAAGGAGATATGGCCAAAATAAGTTTTTCATATAAAAATTTCAATTTTTCAAGGAATTTCACCAAAATTTTGATTTTTGAGGGTTGGTCACGAATTATCGTCCTTTTCGCTCTAGGACGCATATTTCAGGAGATATGGCCAAAATAAGTTTTTCATATAAAAAATTCATTTTTTTGAGGATTTTCATCAAAATTTTGATTTTTGAGGGGTGGTCACGAATTATCATCCTTTTCGCTCTAGGGCGCATATTTAAGGAGATATGGCCAAAATAAGTTTTTCATATAAAAATTTCAATTTTTCAAGGAATTTCACCAGAATTGTGATTTTTGAGGGGTGGTCACGAATTATCGTTCTTTTCGCTCTAGGACGCATATTTAAGGAGATATGGCCAAAATAAGTTTTTCATATAAAAATTTCAAATTTTCAAGGATTTTCACCAAAATTTTGATTTTTGGGGGGTGGTCACGAATTATCGTCCTTTTCGCTCTAGGACGCATATTTCAGGAGATATGGCCAAAATAAGTTTTTCATATAAAAATTTCAAATTTTTAAGGATTTTCACCAAAATTTTGATTTTTGGGGGGTGGTCACGAATTATGGTCCTTTTCGCTCTAGGACGCATATTTAAGGATATATGGCCAAAATAAGTTTTTCATATAAAAATTTCAATTTTTCAAGGATTTTCACCAAAATTTTGATTTTTGGGGGGTGGTCACGAATTATCGTCCTTTTCGCTCTAGGACGCATATTAAAGGAGATATGGCCAAAATAAGTTTTTCATATAAAAAATTCATTTTTTTGAGGATTTTCATCAAAATTTTGATTTTTGAGGGGTGGTCACGAATTATCATCCTTTTCGCTGTAGGACGCATATTTAATGAGATATAGCCAAAATAAGTTTTTCATATAAAAATTTCAAATTTTTAAGGATTTTCACCAAAATTTTGATTTTTGGGGGGTGGTCACGAATTATGGTCCTTTTCGCTCTAGGACGCATATTTAAGGATATATGGCCAAAATAAGTTTTTCATATAAAAATTTCAATTTTTCAAGGATTTTCACCAAAATTTTGATTTTTGGGGGGTGGTCACGAATTATCGTCCTTTTCGCTCTAGGACGCATATTAAAGGAGATATGGCCAAAATAAGTTTTTCATATAAAAAATTCATTTTTTTGAGGAATTTCACCAGAATTTTGATTTTTGGGGGGTGGTCACGAGTTATCGTCCTTTTCGCTCTAGGACGCATATTTAAGGAGATATAGCCAAAATAAGTTTTTCATATAAAAAATTCATTTTTTTGAGGATTTTCATCAAAATTTTGATTTTTGAGGGGTGGTCACGAATTATCATCCTTTTCGCTGTAGGACGCATATTTAAGGAGATATAGCCAAAATAAGTTTTTCATATAAAAATTTCAAATTTTTAAGGATTTTCACCAAAATTTTGATTTTTGGGGGGTGGTCACGAATTATGGTCCTTTTCGCTCTAGGACGCATATTTAAGGATATATGGCCAAAATAAGTTTTTCATATAAAAATTTCAATTTTTCAAGGATTTTCACCAAAATTTTGATTTTTGGGGGGTGGTCACGAATTATCGTCCTTTTCGCTCTAGGACGCATATTAAAGGAGATATGGCCAAAATAAGTTTTTCATATAAAAATTTCAATTTTTCAAGGAATTTCACCAAAATTTTGATTTTTGAGGGGTGGTCACGAATTATCGTCCTTTTCGCTCTAGGACGCATATTTAAGGAGATATGGCCAAAATAAGTTTTTCATATAAAAAATTCATTTTTTTGAGGATTTTCATCAAAATTTTGATTTTTGAGGGGTGGTCACGAATTATCATCCTTTTCGCTCTAGGACGCATATTTAAGGAGATATGGCCAAAATAAGTTTTTCATATAAAAAATTCAATTTTTCAAGGATTTTCACCAAAATTTTGATTTTTGGGGGGTGGTCACGAATTATCGTCCTTTTCGCTCTAGGACGCATATTAAAGGAGATATGGCTAAAATAAGTTTTTCATATAAAAATTTAAATTTTTCAAGGAATTTCACCAAAATTTAGATTTTTGAGGGGTGGTCACGAATTATCGTCCTTTTCGCTCTAGGACGCATATTTAAGGAGATATGGCCAAAATAAGTTTTTCATATAAAAATTTCAATTTTTCAAGGATTTTCACCAAAATTTTGATTTTTGGGGGGTGGTCACGAATTATCGTCCTTTTCGCTCTAGGACGCATATTAAAGGAGATATGGCCAAAATAAGTTTTTCATATAAAAATTTCAATTTTTCAAGGAATTTCACCAAAATTTTGATTTTTGAGGGGTGGTCACGAATTATCGTCCTTTTCGCTCTAGGACGCATATTTAAGGAGATATGGCCAAAATAAGTTTTTCATATAAAAAATTCATTTTTATGAGGATTTTCATCAAAATTTTGATTTTTGAGGGGTGGTCACGAATTATCATCCTTTTCGCTCTAGGACGCATATTTAAGGAGATATGGCCAAAATAAGTTTTTCATATAAAAAATTCATTTTTTTGAGGATTTTCACCAAAATTTTGATTTTTGAGGGTTGGTCACGAATTATCGTCCTTTTCGCTCTAGGACGAATATTTAAGGAGATATGGCCAAAATAAGTTTTTCATATAAAAAATTCAAATTTTCAAGGATTTTCACCAAAATTTTGATTTTTGGGGGGTGGTCACGAATTATCGTCCTTTTCGCTCTAGGACGCATATTTCAGGAGATATGGCCAAAATAAGTTTTTCATATAAAAAATTCATTTTTTTGAGGATTTTCATCAAAATTTTGATTTTTGAGGGGTGGTCACGAATTATCATCCTTTTCGCTCTAGGGCGCATATTAAAGGAGATATGGCCAAAATAAGTTTTTCATATAAAAAATTCATTTTTTTGAGGAATTTCACCAGAATTTTGATTTTTGAGGGGTGGTTTACGAATTATCGTTCTTTTCGCTCTAGGACGCATATTTAAGGAGATATGGTCAAAATAAGTTTTTCATATAAAAATTTCAATTTTTCAAGGAATTTCACCAGAATTTTGATTTTTGGGGGGTTGTCACGAATTATCGTCCTTTTCGCTCTAGGACGCATATTTCAGGAGATATGGCCAAAATAAGTTTTTCATATAAAAAATTCATTTTTTTGAGGATTTTCATCAAAATTTTGATTTTTGAGGGGTGGTCACGAATTATCATCCTTTTCGCTCTAGGGCGCATATTTAAGGAGATATGGCCAAAATAAGTTTTTCATATAAAAAATTCATTTTTTTGAGGATTTTCATCAAAATTTTTATTTTTGAGGGGTGGTCACGAATTATCATCCTTTTCGCTGTAGGACGCATATTTAAGGAGATATAGCCAAAATAAGTTTTTCATATAAAAATTTCAAATTTTTAAGGATTTTCACCAAAATTTTGATTTTTGGGGGGTGGTCACGAATTATGGTCCTTTTCGCTCTAGGACGCATATTTAAGGATATATGGCCAAAATAAGTTTTTCATATAAAAATTTCAATTTTTCAAGGATTTTCACCAAAATTTTGATTTTTGGGGGGTGGTCACGAATTATCGTCCTTTTCGCTCTAGGACGCATATTAAAGGAGATATGGCCAAAATAAGTTTTTCATATAAAAATTTCAATTTTTCAAGGAATTTCACCAAAATTTTGATTTTTGAGGGGTGGTCACGAATTATCGTCCTTTTCGCTCTAGGACGCATATTTAAGGAGATATGGCCAAAATAAGTTTTTCATATAAAAATTTCAATTTTTCAAGGAATTTCACCAAAATTTTGATTTTTGAGGGGTGGTCACGAATTATCGTCCTTTTCGCTCTAGGACGCATATTTAAGGAGATATGGCCAAAATAAGTTTTTCATATAAAAAATTCATTTTTTTGAGGATTTTCATCAAAATTTTGATTTTTGAGGGGTGGTCACGAATTATCATCCTTTTCGCTCTAGGACGCATATTTAAGGAGATATGGCCAAAATAAGTTTTTCATATAAAAAATTCAATTTTTCAAGGATTTTCACCAAAATTTTGATTTTTGGGGGGTGGTCACGAATTATCGTCCTTTTCGCTCTAGGACGCATATTAAAGGAGATATGGCCAAAATAAGTTTTTCATATAAAAATTTAAATTTTTCAAGGAATTTCACCAAAATTTAGATTTTTGAGGGGTGGTCACGAATTATCGTCCTTTTCGCTCTAGGACGCATATTTAAGGAGATATGGCCAAAATAAGTTTTTCATATAAAAATTTCAATTTTTCAAGGATTTTCACCAAAATTTTGATTTTTGGGGGGTGGTCACGAATTATCGTCCTTTTCGCTCTAGGACGCATATTAAAGGAGATATGGCCAAAATAAGTTTTTCATATAAAAATTTCAATTTTTCAAGGAATTTCACCAAAATTTTGATTTTTGAGGGGTGGTCACGAATTATCGTCCTTTTCGCTCTAGGACGCATATTTAAGGAGATATGGCCAAAATAATTTTTTAATATAAAAAATTCATTTTTATGAGGATTTTCATCAAAATTTTGATTTTTGAGGGGTGGTCACGAATTATCATCCTTTTCGCTCTAGGACGCATATTTAAGGAGATATGGCCAAAATAAGTTTTTCATATAAAAAATTCATTTTTTTGAGGATTTTCATAAAAATTTTGATTTTTGAGGGCTGGTCACAAATTATCATCCTTTTCGCTGTAGGACGCATATTTAAGGAGATATAGCCAAAATAAGTTTTTCATATAAAAATTTCAAATTTTCAAGGATTTTCACCAAAATTTTGATTTTTGGGGGGTGGTCACGAATTATCGTCCTTTTCGCTCTAGGACGCATATTTAAGGAGATATGGCCAAAATAAGTTTTTCATATAAAAATTTAAATTTTTCAAGGATTTTCACCAAAATTTTGATTTTTGGGGGGTGGTCACGAATTATCGTCCTTTTCGCTCTAGGACGCATATTAAAGGAGATATGGCCAAAATAAGTTTTTCATATAAAAAATTCATTTTTTTGAGGATTTTCATAAAAATTTTGATTTTTGAGGGGTGGTCACGAATTATCGTCCTTTTCGCTCTAGGACACATATTTAAGGAGATATGGCCAGAATAAGTTTTTCATATAAAAATTTCAAATTTTCAAGGATTTTCACCAAAATTTTGATTTTTGGGGGGTGGTCACGAATTATCGTCCTTTTCGCTCTAGGACGCATATTTAAGGAGATATGGCCAAAATAAGTTTTTGATATAAAAAATTCATTTTTTTGAGGATTTTCATCAAAATTTTGATATTTGAGGGGTGGTCACGAATTATCGTCCTTTTCGCTCTAGGACGCATATTTAAGGAGATATGGCCAAAATAAGTTTTTCATATAAAAATTTCAATTTTTCAAGGATTTTCACCAAAATTTTGATTTTTGGGGGGTGGTCACGAATTATAGTCCTTTTCGCTCTGGACGCATATTAAAGGAGATATGGCCAAATTAAGTTTTTCATATAAAAATTCCAATTTTTCAAAGAATTTCACCAAAATTTTAATTTTTGGGGGGTGGTCACGAATTATCGTCCTTTTCGCTCTAGGACGCATATTTAAGGAGATATGGCCAAAATAAGTTTTTCATATAAAAATTTCAAATTTTCAAGGATTTTCACCAAAATTTTGATTTTTGGGGGGTGGTCACGAATTATCGTCCTTTTCGCTCTAGGACGCATATTTAAGGAGATATGGCCAAAATAAGTTTTTCATATAAAAAATTCATTTTTTTGAGGATTTTCATCAAAATTTTGATTTTTGAGGGGTGGTCACGAATTATCATCCTTTTCGCTCTAGGACGCATATTTAAGGAGATATGGCCAAAATAAGTTTTTCATATAAAAAATTCAATTTTTCAAGGATTTTCACCAAAATTTTGATTTTTGGGGGGTGGTCACGAATTATCGTCCTTTTCGCTCTAGGACGCATATTAAAGGAGATATGGCCAAAATAAGTTTTTCATATAAAAATTTAAATTTTTCAAGGAATTTCACCAAAATTTAGATTTTTGAGGGGTGGTCACGAATTATCGTCCTTTTCGCTCTAGGACGCATATTTAAGGAGATATGGCCAAAATAAGTTTTTCATATAAAAATTTCAATTTTTCAAGGATTTTCACCAAAATTTTGATTTTTGGGGGGTGGTCACGAATTATCGTCCTTTTCGCTCTAGGACGCATATTAAAGGAGATATGGCCAAAATAAGTTTTTCATATAAAAATTTCAATTTTTCAAGGAATTTCACCAAAATTTTGATTTTTGAGGGGTGGTCACGAATTATCGTCCTTTTCGCTCTAGGACGCATATTTAAGGAGATATTGCCAAAATAAGTTTTTCATATAAAAATTTCAAATTTTCAAGGCTTTTCACCAAAATTTTGTTTTTTGGGGGGTGGTCACGAATTATCGTCCTTTTCGCTCTAGGACGCATATTTAAGGAGATATGGCCAAAATAAGTTTTTCATATAAAAAATTCATTTTTTTGAGGATTTTCATAAAAATTTTGATTTTTGAGGGGTGGTCACGAATTATCGTCCTTTTCGCTCTAGGACACATATTTAAGGAGATATGGCCAGAATAAGTTTTTCATATAAAAATTTCAAATTTTCAAGGATTTTCACCAAAATTTTGATTTTTGGGGGGTGGTCACGAATTATCGTCCTTTTCGCTCTAGGACGCATATTAAAGGAGATATGGCCAAAATAAGTTTTTCATATAAAAAATTCATTTTTTTGAGGATTTTCATAAAAATTTTGATTTTTGAGGGGTGGTCACGAATTATCGTCCTTTTCGCTCTAGGACGCATATTTAAGGAGATATGGCCAAAATAAGTTTTTGATATAAAAAATTCATTTTTTTGAGGATTTTCATCAAAATTTTGATATTTGAGGGGTGGTCACGAATTATCATCCTTTTCGCTCTAGGACGCATATTTAAGGAGATATGGCCAAAATAAGTTTTTCATATAAAAATTTCAATTTTTCAAGGATTTTCACCAAAATTTTGATTTTTGGGGGGTGGTCACGAATTATCGTCCTTTTCGCTCTAGGACGCATATTTAAGGAGATATGGCCAAAATAAGTTTTTGATATAAAAAATTCATTTTTTTGAGGATTTTCATCAAAATTTTGATATTTGAGGGGTGGTCACGAATTATCATCCTTTTCGCTCTAGGACGCATATTTAAGGAGATATGGCCAAAATAAGTTTTTCATATAAAAATTTCAATTTTTCAAGGATTTTCATAAAAATTTTGATTTTTGAGGGGTGGTCACGAATTATCGTTCTTTTCGCTCTAGGACGCATATTTAAGGAGATATGGCCAAAATAAGTTTTTCATATAAAAATTTCAATTTTTCAAGGATTTTCATAAAAATTTTGATTTTTGAGGGGTGGTCACGAATTATCGTTCTTTTCGCTCTAGGACGCATATTTAAGGAGATATGGCCAAAATAAGTTTTTCATATAAAAATTTCAAATTTTCAAGGATTTTCACCAAAATTTTGATTTTTGGGGGGTGGTCACGAATTATCGTCCTTTTCGCTCTAGGACGCATATTTAAGGAGATATGGCCAAAATAAGTTTTTCATATAAAAATTTCAATTTTTCAAGGATTTTCATAAAAATTTTGATTTTTGAGGGGTGGTCACGAATTATCGTTCTTTTCGCTCTAGGACGCATATTTAAGGAGATATGGCCAAAATAAGTTTTTCATATAAAAATTTCAAATTTTCAAGGATTTTCACCAAAATTTTGATTTTTGGGGGGTGGTCACGAATTATCGTCCTTTTCGCTCTAGGACGCATATTTAAGGAGATATGGCCAAAATAAGTTTTTCATATAAAAATTTCAATTTTTCAAGGATTTTCACCAAAATTTTGATTTTTGGGGGGTGGTCACGAATTATAGTCCTTTTCGCTCTAGGACGCATATTAAAGGAGATATGGCCAAATTAAGTTTTTCATATAAAAATTCCAATTTTTCAAAGAATTTCACCAAAATTTTAATTTTTGGGGGGTGGTCACGAATTATCGTCCTTTTCGCTCTAGGACGCATATTTAAGGAGATATGGCCAAAATAAGTTTTTCATATAAAAAATTCATTTTTTTGAGGATTTTCATAAAAATTTTGATTTTTGAGGGCTGGTCACAAATTATCATCCTTTTCGCTGTAGGACGCATATTTAAGGAGATATAGCCAAAATAAGTTTTTCATATAAAAATTTCAAATTTTCAAGGATTTTCACCAAAATTTTGATTTTTGGGGGGTGGTCACGAATTATCGTCCTTTTCGCTCTAGGACGCATATTTAAGGAGATATGGCCAAAATAAGTTTTTGATATAAAAAATTCATTTTTTTGAGGATTTTCATCAAAATTTTGATATTTGAGGGGTGGTCACGAATTATCATCCTTTTCGCTCTAGGACGCATATTTAAGGAGATATGGCCAAAATAAGTTTTTCATATAAAAATTTCAATTTTTCAAGGATTTTCACCAAAATTTTGATTTTTGGGGGGTGGTCACGAATTATCGTCCTTTTCGCTCTAGGACGCATATTTAAGGAGATATGGCCAAAATAAGTTTTTCATATAAAAAATTCATTTTTTTGAGGATTTTCATCAAAATTTTGATTTTTGAGAGGTGGTCACGAATTATCATCCTTTTCGCTCTAGGACGCATATTTAAGGAGATATGGCCAAAATAAGTTTTTCATATAAAAAATTCATTTTTTGAGAATTTTCATCAAAATTTTGATTTTGAGGGGTGGTCACGAATTATCATCCTTTTCGCTCTAGGACGCATATTTAAGGAGATATAGCCAAAATAAGTTTTTCATATAAAAATTTCAAATTTTCAAGGATTTTCACCAAAATTTTGATTTTTGGGGGGTGGTCACGAATTATCGTCCTTTTCGCTCTAGGACGCATATTTAAGGAGATATGGCCAAAATAAGTTTTTCATATAAAAATTTCAATTTTTCAAGGATTTTCACCAAAATTTTGATTTTTGGGGGGTGGTCACGAATTATCGTCCTTTTCGCTCTAGGACGCATTTTAAAGGAGATATGGCCAAAATAAGTTTTTCATATAAAAATTTCAAATTTTCAAGGAATTTCACCAAAATTTTGATTTTTGCGGGGTGGTCACGAATTATCGTCCTTTTCGCTCTAGGACGCATATTAAAGGAGATATGGCCAAAATAAGTTTTTCATATAAAAATTTCAATTTTTCAAGGAATTTCACCAAAATTTTGATTTTTGAGGGGTGGTCACGAATTATCATCCTTTTCGCTCTAGGACGCATATTTAAGGAGATATGGCCAAAATAAGTTTTTCATATAAAAAATTCATTTTTTTGAGGATTTTCATAAAAATTTTGATTTTTGAGGGGTGGTCACGAATTATCGTCCTTTTCGCTCTAGGACACATATTTAAGGAGATATGGCCAGAATAAGTTTTTCATATAAAAATTTCAAATTTTCAAGGATTTTCACCAAAATTTTGATTTTTGGGGGGTGGTCACGAATTATCGTCCTTTTCGCTCTAGGACGCATATTAAAGGAGATATGGCCAAAATAAGTTTTTCATATAAAAATTTCATTTTTTTGAGGATTTTCATCAAAATTTTGATTTTTGAGGGGTGGTCACGAATTATCATCCTTTTCGCTCTAGGACGCATATTTATGGAGATATGGCCAAAATAAGTTTTTCATATAAAAAATTCAATTTTTCAAGGATTTTCACCAAAATTTTGATTTTTGGGGGGTGGTCACGAATTATCGTCCTTTTCGCTCTAGGACGCATATTAAAGGAGATATGGCCAAAATAAGTTTTTCATATAAAAATTTCAAATTTTCAAGGATTTTCACCAAAATTTTGATTTTTGGGGGGTGGTCACGAATTATCGTCCTTTTCGCTCTAGGACGCATATTTAAGGAGATATGGCCAAAATAAGTTTTTCATATAAAAATTTCAATTTTTCAAGGATTTTCATAAAAATTTTGATTTTTGAGGGGTGGTCACGAATTATCGTTCTTTTCGCTCTAGGACGCATATTTAAGGAGATATGGCCAAAATAAGTTTTTCATATAAAAATTTCAAATTTTCAAGGATTTTCACCAAAATTTTGATTTTTGGGGGGTGGTCACGAATTATCGTCCTTTTCGCTCTAGGACGCATATTTAAGGAGATATGGCCAAAATAAGTTTTTCATATAAAAATTTCAATTTTTCAAGGATTTTCACCAAAATTTTGATTTTTGGGGGGTGGTCACGAATTATAGTCCTTTTCGCTCTAGGACGCATATTAAAGGAGATATGGCCAAATTAAGTTTTTCATATAAAAATTCCAATTTTTCAAAGAATTTCACCAAAATTTTAATTTTTGGGGGGTGGTCACGAATTATCGTCCTTTTCGCTCTAGGACGTATATTTAAGGAGATATGGCCAAAATAAGTTTTTCATATAAAAAATTCATTTTTTTGAGGATTTTCATAAAAATTTTGATTTTTGAGGGCTGGTCACAAATTATCATCCTTTTCGCTGTAGGACGCATATTTAAGGAGATATAGCCAAAATAAGTTTTTCATATAAAAATTTCAAATTTTCAAGGATTTTCACCAAAATTTTGATTTTTGGGGGGTGGTCACGAATTATCGTCCTTTTCGCTCTAGGACGCATATTTAAGGAGATATGGCCAAAATAAGTTTTTGATATAAAAAATTCATTTTTTTGAGGATTTTCATCAAAATTTTGATATTTGAGGGGTGGTCACGAATTATCATCCTTTTCGCTCTAGGACGCATATTTAAGGAGATATGGCCAAAATAAGTTTTTCATATAAAAATTTCAATTTTTCAAGGATTTTCACCAAAATTTTGATTTTTGGGGGGTGGTCACGAATTATCGTCCTTTTCGCTCTAGGACGCATATTTAAGGAGATATGGCCAAAATAAGTTTTTCATATAAAAAATTCATTTTTTTGAGGATTTTCATCAAAATTTTGATTTTTGAGAGGTGGTCACGAATTATCATCCTTTTCGCTCTAGGACGCATATTTAAGGAGATATGGCCAAAATAAGTTTTTCATATAAAAAATTCATTTTTTGAGAATTTTCATCAAAATTTTGATTTTGAGGGGTGGTCACGAATTATCATCCTTTTCGCTCTAGGACGCATATTTAAGGAGATATAGCCAAAATAAGTTTTTCATATAAAAATTTCAAATTTTCAAGGATTTTCACCAAAATTTTGATTTTTGGGGGGTGGTCACGAATTATCGTCCTTTTCGCTCTAGGACGCATATTTAAGGAGATATGGCCAAAATAAGTTTTTCATATAAAAATTTCAATTTTTCAAGGATTTTCACCAAAATTTTGATTTTTGGGGGGTGGTCACGAATTATCGTCCTTTTCGCTCTAGGACGCATTTTAAAGGAGATATGGCCAAAATAAGTTTTTCATATAAAAATTTCAAATTTTCAAGGAATTTCACCAAAATTTTGATTTTTGCGGGGTGGTCACGAATTATCGTCCTTTTCGCTCTAGGACGCATATTAAAGGAGATATGGCCAAAATAAGTTTTTCATATAAAAATTTCAATTTTTCAAGGAATTTCACCAAAATTTTGATTTTTGAGGGGTGGTCACGAATTATCGTCCTTTTCGCTCTAGGACGCATATTTAAGGAGATATGGCCAAAATAAGTTTTTCATATAAAAATTTCATTTTTTTGAGGATTTTCATCAAAATTTTGATTTTTGGAGGGTGGTCACGAATTATCATCCTTTTCGCTCTAGGACGCATATTTAAGGAGATATGGCCAAAATAAGTTTTTCATATAAAAATTTCAATTTTTCAAGGATTTTCATAAAAATTTTGATTTTTGAGGGGTGGTCACGAATTATCGTTCTTTTCGCTCTAGGACGCATATTTAAGGAGATATGGCCAAAATAAGTTTTTCATATAAAAATTTCAATTTTTCAAGGATTTTCATAAAAATTTTGATTTTTGAGGGGTGGTCACGAATTATCGTTCTTTTCGCTCTAGGACGCATATTTAAGGAGATATGGCCAAAATAAGTTTTTCATAAAAAATTTCAAATTTTCAAGGATTTTCACCAAAATTTTGATTTTTGGGGGGTGGTCACGAATTATCGTCCTTTTCGCTCTAGGACGCATATTAAAGGAGATATGGCCAAAATAAGTTTTTCATATAAAAAATTCATTTTTTTGAGGATTTTCATAAAAATTTTGATTTTTGAGGGGTGGTCACGAATTATCATCCTTTTCGCTCTAGGACGCATATTTAAGGAGATATGGCCAAAATAAGTTTTTCATATAAAAATTTCAATTTTTCAAGGAATTTCACCAGAATTTTGATTTTTGGGGGGTGGTCACGAATTATCGTCCTTTTCGCTCTAGGACACATATTTAAGGAGATATGGCCAAAATAAGTTTTTCATATAAAAATTTCAAATTTTCAAGGATTTTCACCAAAATTTTGATTTTTGGGGGGTGGTCACGAATTATCGTCCTTTTCGCTCTAGGACGCATATTTAAGGAGATATGGCCAAAATAAGTTTTTGATATAAAAAATTCATTTTTTTGAGGATTTTCATCAAAATTTTGATATTTGAGGGGTGGTCACGAATTGTCATCCTTTTCGCTCTAGGACGCATATTTAAGGAGATATGGCCAAAATAAGTTTTTCATATAAAAATTTCAATTTTTCAAGGATTTTCACCAAAATTTTGATTTTTGGGGGGTGGTCACGAATTATCGTCCTTTTCGCTCTAGGACGCATATTTAAGGAGATATGGCCAAAATAAGTTTTTCATATAAAAATTTCAATTTTTCAAGGAATTTCATAAAAATTTTGATTTTTGAGGGGTGGTCACGAATTATCGTTCTTTTCGCTCTAGGACGCATATTTAAGGAGATATGGCCAAAATAAGTTTTTCATATAAAAATTTCAAATTTTCAAGGATTTTCACCAAAATTTTGATTTTTGGGGGGTGGTCACGAATTATCGTCCTTTTCGCTCTAGGACGCATATTTAAGGAGATATGGCCAAAATAAGTTTTTCATATAAAAATTTCAAATTTTCAAGGATTTTCACCAAAATTTTGATTTTTGGGGGGTGGTCACGAATTATCGTCCTTTTCGCTCTAGGACGCATATTTAAGGAGATATGGCCAAAATAAGTTTTTCATATAAAAATTTCAATTTTTCAAGGATTTTCACCAAAATTTTGATTTTTGGGGGGTGGTCACGAATTATAGTCCTTTTCGCTCTAGGACGCATATTTAAGGAGATATGGCCAAAATAAGTTTTTCATATAAAAATTTCAATTTTTCAAGGATTTTCACCAAAATTTTGATTTTTGGGGGGTGGTCACGAATTATCGTCCTTTTCGCTCTAGGACGCATATTTAAGGAGATATGGCCAAAATAAGTTTTTCATATAAAAAATTCATTTTTTTGAGGATTTTTATCAAAATTTTGATTTTTGAGAGGTGGTCACGAATTATCATCCTTTTCGCTCTAGGACGCATATTTAAGGAGATATGGCCAAAATAAGTTTTTCATATAAAAAATTCATTTTTTGAGAATTTTCATCAAAATTTTGATTTTGAGGGGTGGTCACGAATTATCATCCTTTTCGCTCTAGGACGCATATTTAAGGAGATATGGCCAAAATAAGTTTTTCATATAAAAATTTCAATTTTTCAAGGATTTTCACCAAAATTTTGATTTTTGGGGGGTGGTCACGAATTATCGTCCTTTTCGCTCTAGGACGCATATTTAAGGAGATATGGCCAAAATAAGTTTTTCATATAAAAATTTCAATTTTTCAAGGAATTTCACCAAAATTTTGATTTTTGGGGGGTGGTCACGAATTATCGTCCTTTTCGCTCTAGGACGCATATTTAAGGAGATATGGCCAAAATAAGTTTTTCATATAAAAGATTCATTTTTTTGAGGATTTTCATCAAAATTTTGATTTTTGGAGGGTGGTCACGAATTATCATCCTTTTCGCTCTAGGACGCATATTTAAGGAGATATGGCCAAAATAAGTTTTTCATATAAAAATTTCAATTTTTCAAGGATTTTCATAAAAATTTTGATTTTTGAGGGGTGGTCACGAATTATCGTTCTTTTCGCTCTAGGACGCATATTTAAGGAGATATGGCCAAAATAAGTTTTTCATATAAAAATTTCAATTTTTCAAGGATTTTCATAAAAATTTTGATTTTTGAGGGGTGGTCACGAATTATCGTTCTTTTCGCTCTAGGACGCATATTTAAGGAGATATGGCCAAAATAAGTTTTTCATAAAAAATTTCAAATTTTCAAGGATTTTCACCAAAATTTTGATTTTTGGGGGGTGGTCACGAATTATCGTCCTTTTCGCTCTAGGACGCATATTAAAGGAGATATGGCCAAAATAAGTTTTTCATATAAAAAATTCATTTTTTTGAGGATTTTCATAAAAATTTTGATTTTTGAGGGGTGGTCACGAATTATCATCCTTTTCGCTCTAGGACGCATATTTAAGGAGATATGGCCAAAATAAGTTTTTCATATAAAAATTTCAATTTTTCAAGGAATTTCACCAGAATTTTGATTTTTGGGGGGTGGTCACGAATTATCGTCCTTTTCGCTCTAGGACACATATTTAAGGAGATATGGCCAAAATAAGTTTTTCATATAAAAATTTCAAATTTTCAAGGATTTTCACCAAAATTTTGATTTTTGGGGGGTGGTCACGAATTATCGTCCTTTTCGCTCTAGGACGCATATTAAAGGAGATATGGCCAAAATAAGTTTTTCATATAAAAAATTCATTTTTTTGAGGATTTTCATAAAAATTTTGATTTTTGAGGGGTGGTCACGAATTATCATCCTTTTCGCTCTAGGACGCATATTTAAGGAGATATGGCCAAAATAAGTTTTTCATATAAAAATTCAAATTTTCAAGGAATTTCATCAAAATTTTGATATTTGAGGGGTGGTCACGAATTGTCATCCTTTTCGCTCTAGGACGCATATTTAAGGAGATATGGCCAAAATAAGTTTTTCATATAAAAATTTCAATTTTTCAAGGATTTTCACCAAAATTTTGATTTTTGGGGGGTGGTCACGAATTATCGTCCTTTTCGCTCTAGGACGCATATTTAAGGAGATATGGCCAAAATAAGTTTTTCATATAAAAATTTCAATTTTTCAAGGAATTTCACCAAAATTTTGATTTTTGGTGGGTGGTCACGAATTATCGTCCTTTTCGCTCTAGGACGCATATTTAAGGAGATATGGCCAAAATAAGTTTTTCATATAAAAGATTCATTTTTTTGAGGATTTTCATCAAAATTAAATTTTTGGGGGGTGGTCACGAATTATCATCCTTTTCGCTCTAGGACGCATATTTAAGGAGATATGGCCAAAATAAGTTTTTCATATAAAAATTTCAATTTTTCAAGGATTTTCACCAAAATTTTGATTTTTGGGGGGTGGTCACGAATTATCATCCTTTTCGCTCTAGGACGCATATTTAAGGAGATATGGCCACAATAAGTTTTTCATATAAAAATTTCAATTTTTCAAGGATTTTCATAAAAATTTTGATTTTTGAGGTGTGGTCACGAATTATCGTTCTTTTCGCTCTAGGACGCATATTTAAGGAGATATGGCCAAAATAAGTTTTTCATATAAAAATTTCAATTTTTCAAGGATTTTCACCAAAATTTTGATTTTTGGGGGGTGGTCACGAATTATCATCCTTTTCGCTCTAGGACGCATATTTAAGGAGATATAGCCAAAATAAGTTTTTCATATAAAAATTTCAAATTTTCAAGGATTTTCACCAAAATTTTGATTTTTGGGGGGTGGTCACGAATTATCGTCCTTTTCGCTCTAGGACGCATATTTAAGGAGATATGGCCAAAATAAGTTTTTCATATAAAAATTTCATTTTTTTGAGGATTTTCATCAAAATTTAGATTTTTGGGGGGTGGTCACGAATTATCATCCTTTTCGCTCTAGGACGCATATTTAAGGAGATATGGCCAAAATAAGTTTTTCATATAAAAATTTCAATTTTTCAAGGATTTTCACCAAAATTTTGATTTTTGGGGGGTGGTCACGAATTATCGTCCTTTTCGCTCTAGGACGCATATTTAAGGAGATATGGCCAAAATATGTTTTTCATACAAAAATTTCAAATTTTTAAGGATTTTCACCAAAATTTTGATTTTTGGGGGGTGGTCACGAATTATCGTCCTTTTCGCTCTAGGACGCATATTTAAGGAGATATGGCCAAAATAAGTTTTTCATATAAAAATTTCAATTTTTCAAGGATCTTCATCAAAATTTTGATTTTTGAGAGGTGGTCACGAATTATCATCCTTTTCGCTCTAGGACGCATATTTAAGGAGATATGGCCAAAATAAGTTTTTCATATAAAAAATTCATTTTTTGAGGATTTTCATCAAAATTTTGATTTTGAGGGGTGGTCACGAATTATCATCCTTTTCGCTCTAGGACGCATATTTAAGGAGATATAGCCAAAATAAGTTTTTCATATAAAAATTTCAAATTTCCAAGGATTTTCACCAAAATTTTGATTTTTGGGGGGTGGTCACGAATTATCGTCCTTTTCGCTCTAGGACGCATATTTAAGGAGATATGGCCAAAATAAGTTTTTCATATAAAAATTTCAATTTTTCAAGGATTTTCACCAAAATTTTGATTTTTGGGGGGTGGTCACGAATTATCGTCCTTTTCGCTCTAGGACGCATTTTAAAGGAGATATGGCCAAAATAAGTTTTTCATATAAAAATTTCAAATTTTCAAGGAATTTCACCAAAATTTTGATTTTTGCGGGGTGGTCACGAATTATCGTCCTTTTCGCTCTAGGACGCATATTTAAAGAGATATGGCCAAAATAAGTTTTTCATATAAAAATTTAATTTTTTTGAGGATTTTCATCAAAATTTTGATTTTTGGGGTGTGGTCACGAATTATCATCCTTTTCGCTCTAGGACGCATATTTAAGGAGATATGGCCAAAATAAGTTTTTCATATAAAAATTTCAATTTTTCAAGGATCTTCACCAAAATTTTGATTTTTGAGGGGTGGTCACGAAGTATCGTCCTTTTCGCTCTAGGACGCATATTTAAGGAGATATGGCCAAAATAAGTTTTTCATATAAAAATTTCAATTTTTCAAGGAATTTCACCAAAATTTTGATTTTTGAGGGGTGGTCACGAATTATCATCCTTTTCGCTCTAGGACGCATATTTAAGGAGATATGGCCAAAATAAGTTTTTCATATAAAAATTTCAATTTTTCAAGGAATTTCATCAAAATTTTGATATTTGAGGGGTGGTCACGAATTGTCATCCTTTTCGCTCTAGGACGCATATTTAAGGAGATATGGCCAAAATAAGTTTTTCATATAAAAATTTCAATTTTTCAAGGATTTTCACCAAAATTTTGATTTTTGGGGGGTGGTCACGAATTATCGTCCTTTTCGCTCTAGGACGCATATTTAAGGAGATATGGCCAAAATAAGTTTTTCATATAAAAATTTCAATTTTTCAAGGAATTTCACCAAAATTTTGATTTTTGGGGGGTGGTCACGAATTATCGTCCTTTTCGCTCTAGGACGCATATTTAAGGAGATATGGCCAAAATAAGTTTTTCATATAAAAGATTCATTTTTTTGAGGATTTTCATCAAAATTTAGATTTTTGGGGGGTGGTCACGAATTATCATCCTTTTCGCTCTAGGACGCATATTTAAGGAGATATGGCCAAAATAAGTTTTTCATATAAAAATTTCAATTTTTCAAGGATTTTCACCAAAATTTTGATTTTTGGGGGGTGGTCACGAATTATCATCCTTTTCGCTCTAGGACGCATATTTAAGGAGATATGGCCACAATAAGTTTTTCATATAAAAATTTCAATTTTTCAAGGATTTTCATAAAAATTTTGATTTTTGAGGTGTGGTCACGAATTATCGTTCTTTTCGCTCTAGGACGCATATTTAAGGAGATATGGCCAAAATAAGTTTTTCATATAAAAATTTCAATTTTTCAAGGATTTTCACCAAAATTTTGATTTTTGGGGGGTGGTCACGAATTATCATCCTTTTCGCTCTAGGACGCATATTTAAGGAGATATAGCCAAAATAAGTTTTTCATATAAAAATTTCAATTTTTCAAGGATTTTCACCAAAATTTTGATTTTTGGGGGGTGGTCACGAATTATCGCCCTTTTCGCTCTAGGACGCATATTTAAGGAGATATGGCCAAAATATGTTTTTCATACAAAAATTTCAAATTTTTAAGGATTTTCACCAAAATTTTGATTTTTGGGGGGTGGTCACGAATTATCGTCCTTTTCGCTCTAGGACGCATATTTAAGGAGATATGGCCAAAATAAGTTTTTCATATAAAAATTTCAATTTTTCAAGGATCTTCATCAAAATTTTGATTTTTGAGAGGTGGTCACGAATTATCATCCTTTTCGCTCTAGGACGCATATTTAAGGAGATATGGCCAAAATAAGTTTTTCATATAAAAAATTCATTTTTTCAAGGATTTTCACCAAAATTTTGATTTTTGGGGGGTGGTCACGAATTATCGTCCTTTTCGCTCTAGGACGCATATTTAAGGAGATATGGCCAAAATAAGTTTTTCATATAAAAATTTCATTTTTTCAAGGATTTTCATCAAAATTTAGATTTTTGGGGGGTGGTCACGAATTATCATCCTTTTCGCTCTAGGACGCATATTTAAGGAGATATGGCCAAAATATGTTTTTCATATAAAAATTTGAATTTTTCAAGGATTTTCACCAAAATTTTGATTTTTGGGGGGTGGTCACGAATTATCGTCCTTTTCGCTCTAGGACGCATATTTAAGGAGATATGGCCAAAATATGTTTTTCATACAAAAATTTCAAATTTTTAAGGATTTTCACCAAAATTTTGATTTTTGGGGGGTGGTCACGAATTATCGCCCTTTTCGCTCTAGGACGCATATTTAAGGAGATATGGCCAAAATAAGTTTTTCATATAAAAATTTCAATTTTTCAAGGATCTTCATCAAAATTTTGATTTTTGAGAGGTGGTCACGAATTATCATCCTTTTCGCTCTAGGACGCATATTTAAGGAGATATGGCCAAAATAAGTTTTTCATATAAAAAATTCATTTTTTGAGGATTTTCATCAAAATTTTGATTTTGAGGGGTGGTCACGAATTATCATCCTTTTCGCTCTAGGACGCATATTTAAGGAGATATAGCCAAAATAAGTTTTTCATATAAAAATTTCAAATTTTCAAGGATTTTCACCAAAATTTTGATTTTTGGGGGGTGGTCACGAATTATCGTCCTTTTCGCTCTAGGACGCATATTTAAGGAGATATGGCCAAAATAAGTTTTTCATATAAAAATTTCAATTTTTCAAGGATTTTCACCAAAATTTTGATTTTTGGGGGGTGGTCACGAATTATCGTCCTTTTCGCTCTAGGACGCATTTTAAAGGAGATATGGCCAAAATAAGTTTTTCATATAAAAATTTCAAATTTTCAAGGAATTTCACCAAAATTTTGATTTTTGCGGGGTGGTCACGAATTATCGTCCTTTTCGCTCTAGGACGCATATTAAAGGAGATATGGCCAAAATAAGTTTTTCATATAAAAATTTCAATTTTTCAAGGAATTTCACCAAAATTTTGATTTTTGAGGGGTGGTCACGAATTATCGTCCTTTTCGCTCTAGGACGCATATTTAAGGAGATATGGCCAAAATAAGTTTTTCATATAAAAATTTCATTTTTTTGAGGATTTTCATCAAAATTTTGATTTTTGGAGGGTGGTCACGAATTATCATCCTTTTCGCTCTAGGACGCATATTTAAGGAGATATGGCCAAAATAAGTTTTTCATATAAAAATTTCAATTTTTCAAGGATTTTCATAAAAATTTTGATTTTTGAGGGGTGGTCACGAATTATCGTTCTTTTCGCTCTAGGACGCATATTTAAGGAGATATGGCCAAAATAAGTTTTTCATATAAAAATTTCATTTTTTTGAGGATTTTCATCAAAATTTAGATTTTTGGGGGGTGGTCACGAATTATCATCCTTTTCGCTCTAGGACGCATATTTAAGGAGATATGGCCAAAATAAGTTTTTCATATAAAAATTTCAATTTTTCAAGGATTTTCACCAAAATTTTGATTTTTGGGGGGTGGTCACGAATTATCGTCCTTTTCGCTCTAGGACGCATATTTAAGGAGATATGGCCAAAATAAGTTTTTCATATAAAAATTTGAATTTTTCAAGGATTTTCACCAAAATTTTGATTTTTGGGGGGTGGTCACGAATTATCGTCCTTTTCGCTCTAGGACGCATATTTAAGGAGATATGGCCAAAATATGTTTTTCATACAAAAATTTCAAATTTTTAAGGATTTTCACCAAAATTTTGATTTTTGGGGGGTGGTCACGAATTATCGTCCTTTTCGCTCTAGGACGCATATTTAAGGAGATATGGCCAAAATAAGTTTTTCATATAAAAATTTCAATTTTTCAAGGATCTTCATCAAAATTTTGATTTTTGAGAGGTGGTCACGAATTATCATCCTTTTCGCTCTAGGACGCATATTTAAGGAGATATGGCCAAAATAAGTTTTTCATATAAAAAATTCATTTTTTGAGGATTTTCATCAAAATTTTGATTTTGAGGGGTGGTCACGAATTATCATCCTTTTCGCTCTAGGACGCATATTTAAGGAGATATAGCCAAAATAAGTTTTTCATATAAAAATTTCAAATTTTCAAGGATTTTCACCAAAATTTTGATTTTTGGGGGGTGGTCACGAATTATCGTCCTTTTCGCTCTAGGACGCATATTTAAGGAGATATGGCCAAAATAAGTTTTTCATATAAAAATTTCAATTTTTCAAGGATTTTCACCAAAATTTTGATTTTTGGGGGGTGGTCACGAATTATCGTCCTTTTCGCTCTAGGACGCATTTTAAAGGAGATATGGCCAAAATAAGTTTTTCATATAAAAATTTCAAATTTTCAAGGAATTTCACCAAAATTTTGATTTTTGCGGGGTGGTCACGAATTATCGTCCTTTTCGCTCTAGGACGCATATTAAAGGAGATATGGCCAAAATAAGTTTTTCATATAAAAATTTCAATTTTTCAAGGAATTTCACCAAAATTTTGATTTTTGAGGGGTGGTCACGAATTATCGTCCTTTTCGCTCTAGGACGCATATTTAAGGAGATATGGCCAAAATAAGTTTTTCATATAAAAATTTCATTTTTTTGAGGATTTTCATCAAAATTTTGATTTTTGGAGGGTGGTCACGAATTATCATCCTTTTCGCTCTAGGACGCATATTTAAGGAGATATGGCCAAAATAAGTTTTTCATATAAAAATTTCAATTTTTCAAGGATTTTCATAAAAATTTTGATTTTTGAGGGGTGGTCACGAATTATCGTTCTTTTCGCTCTAGGACGCATATTTAAGGAGATATGGCCAAAATAAGTTTTTCATATAAAAATTTCATTTTTTTGAGGATTTTCATCAAAATTTAGATTTTTGGGGGGTGGTCACGAATTATCATCCTTTTCGCTCTAGGACGCATATTTAAGGAGATATGGCCAAAATAAGTTTTTCATATAAAAATTTCAATTTTTCAAGGATTTTCACCAAAATTTTGATTTTTGGGGGGTGGTCACGAATTATCGTCCTTTTCGCTCTAGGACGCATATTTAAGGAGATATGGCCAAAATATGTTTTTCATACAAAAATTTCAAATTTTTAAGGATTTTCACCAAAATTTTGATTTTTGGGGGGTGGTCACGAATTATCGTCCTTTTCGCTCTAGGACGCATATTTAAGGAGATATGGCCAAAATAAGTTTTTCATATAAAAATTTCAATTTTTCAAGGATCTTCATCAAAATTTTGATTTTTGAGAGGTGGTCACGAATTATCATCCTTTTCGCTCTAGGACGCATATTTAAGGAGATATGGCCAAAATAAGTTTTTCATATAAAAAATTCATTTTTTGAGGATTTTCATCAAAATTTTGATTTTGAGGGGTGGTCACGAATTATCATCCTTTTCGCTCTAGGACGCATATTTAAGGAGATATAGCCAAAATAAGTTTTTCATATAAAAATTTCAAATTTTCAAGGATTTTCACCAAAATTTTGATTTTTGGGGGGTGGTCACGAATTATCGTCCTTTTCGCTCTAGGACGCATACTTAAGGAGATATGGCCAAAATAAGTTTTTCATATAAAAATTTCAATTTTTCAAGGATTTTCATAAAAATTTTGATTTTTGAGGGGTGGTCACGAATTATCGTTCTTTTCGCTCTAGGACGCATATTTAAGGAGATATGGCCAAAATAAGTTTTTCATATAAAAATTTCAAATTTTCAAGGATTTTCACCAAAATTTTGATTTTTGGGGGGTGGTCACGAATTATCGTCCTTTTCGCTCTAGGACGCATATTTAAGGAGATATGGCCAAAATAAGTTTTTCATATAAAAATTTCAATTTTTCAAGGATTTTCACCAAAATTTTGATTTTTGGGGGGTGGTCACGAATTATCGTCCTTTTCGCTCTAGGACGCATTTTAAAGGAGATATGGCCAAAATAAGTTTTTCATATAAAAATTTCAAATTTTCAAGGAATTTCACCAAAATTTTGATTTTTGCGGGTTGGTCACGAATTATCGTCCTTTTCGCTCTAGGACGCATATTAAAGGAGATATGGCCAAAATAAGTTTTTCATATAAAAATTTCAATTTTTCAAGGAATTTCACCAAAATTTTGATTTTTGAGGGGTGGTCACGAATTATCGTCCTTTTCGCTCTAGGACGCATATTTAAGGAGATATGGCCAAAATAAGTTTTTCATATAAAAATTTCATTTTTTTGAGGATTTTCATCAAAATTTTGATTTTTGGAGGGTGGTCACGAATTATCATCCTTTTCGCTCTAGGACGCATATTTAAGGAGATATGGCCAAAATAAGTTTTTCATATAAAAATTTCAATTTTTCAAGGATTTTCATAAAAATTTTGATTTTTGAGGGGTGGTCACGAATTATCGTTCTTTTCGCTCTAGGACGCATATTTAAGGAGATATGGCCAAAATAAGTTTTTCATATAAAAATTTCAAATTTTCAAGGATTTTCACCAAAATTTTGATTTTTGGGGGGTGGTCACGAATTATCGTCCTTTTCGCTCTAGGACACATATTTAAGGAGATATGGCCAAAATAAGTTTTTCATATAAAAATTTCAATTTTTCAAGGATTTTCACCAAAATTTTGATTTTTGGGGGGTGGTCACGAATTATCGTCCTTTTCGCTCTAGGACGCATATTAAAGGAGATATGGCCAAAATAAGTTTTTCATATAAAAAATTCATTTTTTTGAGGATTTTCATAAAAATTTTGATTTTTGAGGGGTGGTCACGAATTATCATCCTTTTCGCTCTAGGACGCATATTTAAGGAGATATGGCCAAAATGAGTTTTTAATATAAAAATTTCAATTTTTCAAGGATTTTCACCAGAATTTTGATTTTTGGGGGGTGGTCACGAATTATCGTCCTTTACGCTCTAGGACACATATTTAAGGAGATATGGCCAAAATAAGTTTTTCATATAAAAATTTCAAATTTTCAAGGATTTTCACCAAAATTTTGATTTTTGGGGGGTGGTCACGAATTATCGTCCTTTTCGCTCTAGGACGCATATTTAAGGAGATATGGCCAAAATAAGTTTTTCATATAAAAATTTCAATTTTTCAAGGATTTTCATAAAAATTTTGATTTTTGAGGTGTGGTCACGAATTATCGTTCTTTTCGCTCTAGGACGCATATTTAAGGAGATATGGCCAAAATAAGTTTTTCATATAAAAATTTCAATTTTTCAAGGATTTTCACCAAAATTTTGATTTTTGGGGGGTGGTCACGAATTATCATCCTTTTCGCTCTAGGACGCATATTTAAGGAGATATAGCCAAAATAAGTTTTTCATATAAAAATTTCAAATTTTCAAGGATTTTCACCAAAATTTTGATTTTAGGGGGGTGGTCACGAATTATCGTCCTTTTCGCTCTAGGACGCATATTTAAGGAGATATGGCCAAAATAAGTTTTTCATATAAAAATTTCATTTTTTTGAGGATTTTCATCAAAATTTAGATTTTTGGGGGGTGGTCACGAATTATCATCCTTTTCGCTCTAGGACGCATATTTAAGGAGATATGGCCAAAATAAGTTTTTCATATAAAAATTTCAATTTTTCAAGGATTTTCACCAAAATTTTGATTTTTGGGGGGTGGTCACGAATTATCATCCTTTTCGCTCTAGGACGCATATTTAAGGAGATATGGCCAAAATAAGTTTTTCATATAAAAATTTCAATTTTTCAAGGATTTTCACCAAAATTTTGATTTTTGGGGGGTGGTCACGAATTATCGTCCTTTTCGCTCTAGGACGCATTTTAAAGGAGATATGGCCAAAATAAGTTTTTCATATAAAAAATTCATTTTTTTGAGGATTTTCATCAAAATTTTGATTTTTGAGAGGTGGTCACGAATTATCATCCTTTTCGCTCTAGGACGCATATTTAAGGAGATATGGCCAAAATAAGTTTTTCATATAAAAAATTCATTTTTTGAGGATTTTCATCAAAATTTTGATTTTGAGGGGTGGTCACGAATTATCATCCTATTCGCTCTAGGACGCATATTTAAGGAGATATAGCCAAAATAAGTTTTTCATATAAAAATTTCAAATTTTCAAGGATTTTCACCAAAATTTTGATTTTTGGGGGGTGGTCACGAATTATCGTCCTTTTCGCTCTAGGACGCATATTTAAGGAGATATGGCCAAAATAAGTTTTTCATATAAAAATTTCAATTTTTCAAGGATTTTCACCAAAATTTTGATTTTTGGGGGGTGGTCACGAATTATCGTCCTTTTCGCTCTAGGACGCATTTTAAAGGAGATATGGCCAAAATAAGTTTTTCATATAAAAATTTCAAATTTTCAAGGAATTTCACCAAAATTTTGATTTTTGCGGGGTGGTCACGAATTATCGTCCTTTTCGCTCTAGGACGCATATTAAAGGAGATATGGCCAAAATAAGTTTTTCATATAAAAATTTCAATTTTTCAAGGAATTTCACCAAAATTTTGATTTTTGAGGGGTGGTCACGAATTATCGTCCTTTTCGCTCTAGGACGCATATTTAAGGAGATATGGCCAAAATAAGTTTTTCATATAAAAATTTCATTTTTTTGAGGATTTTCATCAAAATTTTGATTTTTGGAGGGTGGTCACGAATTATCATCCTTTTCGCTCTAGGACGCATATTTAAGGAGATATGGCCAAAATAAGTTTTTCATATAAAAATTTCAATTTTTCAAGGATTTTCATAAAAATTTTGATTTTTGAGGGGTGGTCACGAATTATCGTTCTTTTCGCTCTAGGACGCATATTTAAGGAGATATGGCCAAAATAAGTTTTTCATATAAAAATTTCAAATTTTCAAGGATTTTCACCAAAATTTTGATTTTTGGGGGGTGGTCACGAATTATCGTCCTTTTCGCTCTAGGACGCATATTTAAGGAGATATGGCCAAAATAAGTTTTTCATATAAAAATTTCAATTTTTCAAGGATTTTCACCAAAATTTTGATTTTTGGGGGGTGGTCACGAATTATCGTCCTTTTCGCTCTAGGACGCATATTAAAGGAGATATGGCCAAAATAAGTTTTTCATATAAAAAATTCATTTTTTTGAGGATTTTCATAAAAATTTTGATTTTTGAGGGGTGGTCATGAATTATCATCCTTTTCGCTCTAGGACGCATATTTAAGGAGATATGGCCAAAATAAGTTTTTCATATAAAAATTTCAATTTTTCTAGGAATTTCACCAGAATTTTGATTTTTGGGGGGTGGTCACGAATTATCGTCCTTTTCGCTCTAGGACACATATTTAAGGAGATATGGCCAAAATAAGTTTTTCATATAAAAATTTCAAATTTTCAAGGATTTTCACCAAAATTTTGATTTTTGGGGGGTGGTCACGAATTATCGTCCTTTTCGCTCTAGGACGCATATTTAAGGAGATATGGCCAAAATAAGTTTTTCATATAAAAATTTCTTTTTTTTGAGGATTTTCATCAAAATTTTGATTTTTGGAGGGTGGTCACGAATTATCATCCTTTTCGCTCTAGGACGCATATTTAAGGAGATATGGCCAAAATAAGTTTTTCATATAAAAATTTCAATTTTTCAAGGATTTTCATAAAAATTTTGATTTTTGAGGGGTGGTCACGAATTATCGTTCTTTTCGCTCTAGGACGCATATTTAAGGAGATATGGCCAAAATAAGTTTTTCATATAAAAATTTCAAATTTTCAAGGATTTTCACCAAAATTTTGATTTTTGGGGGGTGGTCACGAATTATCGTCCTTTTCGCTCTAGGACGCATATTTAAGGAGATATGGCCAAAATAAGTTTTTCATATAAAAATTTCAATTTTTCAAGGATTTTCACCAAAATTTTGATTTTTGGGGGGTGGTCACGAATTATCGTCCTTTTCGCTCTAGGACGCATATTAAAGGAGATATGGCCAAAATAAGTTTTTCATATAAAAAATTCATTTTTTTGAGGATTTTCATAAAAATTTTGATTTTTGAGGGGTGGTCACGAATTATCATCCTTTTCGCTCTAGGACGCATATTTAAGGAGATATGGCCAAAATAAGTTTTTCATATAAAAATTTCAATTTTTCAAGGAATTTCACCAGAATTTTGATTTTTGGGGGGTGGTCACGAATTATCGTCCTTTTCGCTCTAGGACACATATTTAAGGAGATATGGCCAAAATAAGTTTTTCATATAAAAATTTCAAATTTTCAAGGATTTTCACCAAAATTTTGATTTTTGGGGGGTGGTCACGAATTATCATCCTTTTCGCTCTAGGACGCATATTTAAGGAGATATGGCCAAAATAAGTTTTTCATATAAAAATTTCAATTTTTCAAGGATTTTCACCAAAATTTTGATTTTTGGGGGGTGGTCACGAATTATCGTCCTTTTCGCTCTAGGACGCATATTTAAGGAGATATGGCCAAAATAAGTTTTTCATATAAAAATTTCAATTTTTCAAGGAATTTCACCAAAATTTTGATTTTTGGGGGGTGGTCACGAATTATCGTCCTTTTCGCTCTAGGACGCATATTTAAGGAGATATGGCCAAAATAAGTTTTTCATATAAAAAATTCATTTTTTTGAGGATTTTCATCAAAATTTTGATTTTTGAGGGGTGGTCACGAATTATCATCCTTTTCGCTCTAGGACGCATATTTAAGGAGATATGGCCAAAATAAGTTTTTCATATAAAAATTTCAATTTTTCAAGGATTTTCACCAAAATTTTGATTTTTGGGGGGTGGTCACGAATTATAGTCCTTTTCGCTCTAGGACGCATATTAAAGGAGATATGGCCAAATTAAGTTTTTCATATAAAAATTCCAATTTTTCAAAGAATTTCACCAAAATTTTAATTTTTGGGGGTGGTCACGAATTATCGTCCTTTTCGCTCTAGGACGCATATTTAAGGAGATATGGCCAAAATAAGTTTTTCATATAAAAATTCATTTTTTTGAGGATTTTCATCAAAATTTTGATTTTTGAGGGGTGGTCACGAATTATCATCCTTTTCGCTCTAGGACGCATATTTAAGGAGATATGGCCAAAATAAGTTTTTCATATAAAAAATTCATTTTTTTGAGGATTTTCATCAAAATTTTGATTTTTGGAGGGTGGTCACGAATTATCATCCTTTTCGCTCTAGGAGGCATATTTAAGGAGATATGGCCAAAATAAGTTTTTCATATAAAAATTTCAATTTTTCAAGGATTTTCATAAAAATTTTGATTTTTGAGGGGTGGTCACGAATTACCGTTATTTTCGCTCTAGGACGCATATTAAAGAAGATATGGCCAAAATAAGTTTTTCATATAAAAATTTCAATTTTTCAAGGAATTTCACCAAAATTTTGATTTTTGGGGGGTGGTCACGAATTATCGTCCTTTTCGCTCTAGGACGCATATTTAAGGAGATATGGCCAAAATAAGTTTTTCATATAAAAATTTCAATTTTTCAAGGATTTTCACCAAAATTTTGATTTTTGAGGGGTGGTCACGAATTACCGTCCTTTTCGCTCTAGGACGCATATTAAAGGAGATATGGCCAAAATAAGGTTTTCATATAAAAATTTCAATTTTTCAAGGAATTTCACCAAAATTTTGATTTTCGAGGGGTGGTCACGAATTATCGTCCTTTTCGATCTAGGACGCATATTTAAGGAGATATGGCCACAATAAGTTTTTCATATAAAAATTTCAATTTTTCAAGGATTTTCATAAAAATTTTGATTTTTGAGGTGTGGTCACGAATTATCGTTCTTTTCGCTCTAGGACGCATATTTAAGGAGATATGGCCAAAATAAGTTTTTCATATAAAAATTTCAATTTTTCAAGGATTTTCACCAAAATTTTGATTTTTGGGGGGTGGTCACGAATTATCGTCCTTTTCGCTCTAGGACGCATATTTAAGGAGATATGGCCAAAATAAGTTTTTCATATAAAAATTTCAATTTTTCAAGGAATTTCACCAAAATTTTGATTTTTGGGGGGTGGTCACGAATTATCGTCCTTTTCGCTCTAGGACGCATATTTAAGGAGATATGGCCAAAATAAGTTTTTCATATAAAAAATTCATTTTTTTGAGGATTTTCATCAAAATTTTGATTTTTGAGGGGTGGTCACGAATTATCATCCTTTTCGCTCTAGGACGCATATTTAAGGAGATATGGCCAAAATAAGTTTTTCATATAAAAATTTCAATTTTTCAAGGATTTTCACCAAAATTTTGATTTTTGGGGGGTGGTCACGAATTATAGTCCTTTTCGCTCTAGGACGCATATTAAAGGAGATATGGCCAAATTAAGTTTTTCATATAAAAATTCCAATTTTTCAAAGAATTTCACCAAAATTTTAATTTTTGGGGGTGGTCACGAATTATCGTCCTTTTCGCTCTAGGACGCATATTTAAGGAGATATGGCCAAAATAAGTTTTTCATATAAAAATTCATTTTTTTGAGGATTTTCATCAAAATTTTGATTTTTGAGGGGTGGTCACGAATTATCATCCTTTTCGCTCTAGGACGCATATTTAAGGAGATATGGCCAAAATAAGTTTTTCATATAAAAAATTCATTTTTTTGAGGATTTTCATCAAAATTTTGATTTTTGGAGGGTGGTCACGAATTATCATCCTTTTCGCTCTAGGAGGCATATTTAAGGAGATATGGCCAAAATAAGTTTTTCATATAAAAATTTCAATTTTTCAAGGATTTTCATAAAAATTTTGATTTTTGAGGGGTGGTCACGAATTACCGTTATTTTCGCTCTAGGACGCATATTAAAGAAGATATGGCCAAAATAAGTTTTTCATATAAAAATTTCAATTTTTCAAGGAATTTCACCAAAATTTTGATTTTTGGGGGGTGGTCACGAATTATCGTCCTTTTCGCTCTAGGACGCATATTTAAGGAGATATGGCCAAAATAAGTTTTTCATATAAAAATTTCAATTTTTCAAGGATTTTCACCAAAATTTTGATTTTTGAGGGGTGGTCACGAATTACCGTCCTTTTCGCTCTAGGACGCATATTAAAGGAGATATGGCCAAAATAAGGTTTTCATATAAAAATTTAAATTTTTCAAGGAATTTCACCAAAATTTTGATTTTCGAGGGGTGGTCACGAATTATCGTCCTTTTCGATCTAGGACGCATATTTAAGGAGATATGGCCACAATAAGTTTTTCATATAAAAATTTCAATTTTTCAAGGATTTTCATAAAAATTTTGATTTTTGAGGTGTGGTCACGAATTATCGTTCTTTTCGCTCTAGGACGCATATTTAAGGAGATATGGCCAAAATAAGTTTTTCATATAAAAATTTCAATTTTTCAAAGATTTTCACCAAAATTTTGATTTTTGGGGGGTGGTCACGAATTATCATCCTTTTCGCTCTAGGACGCATATTTAAGGAGATATAGCCAAAATAAGTTTTTCATATAAAAATTTCAAATTTTCAAGGATTTTCACCAAAATTTTGATTTTTGGGGGGTGGTCACGAATTATCGTCCTTTTCGTTCTAGGACGCATATTTAAGGAGATATGGCCAAAATAAGTTTTTCATATAAAAATTTCATTTTTTTGAGGATTTTCATCAAAATTTAGATTTTTGGGGGGTGGTCACGAATTATCATCCTTTTCGCTCTAGGACGCATATTTAAGGAGATATGGCCAAAATAAGTTTTTCATATAAAAATTTCAATTTTTCAAGGATTTTCACCAAAATTTTGATTTTTGGGGGGTGGTCACGAATTATCGTCCTTTTCGCTATAGGACGCATATTTAAGGAGATATGGCCAAAATATGTTTTTCATACAAAAATTTCAAATTTTTAAGGATTTTCACCAAAATTTTGATTTTTGGGGGGTGGTCACGAATTATCGTCCTTTTCGCTCTAGGACGCATATTTAAGGAGATATGGCCAAAATACGTTTTTCATATAAAAAATTCATTTTTTTGAGGATTTTCATCAAAATTTTGATTTTTGAGAGGTGGTCACGAATTATCATCCTTTTCGCTCTAGGACGCATATTTAAGGAGATATGGCCAAAATAAGTTTTTCATATAAAAAATTCATTTTTTGAGGATTTTCATCAAAATTTTGATTTTGAGGGGTGGTCACGAATTATCATCCTTTTCGCTCTAGGACGCATATTTAAGGAGATATAGCCAAAATAAGTTTTTCATATAAAAATTTCAAATTTTCAAGGATTTTCACCAAAATTTTGATTTTTGGGGGGTGGTCACGAATTATCGTCCTTTTCGCTCTAGGACGCATATTTAAGGAGATATGGCCAAAATAAGTTTTTCATATAAAAATTTAAATTTTTCAAGGATTTTCACCAAAATTTTGATTTTTGGGGGGTGGTCACGAATTATCGTCCTTTTCGCTCTAGGACGCATTTTAAAGGAGATATGGCCAAAATAAGTTTTTCATATAAAAATTTCAAATTTTCAAGGAATTTCACCAAAATTTTGATTTTTGCGGGGTGGTCACGAATTATCGTCCTTTTCGCTCTAGGACGCATATTTAAGGAGATATGGCCAAAATAAGTTTTTCATATAAAAATTTCAATTTTTCAAGGATTTTCACCAAAATTTTGATTTTTGGGGGGTGGTCACGAATTATCGTCCTTTTCGCTCTAGGACGCATATTTAAGGAGATATGGCCAAAATAAGTTTTTCATATAAAAATTTCAATTTTTCAAGGAATTTCACCAAAATTTTGATTTTTGGGGGGTGGTCACGAATTATAGTCCTTTTCGCTCTAGGACGCATATTAAAGGAGATATGGCCAAATTAAGTTTTTCATATAAAAATTCAAATTTTTCAAAGAATTTCACCAAAATTTTAATTTTTGGGGGGTGGTCACGAATTATCGTCCTTTTCGCTCTAGGACGCATATTTAAGGAGATATGGCCAAAATAAGTTTTTCATATAAAAATTCATTTTTTTGAGGATTTTCATCAAAATTTTGATTTTTGAGGGGTGGTCACGAATTATCATCCTTTTCGCTCTAGGACGCATATTTAAGGAGATATGGCCAAAATAAGTTTTTCATATAAAAAATTCATTTTTTTGAGGATTTTCATCAAAATTTTGATTTTTGGAGGGTGGTCACGAATTATCATCCTTTTCGCTCTAGGAGGCATATTTAAGGAGTTTTTCATATAAAAAAAAGTTTTTCATATAAAAATTTCAATTTTTCAAGGATTTTCATAAAAATTTTGATTTTTGAGGGGTGGTCACGAATTATCGTTATTTTCGCTCTAGGACGCATATTAAAGAAGATATGGCCAAAATAAGTTTTTCATATAAAAATTTCAATTTTTCAAGGAATTTCACCAAAATTTTGATTTTTGGGGGTGGTCACGTATTATCGTCCTTTTCGCTCTAGGACGCATATTTAAGGAGATATGGCCAAAATAAGTTTTTCATATAAAAATTTCAATTTTTCAAGGAATTTCACCAAAATTTTGATTTTCGAGGGGTGGTCACGAATTATCGTCCTTTTCGATCTAGGACGCATATTTAAGGAGATATGGCCAAAATAAGTTTTTCATATAAAAATTTCAATTTTTCAAGGATTTTCATAAAAATTTTGATTTTTGAGGTGTGGTCACGAATTATCGTTCTTTTCGCTCTAGGACGCATATTTAAGGAGATATGGCCAAAATAAGTTTTTCATATAAAAATTTCAATTTTTCAAGGATTTTCACCAAAATTTTGATTTTTGGGGGGTGGTCACGAATTATCATCCTTTTCGCTCTAGGACGCATATTTAAGGAGATATAGCCAAAATAAGTTTTTCATATAAAAATTTCAAATTTTCAAGGATTTTCACCAAAATTTTGATTTTTGGGGGGTGGTCACGAATTATCGTCCTTTTCGCTCTAGGACGCATATTTAAGGAGATATGGCCAAAATAAGTTTTTCATATAAAAATTTCATTTTTTGGAGGATTTTCATCAAAATTTTGATTTTTGGGGGGTGGTCACGAATTATCGTCCTTTTCGCTATAGGACGCATATTTAAGGAGATATGGCCAAAATATGTTTTTCATACAAAAATTTCAAATTCTTAAGGATTTTCACCAAAATTTTGATTTTTGGGGGGTGGTCACGAATTATCGTCCTTTTCGCTCTAGGACGCATATTTAAGGAGATATGGCCAAAATAAGTTTTTCATATAAAAAATTCATTTTTTTGAGGATTTTCATCAAAATTTTGATTTTTGAGAGGTGGTCACGAATTATCATCCTTTTCGCTCTAGGACGCATATTTAAGGAGATATGGCCAAAATAAGTTTTTCATATAAAAAATTCATTTTTTGAGGATTTTCATTAAAATTTTGATTTTGAGGGGTGGTCACGAATTATCATCCTTTTCGCTCTAGGACGCATATTTAAGGAGATATAGCCAAAATAAGTTTTTCATATAAAAATTTCAAATTTTCAAGGATTTTCACCAAAATTTTGATTTTTGGGGGGTGGTCACGAATTATCGTTCTTTTCGCTCTAGGACGCATATTTAAGGAGATATGGCCAAAATAAGTTTTTCATATAAAAATTTCAATTTTTCAAGGATTTTCACCAAAATTTTGATTTTTGGGGGGTGGTCACGAATTATCGTCCTTATCGCTCTAGGACGCATTTTAAAGGAGATATGGCCAAAATAGGTTTTTCATATAAAAATTTCAAATTTTCAAGGATTTTCACCAAAATTTTGATTTTTGGGGGGTGGTCACGAATTATCGTCCTTTTCGCTCTAGGACGCATATTTAAGGAGATATGGCCAAAATAAGTTTTTCATATAAAATTTCATTTTTTTGAGGATTTTCATCAAAATTTAGATTTTTGGGGGGTGGTCACGAATTATCATCCTTTTCGCTCTAGGACGCATATTTAAGGAGATATGGCCAAAATAAGTTTTTCATATAAAAATTTCAATTTTTCAAGGATTTTCACCAAAATTTTGATTTTTGGGGGGTGGTCACGAATTATCGTCCTTTTCGCTATAGGACGCATATTTAAGGAGATATGGCCAAAATATGTTTTTCATACAAAAATTTCAAATTTTTAAGGATTTTCACCAAAATTTTGATTTTTGGGGGGTGGTCACGAATTATCGTCCTTTTCGCTCTAGGACGCATATTTAAGGAGATATGGCCAAAATACGTTTTTCATATAAAAAATTCATTTTTTTGAGGATTTTCATCAAAATTTTGATTTTTGAGAGGTGGTCACGAATTATCATCCTTTTCGCTCTAGGACGCATATTTAAGGAGATATGGCCAAAATAAGTTTTTCATATAAAAAATTCATTTTTTGAGGATTTTCATCAAAATTTTGATTTTGAGGGGTGGTCACGAATTATCATCCTTTTCGCTCTAGGACGCATATTTAAGGAGATATAGCCAAAATAAGTTTTTCATATAAAAATTTCAAATTTTCAAGGATTTTCACCAAAATTTTGATTTTTGGGGGGTGGTCACGAATTATCGTCCTTTTCGCTCTAGGACGCATATTTAAGGAGATATGGCCAAAATAAGTTTTTCATATAAAAATTTCAATTTTTCAAGGATTTTCACCAAAATTTTGATTTTTGGGGGGTGGTCACGAATTATCGTCCTTTTCGCTCTAGGACGCATATTAAAGGAGATATGGCCAAAATAAGTTTTTCATATAAAAATTTCAATTTTTCAAGGAATTTCACCAAAATTTTGATTTTTGAGGGGTGGTCACGAATTATCGTCCTTTTCGCTCTAGGACGCATATTTAAGGAGATATGGCCAAAATAAGTTTTTCATATAAAAATTCATTTTTTTGAGGATTTTCATCAAAATTTTGATTTTTGAGGGGTGGTCACGAATTATCATCCTTTTCGCTCTAGGACGCATATTTAAGGAGATATGGCCAAAATAAGTTTTTCATATAAAAATTTCAATTTTTCAAGGATTTTCACCAAAATTTTGATTTTTGGGGGGTGGTCACGAATTATAGTCCTTTTCGCTCTAGGACGCATATTAAAGGAGATATGGCCAAATTAAGTTTTTCATATAAAAATTCAAATTTTTCAAAGAATTTCACCAAAATTTTAATTTTTGGGGGGTGGTCACGAATTATCGTCCTTTTCGCTCTAGGACGCATATTTAAGGAGATATGGCCAAAATAAGTTTTTCATATAAAAATTCATTTTTTTGAGGATTTTCATCAAAATTTTGATTTTTGAGGGGTGGTCACGAATTATCATCCTTTTCGCTCTAGGACGCATATTTAAGGAGATATGGCCAAAATAAGTTTTTCATATAAAAAATTCATTTTTTTGAGGATTTTCATCAAAATTTTGATTTTTGGAGGGTGGTCACGAATTATCATCCTTTTCGCTCTAGGAGGCATATTTAAGGAGATATGGCCAAAATAAGTTTTTCATATAAAAATTTCAATTTTTCAAGGATTTTCATAAAAATTTTGATTTTTGAGGGGTGGTCACGAATTATCGTTATTTTCGCTCTAGGACGCATATTAAAGAAGATATGGCCAAAATAAGTTTTTCATATAAAAATTTCAATTTTTCAAGGAATTTCACCAAAATTTTGATTTTTGGGGGGTGGTCACGTATTATCGTCCTTTTCGCTCTAGGACGCATATTTAAGGAGATATGGCCAAAATAAGTTTTTCATATAAAAATTTCAATTTTTCAAGGAATTTCACCAAAATTTTGATTTTCGAGGGGTGGTCACGAATTATCGTCCTTTTCGATCTAGGACGCATATTTAAGGAGATATGGCCACAATAAGTTTTTCATATAAAAATTTCAATTTTTCAAGGATTTTCACCAAAATTTTGATTTTTGAGGTGTGGTCACGAATTATCGTTCTTTTCGCTCTAGGACGCATATTTAAGGAGATATGGCCAAAATAAGTTTTTCATATAAAAATTTCAATTTTTCAAGGATTTTCACCAAAATTTTGATTTTTGGGGGGTGGTCACGAATTATCATCCTTTTCGCTCTAGGACGCATATTTAAGGAGATATAGCCAAAATAAGTTTTTCATATAAAAATTTCAAATTTTCAAGGATTTTCACCAAAATTTTGATTTTTGGGGGGTGGTCACGAATTATCGTCCTTTTCGCTCTAGGACGCATATTTAAGGAGATATGGCCAAAATAAGTTTTTCATATAAAAATTTCATTTTTTGGAGGATTTTCATCAAAATTTTGATTTTTGGGGGGTGGTCACGAATTATCGTCCTTTTCGCTATAGGACGCATATTTAAGGAGATATGGCCAAAATATGTTTTTCATACAAAAATTTCAAATTCTTAAGGATTTTCACCAAAATTTTGATTTTTGGGGGGTGGTCACGAATTATCGTCCTTTTCGCTCTAGGACGCATATTTAAGGAGATATGGCCAAAATAAGTTTTTCATATAAAAAATTCATTTTTTTGAGGATTTTCATCAAAATTTTGATTTTTGAGAGGTGGTCACGAATTATCATCCTTTTCGCTCTAGGACGCATATTTAAGGAGATATGGCCAAAATAAGTTTTTCATATAAAAATTTCATTTTTTGAGGATTTTCATCAAAATTTTGATTTTGAGGGGTGGTCACGAATTATCATCCTTTTCGCTCTAGGACGCATATTTAAGGAGATATAGCCAAAATAAGTTTTTCATATAAAAATTTCAAATTTTCAAGGATTTTCACCAAAATTTTGATTTTTGGGGGGTGGTCACGAATTATCGTTCTTTTCGCTCTAGGACGCATATTTAAGGAGATATTGCCAAAATAAGTTTTTCATATAAAAATTTCAATTTTTCAAGGATTTTCACCAAAATTTTGATTTTTGGGGGGTGGTCACGAATTATCGTCCTTATCGCTCTAGGACGCATTTTAAAGGAGATATGGCCAAAATAAGTTTTTCATATAAAAATTTCAAATTTTCAAGGAATTTCACCAAAATTTTGATTTTTGGGGGGTGGTCACGAATTATCGTCCTTTTCGCTCTAGGACGCATATTTAAGGAGATATGGCCAAAATAAGTTTTTCATATAAAAATTTCAATTTTTCAAGGAATTTCACCAAAATTTTGATTTTTGGAGGGTGGTCACGAATTATCATCCTTTTCGCTCTAGGACGCATATTTAAGGAGATATGGCCACAATAAGTTTTTCATATAAAAATTTCAATTTTTCAAGGATTTTCATAAAAATTTTGATTTTTGGGGGGTGGTCACGAATTATCGTCCTTTTCGCTCTAGGACGCATATTTAAGGAGATATGGCCAAAATAAGTTTTTCATATAAAAAATTCATTTTTTTGAGGATTTTCATCAAAATTTTGATTTTTGGAATTTGGTCACGAATTATCATCCATTTCGCTCTAGGAGGCATATTTAAGGAGATATGGCCAAAATAAGTTTTTCATATAAAAATTTCAATTTTTCAAGGATTTTCACCAAAATTTTGATTTTTGAGGGGTGGTCACGAATTACCGTCCTTTTCGCTCTAGGACGCATATTAAAGGAGATATGGCCAAAATAAGGTTTTCATATAAAAATTTCAATTTTTCAAGGAATTTCACCAAAATTGTGGTGAAATTCGCTCTAGGACGCATATTTAAGGAGATATGGCCAAAATAAGTTTTTCATATAAAAATTTCAATTTTTCAAGGATTTTCACCAAAATTTTGATTTTTGGGGGGTGGTCACGAATTATCGTCCTTTTCGCTCTAGGACGCATATTAAAGGAGATATGGCCAAAATAAGTTTTTCATATAAAAAATTCATTTTTTTGAGGATTTTCATAAAAATTTTGATTTTTGAGGGGTGGTCACGAATTATCATCCTTTTCGCTCTAGGACGCATATTTAAGGAGATATGGCCAAAATAAGTTTTTCATATAAAAATTTCAATTTTTCAAGGAATTTCACCAGAATTTTGATTTTTGGGGGGTGGTCACGAATTATCGTCCTTTTCGCTCTAGGACACATATTTAAGGAGATATGGCCAAAATAAGTTTTTCATATAAAAATTTCAAATTTTCAAGGATTTTCACCAAAATTTTGATTTTTGGGGGGTGGTCACGAATTATCGTCCTTTTCGCTCTAGGACGCATATTTAAGGAGATATGGCCAAAATAAGTTTTTGATATAAAAAATTCATTTTTTTGAGGATTTTCATCAAAATTTTGATATTTGAGGGGTGGTCACGAATTATCGTCCTTTTCGCTCTAGGACGCATATTTAAGGAGATATGGCCAAAATAAGTTTTTCATATAAAAATTTCAATTTTTCAAGGAATTTCACCAAAATTTTGATTTTTGGGGGGTGGTCACGAATTATCGTCCTTTTCGCTCTAGGACGCATATTTAAGGAGATATGGCCAAAATAAGTTTTTCATATAAAAAATTCATTTTTTTGAGGATTTTCATCAAAATTTTGATTTTTGGGGGGTGGTCACGAATTATCGTCCTTTTCGCTCTAGGACGCATATTTAAGGAGATATGGCCAAAATAAGTTTTTCATATAAAAAATTCATTTTTTTGAGGATTTTCATCAAAATTTTGATTTTTGAGGGGTGGTCACGAATTATCGTCCTTTTCGCTCTAGGACGCATATTTAAGGAGATATGGCCAAAATAAGTTTTTCATATAAAAATTTCAATTTTTCAAGGATATTCACCAAAATTTTGATATTTGAGGGGTGGTCACGAATTATCATCCTTTTCGCTCTAGGACGCATATTTAAGGAGATATGGCCAAAATAAGTTTTTCATATAAAAATTTCAATTTTTCAAGGATTTTCACCAAAATTTTGATTTTTGGGGGGTGGTCACGAATTATCGTCCTTTTCGCTCTAGGACGCATATTAAAGGAGATATGGCCAAAATAAGTTTTTCATATAAAAAATTCATTTTTTTGAGGATTTTCATAAAAATTTTGATTTTTGAGGGGTGGTCACGAATTATCGTCCTTTTCGCTCTAGGACGCATATTAAAGGAGATATGGCCAAAATAAGTTTTTCATATAAAAATTTCAATTTTTCAAGGATTTTCACCAAAATTTTGATTTTTGGGGGGTGGTCACGAATTATCATCCTTTTCGCTCTAGGACGCATATTTAAGGAGATATGGCCAAAATAAGTTTTTCATATAAAAATTTCAATTTTTCAAGGATTTTCACCAAAATTTTGATTTTTGGGGGGTGGTCACGAATTATCGTCCTTTTCGCTCTAGGACGCATATTTAAGGAGATATGGCCAAAATAAGTTTTTCATATAAAAAATTCATTTTTTTGAGGATTTTCATCAAAATTTTGATTTTTGGAATTTGGTCACGAATTATCATCCATTTCGCTCTAGGAGGCATATTTAAGGAGATATGGCCAAAATAAGTTTTTCATATAAAAATTTCAATTTTTCAAGGATTTTCACCAAAATTTTGATTTTTGAGGGGTGGTCACGAATTACCGTCCTTTTCGCTCTAGGACGCATATTAAAGGAGATATGGCCAAAATAAGGTTTTCATATAAAAATTTCAATTTTTCAAGGAATTTCACCAAAATTTTGATTTTTGAGGGGTGGTCACGAATTATCGTCCTTTTCGCTCTAGGACGCATATTTAAGGAGATATGGCCAAAATAAGTTTTTCATATAAAAATTCCAATTTTTCAAGGAATTTCACCAAAATTTTGATTTTTGGGGGGTGGTCACGAATTATCGTCCTTTTCGCTCTAGGACGCATATTTAAGGAGATATGGCCAAAATAAGTTTTTCATATAAAAAATTCATTTTTTTGAGGATTTTCATCAAAATTTTGATTTTTGGAATTTGGTCACGAATTATCATCCTTTTCGCTCTAGGAGGCATATTTAAGGAGATATGGCCAAAATAAGTTTTTCATATAAAAATTTAAAATTTTCAAGGATTTTCATAAAAATTTTGATTTTTGAGGGGTGGTCACGAATTATCGTTATTTTCGCTCTAGGACGCATATTAAAGAAGATATGGCCAAAATAAGTTTTTCATATAAAAATTTCAATTTTTCAAGGAATTTCACCAAAATTTTGATTTTTGAGGGGTGGTCACGAATTATCGTCCTTTTCGCTCTAGGACGCATATTTAAGGAGATATGGCCAAAATAAGTTTTTCATATAAAAATTTCAATTTTTCAAGGATTTTCACCAAAATTTTGATTTTTGGGGGGTGGTCACGAATTATCGTCCTTTTCGCTCTAGGACGCATATTTAAGGAGATATGGCCAAAATAAGTTTTTCATATAAAAAATCCATTTTTTTGAGGATTTTCATCAAAATTTTGATTTTTGAGAGGTGGTCACGAATTATCATCCTTTTCGCTCTAGGACGCATATTTAAGGAGATATGGCCAAAATAAGTTTTTCATATAAAAATTCATTTTTTGAGGATTTTCATCAAAATTTTGATTTTGAGGGGTGGTCACGAATTATCATCCTTTTCGCTCTAGGACGCATATTTAAGGAGATATAGCCAAAATAAGTTTTTCATATAAAAATTTCAAATTTTCAAGGATTTTCACCAAAATTTTGATTTTTGGGGGGTGGTCACGAATTATCGTCCTTTTCGCTCTAGGACGCATATTTAAGGAGATATGGCCAAAATAAGTTTTTCATATAAAAATTTCAATTTTTCAAGGATTTTCACCAAAATTTTGATTTTTGGGGGTGGTCACGAATTATCGTCCTTTTCGCTCTAGGACGCATTTTAAAGGAGATATGGCCAAAATAAGTTTTTCATATAAAAATTTCAAATTTTCAAGGAATTTCACCAAAATTTTGATTTTTGCGGGGTGGTCACGAATTATCGTCCTTTTCGCTCTAGGACGCATATTAAAGGAGATATGGCCAAAATAAGTTTTTCATATAAAAATTTCAATTTTTCAAGGAATTTCACCAAAATTTTGATTTTTGAGGGGTGGTCACGAATTATCGTCCTTTTCGCTCTAGGACGCATATTTAAGGAGATATGGCCAAAATAAGTTTTTCATATAAAAATTTCATTTTTTTGAGGATTTTCATCAAAATTTTGATTTTTGGAGGGTGGTCACGAATTATCATCCTTTTCGCTCTAGGACGCATATTTAAGGAGATATGGCCAAAATAAGTTTTTCATATAAAAATTTCAATTTTTCAAGGATTTTCATAAAAATTTTGATTTTTGAGGGGTGGTCACGAATTATCGTTCTTTTCGCTCTAGGACGCATATTTAAGGAGATATGGCCAAAATAAGTTTTTCATATAAAAATTTCAATTTTTCAAGGATTTTCATAAAAATTTTGATTTTTGAGGGGTGGTCACGAATTATCGTTCTTTTCGCTCTAGGACGCATATTTAAGGAGATATGGCCAAAATAAGTTTTTCATATAAAAATTTCAATTTTTCAAGGATTTTCACCAAAATTTTGATTTTTGGGGGGTGGTCACGAATTATCGTCCTTTTCGCTCTAGGACGCATATTTAAGGAGATATGGCCAAAATAAGTTTTTCATATAAAAATTTCAATTTTTCAAGGATTTTCACCAAAATTTTGATTTTTAGGGGGTGGTCACGAATTATCGTCCTTTTCGCTCTAGGACGCATATTAAAGGAGATATGGCCAAAATAAGGTTTTCATATAAAAATTCCAATTTTTCAAGAAATTTCACCAAAATTTTGATTTTTGAGGGGTGGTCACGAATTATCGTCCTTTTCGCTCTAGGACGCATATTTAAGGAGATATGGCCAAAATAAGTTTTTCATATAAAAATTTAATTTTTTTGAGGATTTTCATCAAAAGTTTGATTTTTGGGGGGTGGTCACGAATTATCATCCTTTTCGCTCTAGGACGCATATTTAAGGAGATATGGCCAAAATAAGTTTTTCATATAAAAATTTCAATTTTTCAAGGATTTTCACCAGAATTTTGATTTTTGAGGGGTGGTCACGAATTATCGTCCTTTTCGCTCTAGGACGCATATTTAAGGAGATATGGCCAAAATAAGTTTTTCATATAAAAATTTCATTTTTTTGAGGATTTTCATCAAAATTTAGATTTTGGGGGGTGGTCACGAATTATCATCCTTTTCGCTCTAGGACGCATATTTAAGGAGATATGGCCAAAATAAGTTTTTCATATAAAAATTTCAGTTTTTCAAGGAATTTCACCAGAATTTTGTTTTTTGAGGGGTGGTCACGAATTATCGTCCTTTTCGCTCTAGGACGCATATTTAAGGAGATATGGCCAAAATAAGTTTTTCATATAAAAATTTCAATTTTTCAAGGATTTTCACCAGAATTTTGATTTTTGAGGGGTGGTCACGAATTATCATCCTTTTCGCTCTAGGACGCATATTTAAGGAGATATGGCCAAAATAAGTTTTTCATATAAAAAATTCATTTTTTTGAGGATTTTCATCAAAATTTTGATTTTTGGGGGGTGGTCACGAATTATCGTCCATTTCGCTCTAGGACGCATATTAAAGGAGATAAGGCCAAAATAAGTTTTTCATATAAAAATTTCAATTTTTCAAGGAATTTCACCAAAATTTTGATTTTTGAGGGTTGGTCACGAATTATCGTCCTTTTCGCTCTAGGACGAATATTTAAGGAGATATGGCCAAAATAAGTTTTTCATATAAAAAATTCAAATTTTCAAGGATTTTCACCAAAATTTTGATTTTTGGGGGGTGGTCACGAATTATCGTCCTTTTCGCTCTAGGACGCATATTTCAGGAGATATGGCCAAAATAAGTTTTTCATATAAAAAATTCATTTTTTGAGGATTTTCATCAAAATTTTGATTTTTGAGGGGTGGTCACGAATTATCATCCTTTTCGCTCTAGGGCGCATATTTAAGGAGATATGGCCAAAATAAGTTTTTCATATAAAAAATTCATTTTTTTGAGGATTTTCATCAAAATTTTGATTTTTGAGGGGTGGTCACGAATTATCATCCTTTTCGCTCTAGGGCGCATATTTAAGGAGATATGGCCAAAATAAGTTTTTCATATAAAAATTTCAATTTTTCAGGGAATTTCACCAGAATTTTGATTTTTGGGGGGTGGTCACGAATTATCGTCCTTTTCGCTCTAGGACGCATATTTCAGGAGATATGGCCAAAATAAGTTTTTCATATAAAAAATTCATTTTTTTGAGGATTTTCATCAAAATTTTGATTTTTGAGGGGTGGTCACGAATTATCATCCTTTTCGCTCTAGGGCGCATATTTAAGGAGATATGGCCAAAATAAGTTTTTCATATAAAAAATTCATTTTTTTGAGGATTTTCATCAAAATTTTGATTTTTGAGGGGTGGTCACGAATTATCATCCTTTTCGCTGTAGGACGCATATTTAAGGAGATATAGCCAAAATAAGTTTTTCATATAAAAATTTCAAATTTTTAAGGATTTTCACCAAAATTTTGATTTTTGGGGGGTGGTCACGAATTATGGTCCTTTTCGCTCTAGGACGCATATTTAAGGATATATGGCCAAAATAAGTTTTTCATATAAAAATTTCAATTTTTCAAGGATTTTCACCAAAATTTTGATTTTTGGGGGGTGGTCACGAATTATCGTCCTTTTCGCTCTAGGACGCATATTAAAGGAGATATGGCCAAAATAAGTTTTTCATATAAAAATTTCAATTTTTCAAGGAATTTCACCAAAATTTTGATTTTTGAGGGGTGGTCACGAATTATCGTCCTTTTCGCTCTAGGACGCATATTTAAGGAGATATGGCCAAAATAAGTTTTTCATATAAAAAATTCATTTTTTTGAGGATTTTCATCAAAATTTTGATTTTTGAGGGGTGGTCACGAATTATCATCCTTTTCGCTCTAGGACGCATATTTAAGGAGATATGGCCAAAATAAGTTTTTCATAAAAAAAATTCAATTTTTCAAGGATTTTCACCAAAATTTTGATTTTTGGGGGGTGGTCACGAATTATCGTCCTTTTCGCTCTAGGACGCATATTAAAGGAGATATGGCCAAAATAAGTTTTTCATATAAAAATTTAAATTTTTCAAGGAATTTCACCAAAATTTTGATTTTTGAGGGGTGGTCACGAATTATCGTCCTTTTCGCTCTAGGACGCATATTTAAGGAGATATGGCCAAAATAAGTTTTTCATATAAAAAATTCATTTTTATGAGGATTTTCATCAAAATTTTGATTTTTGAGGGCTGGTCACAAATTATCATCCTTTTCGCTGTAGGACGCATATTTAAGGAGATATAGCCAAAATAAGTTTTTCATATAAAAATTTCAAATTTTCAAGGATTTTCACCAAAATTTTGATTTTTGGGGGGTGGTCACGAATTATCGTCCTTTTCGCTCTAGGACGCATATTTAAGGAGATATGGCCAAAATAAGTTTTTCATATAAAAATTTCAATTTTTCAAGGATTTTCACCAAAATTTTGATTTTTGGGGGGTGGTCACGAATTATCGTCCTTTTCGCTCTAGGACGCATATTAAAGGAGATATGGCCAAAATAAGTTTTTCATATAAAAAATTCATTTTTTTGAGGATTTTCATAAAAATTTTGATTTTTGAGGGGTGGTCACGAATTATCATCCTTTTCGCTCTAGGACGCATATTTAAGGAGATATGGCCAAAATAAGTTTTTCATATAAAAATTTCAATTTTTCAAGGAATTTCACCAGAATTTTGATTTTTGGGGGGTGGTACGAATTATCGTCCTTTTCGCTCTAGGACACATATTTAAGGAGATATGGCCAAAATAAGTTTTTCATATAAAAAATTCATTTTTTTGAGGATTTTCATCAAAATTTTGATTTTTGAGGGGTGGTCACGAATTATCATCCTTTTCGCTGTAGGACGCATATTTAAGGAGATATAGCCAAAATAAGTTTTTCATATAAAAATTTCAAATTTTTAAGGATTTTCACCAAAATTTTGATTTTTGGGGGGTGGTCACGAATTATGGTCCTTTTCGCTCTAGGACGCATATTTAAGGATATATGGCCAAAATAAGTTTTTCATATAAAAATTTCAATTTTTCAAGGATTTTCACCAAAATTTTGATTTTTGGGGGGTGGTCACGAATTATCGTCCTTTTCGCTCTAGGACGCATATTAAAGGAGATATGGCCAAAATAAGTTTTTCATATAAAAATTTCAATTTTTCAAGGAATTTCACCAAAATTTTGATTTTTGAGGGGTGGTCACGAATTATCGTCCTTTTCGCTCTAGGACGCATATTTAAGGAGATATGGCCAAAATAAGTTTTTCATATAAAAAATTCATTTTTTTGAGGATTTTCATCAAAATTTTGATTTTTGAGGGGTGGTCACGAATTATCATCCTTTTCGCTCTAGGACGCATATTTAAGGAGATATGGCCAAAATAAGTTTTTCATAAAAAAAATTCAATTTTTCAAGGATTTTCACCAAAATTTTGATTTTTGGGGGGTGGTCACGAATTATCGTCCTTTTCGCTCTAGGACGCATATTAAAGGAGATATGGCCAAAATAAGTTTTTCATATAAAAATTTAAATTTTTCAAGGAATTTCACCAAAATTTTGATTTTTGAGGGGTGGTCACGAATTATCGTCCTTTTCGCTCTAGGACGCATATTTAAGGAGATATGGCCAAAATAAGTTTTTCATATAAAAAATTCATTTTTATGAGGATTTTCATCAAAATTTTGATTTTTGAGGGCTGGTCACAAATTATCATCCTTTTCGCTGTAGGACGCATATTTAAGGAGATATAGCCAAAATAAGTTTTTCATATAAAAATTTCAAATTTTCAAGGATTTTCACCAAAATTTTGATTTTTGGGGGGTGGTCACGAATTATCGTCCTTTTCGCTCTAGGACGCATATTTAAGGAGATATGGCCAAAATAAGTTTTTCATATAAAAATTTCAATTTTTCAAGGATTTTCACCAAAATTTTGATTTTTGGGGGGTGGTCACGAATTATCGTCCTTTTCGCTCTAGGACGCATATTAAAGGAGATATGGCCAAAATAAGTTTTTCATATAAAAAATTCATTTTTTTGAGGATTTTCATAAAAATTTTGATTTTTGAGGGGTGGTCACGAATTATCATCCTTTTCGCTCTAGGACGCATATTTAAGGAGATATGGCCAAAATAAGTTTTTCATATAAAAATTTCAATTTTTCAAGGAATTTCACCAGAATTTTGATTTTTGGGGGGTGGTACGAATTATCGTCCTTTTCGCTCTAGGACACATATTTAAGGAGATATGGCCAAAATAAGTTTTTCATATAAAAATTTCAAATTTTCAAGGATTTTCACCAAAATTTTGATTTTTGGGGGGTGGTCACGAATTATCGTCCTTTTCGCTCTAGGACGCATATTTAAGGAGATATGGCCAAAATAAGTTTTTGATATAAAAAATTCATTTTTTTGAGGATTTTCATCAAAATTTTGATATTTGAGGGGTGGTCACGAATTATCGTACTTTTCGCTCTAGGACGCATATTTAAGGAGATATGGCCAAAATAAGTTTTTCATATAAAAATTTCAATTTTTCAAGGAATTTCACCAAAATGTTGATTTTTGGGGGGTGGTCACGAATTATCGTCCTTTTCGCTCTAGGACGCATATTTAAGGAGATATGGCCAAAATAAGTTTTTCATATAAAAAATTCATTTTTTTGAGGATTTTCATCAAAATTTTGATTTTTGAGGGGTGGTCACGAATTATCATCCTTTTCGCTCTAGGACGCATATTTAAGGAGATATGGCCAAAATAAGTTTTTCATATAAAAATTTCAATTTTTCAAGGATTTTCACCAAAATTTTGATTTTTGGGGGGTGGTCACGAATTATAGTCCTTTTCGCTCTAGGACGCATATTAAAGGAGATATGGCCAAATTAAGTTTTTCATATAAAAATTCCAATTTTTCAAAGAATTTCACCAAAATTTTAATTTTTGGGGGGTGGTCACGAATTATCGTCCTTTTCGCTCTAGGACGCATATTTAAGGAGATATGGCCAAAATAAGTTTTTCATATAAAAAATTCATTTTTTTGAGGATTTTCATCAAAATTTTGATTTTTGGAGGGTGGTCACGAATTATCATCCTTTTCGCTCTAGGACGCATATTTAAGGAGATATGGCCAAAATAAGTTTTTCATATAAAAATTTCAATTTTTCAAGGATTTGCATGCAAATTGATTTTTGAGGGGTGGTCACGAATTATCGTTCTTTTCGCTCTAGGACGCATATTTAAGGAGATATGGCCAAAATAAGTTTTTCATATAAAAATTTCAATTTTTCAAGGATTTTCACCTAAATTTTGATTTTTGAGGGGTGGTCACGAATTATCGTTCTTTTCGCTCTAGGACGCATATTTAAGGAGATATGACCAAAATAAGTTTTTCATATAAAAATTTCAATTTTTCAAGGATTTTCACCAAAATTTTGATTTTTGGGGGGTGGTCACGAATTATCGTCCTTTTCGCTCTAGGACGCATATTTAAGGAGATATGGCCAAAATAAGTTTTTCATATAAAAATTTCAATTTTTCAAGGATTTTCACCAAATTTTGATTTTTGAGGGGTGGTCACGAATTATCGTTCTTTTCGCTCTAGGACGCATATTTAAGGAGATATGGCCAAAATAAGTTTTTCATATAAAAATTTCAATTTTTCAAGGATTTTCACCTAAATTTTGATTTTTGAGGGGTGGTCACGAATTATCATCCTTTTCGCTCTAGGACGCATATTTAAGGAGATATGGCCAAAATAAGTTTTTCATATAAAAATTTCAATTTTTCAAGGATTTTCATAAAAATTTTGATTTTTGAGGGGTGGTCACGAATTATCGTTCTTTTCGCTCTAGGACGCATATTTAAGGAGATATGGCCAAAATAAGTTTTTCTTATAAAAATTTCAATTTTTCAAGGATTTTCACCAAAATTTTGATTTTTGGGGGGTGGTCACGAATTATCGTCCTTTTCGCTCTAGGACGCATATTTAAGGAGATATGGCCAAAATAAGTTTTTCATATAAAAATTTCAATTTTTCAAGGATTTTCACCAAATTTTGATTTTTGGGGGGTGGTCACGAATCATCGTCCTTTTCGCTCTAGGACGCATATTGAAGGAGATATGGCCAAAATAAGTTATTCTTATAAAAATTTCAATTTTTCAAGGATTTTCACCAAAATTTTGATTTTTGGGGGGTGGTCACGAATTATCGTCCTTTTCGCTCTAGGACGCATATTTAAGGAGATATGGCCAAAATAAGTTTTTCATATAAAAATTTCAATTTTTCAAGGATTTTCACCAAATTTTGATTTTTGAGGGGTGGTCACGAATTATCGTTCTTTTCGCTCTAGGACGCATATTTAAGGAGATATGGCCAAAATAAGTTTTTCTTATAAAAATTTCAATTTTTCAAGGATTTTCACCAAAATTTTGATTTTTGGGGGGTGGTCACGAATTATCGTCCTTTTCGCTCTAGGACGCATATTTAAGGAGATATGGCCAAAATAAGTTTTTCATATAAAAATTTCAATTTTTCAAGGATTTTCACCAAATTTTGATTTTTGGGGGGTGGTCACGAATCATCGTCCTTTTCGCTCTAGGACGCATATTTAAGGAGATATGGCCAAAATAAGTTTTTCATATAAAAATTCATTTTTTTGAGGATTTTCATCAAAATTTTGATTTTTGGGGGGTGGTCACGAATTATCATCCTTTTCGCTCTAGGACGCATATTTAAGGAGATATGGCCAAAATAAGTTTTTCATATAAAAATTTCAATTTTTCAAGGATCTTCACCAACATTTTGATTTTTGAGGGGTGGTCACGAATTATCGTCCTTTTCGCTCTAGGACGCATATTTAAGGAGATATGGCCAAAATAAATTTTTCATATAAAAATTTCAATTTCTCAAGGATTTTCATCAAAATTTAGATTTTTGGGGGGTGGTCACGAATTATCATCCTTTTCGCTCTAGGACGCATATTTAAGGAGATATGGCCAAAATAAGTTTTTCATATAAAAATTTCAATTTTTCAAGGAATTTCACCAAAATTTTAATTTTTGGGGGGTGGCCAAAATAAGTTTTTCATATAAAAAATTCATTTTTTTGAGGATTTTCATCAAAATTTTGATTTTTGAGGGGTGGTCACGAATTATCATCCTTTTCGCTCTAGGACGCATATTTAAGGAGATATGGCCAAAATAAGTTTTTCATATAAAAAATTAATTTTTTTGAGGATTTTCATCAAAATTTTGATTTTTGAGGGGTGGTCACGAATTATCATCCTTTTCGCTCTAGGACGCATATTTAAGGAGATATAGCCAAAATAAGTTTTTCATATAAAAATTTCAAATTTTCAAGGATTTTCACCAAAATTTTGATTTTTGAGGGGTGGTCACGAATTATCGTCCTTTTCGCTCTAGGACGCATATTTAAGGAGATATGGCCAAAATAAGTTTTTCATATAAAAAATTCATTTTTTGAGGATTTTCATCAAAATTTTGATTTTTGAGGGGTGGTCACGAATTATCATCCTTTTCGCTCTAGGACGCATATTTAAGGAGATATGGCCAAAATAAGTTTTTCATATAAAAATTTCAATTTTTCAAGGAATTTCACCAAAATTTAGATTTTTGAGGGGTGGTCACGAATTATCGTCCTTTTCGCTCTAGGACGCATATTTAAGGAGATATGGCCAAATTAAGTTTTTCATATAAAAATTCCAATTTTTCAAAGAATTTCACCAAAATTTTAATTTTTGGGGGGTGGTCACGAATTATCGTCCTTTTCGCTCTAGGACGCATATTTAAGGAGATATGGCCAAAATAAGTTTTTCATATAAAAAATTCATTTTTTTGAGGATTTTCATCAAAATTTTGATTTTTGGAGGGTGGTCACGAATTATCATCCTTTTCGCTCTAGGACGCATATTTAAGGAGATATGGTCAAAATAAGTTTTTCATATAAAAATTTCAATTTTTCAAGGATTTTCATAAAAATTTTGATTTTTGAGGGGTGGTCACGAATTATCGTTTTTTTCGCTCTAGGACGCATATTTAAGGAGATATGGCCAAAATAAGTTTTTCATATAAAAATTTCAATTTTTCAAGGATTTTCACCAAAATTTTGATTTTTGGGGGGTGGTCACGAATTATCGTCCTTTTCGCTCTAGGACGCATATTAAAGGAGATATGGCCAAAATAAGTTTTTCATGTTGGAAAACTACTTTACGAAACTACTTTGTTCCAAGAAAAATCAACATAAATATTCTATGAATAGTAGGTTTGAAATCATTTGTTCAAATTTGAGAATTTAGTTTTTTATTCTTGATTGTCATTCTTGATTGTTTTTTCCTTAACTTGAATTAAAACGTTTTTTATACAAAGAAGCCCAACCGCTGTTTTTATCTTTAGAAATATCCTTTTATCAGGTTATGGGCCCAGGACGTAAAGGGCTACTCTAAAATAAAGAGAAATTGTATAGAAAAAACGGGCTATTCATAATTTCAAGAAATTGTGACCAGAAAAAAAAAAGTAAAAATGGCAGCATCACCGCTTTTGCAAATTGAAAAATTGGATGAGAAGAATTACGAGACGTGGTATGTTCAAATGCGAAGTGTCCTTATTCATACTGGATTTTGGAAGCACGTCAAAGGTGAGATAAAAAAGGATGCAAGTTGGACAGCCGAAGAGAAACAAAAATGGGATGAAATCGATGAGAAGGCGTTGGCATCGTTGATGTTGAGCGTAAAGTCGTCGCAGCTCAATTATATCAAGAACAGCGTTACGTCAAATGAAGCTTGGGAGAAGCTGAAGGAGGTTCACAAGCCAAATGGCCCTATGCAGAAAGTTTCAATTTACAAGAAGCTTTTAAATCTCAAAATGAAGGATTACAAGTCAATGACCGAATACCTAAACACATTTTCCGAGCTAAAGGAGAAGTTGGCTGAAGCGGGTATCGAAATTCAAGAAGAATTGCTTGTAATAATTTTGCTTTCAAGTTTGGATGGTGAGTATGAAAATTTTGTGATTGCAATTGAAACGAGGGACACGCTGCCAAGTCTTTGTGTCCTGAAGCAAAAACTATTAGAAGAATGGGAAAGACGCAATCAAAGCCATGAGGAAAATTCAATTCAAAATGCTTTTGGAGTCGTAAGTAAAAACAAGAATTTTCAAAGGGACCATAATATCAAGAAAGAGAAAGGAGCTTGCTTCGTTTGCGGTAAAAAGGGTCACTATGCCAATAAATGTAATACCAAGACAAAGGGACAAGAATATAAAAAGGATAATAAGTCGTTTTCATTAATTGCAATGGCTGCTAAACCGAAGGAATGTGTAAATTCGTCATTGTGGTACATCGATAGTGGCGCTACAAGCCATATGTGCTCAAATCTGAATATGATGATAGATTTGGAGTCCTATGATGAAACAATAACGCTTGCAGATAAGAAGTCTATAAAAGCAGAAGGCATAGGATCTGTGATTATGAAAGTGAACGGTTCAGAAATTCGATTGAAGGATGTCATATACTGTCCGGAGTTGAACGGCAATTTTCTGTCTGTGAATAAAATGGTTGAAAATGGTTGTGTTGCTAAGTTCAATAAAAGCGGGTCGCAAATATTTTATGAAGGAAAAATAATTCTGGCTTCCAAAAGGATCAATAACTTATTTGAATTTGAGGGGAATCCTGTGAATAACAAGTTATTTGGAGTTATGCAAAATAATTTGTGGCACAAGAGGCTTGGATATTTAAACTATAATTCCTTAAAAGAAATGTGTTCCAAAGGAATGGTAAATGAAATGAATTTGGATTCAAATGACCATGATAAGTGCAAGATATGTATGATTGGAAAAATACATGCCCTTCCATTTCCGAAGAAATCGGAATCAAGATCAAGTGAACTTTTGGAATTAATCCACTCCGACGTATGCGGACCTATGAATGTAGAATCTTTGGGTGGATCCAAATATTTTGTTACGTTCACAGATGATAAATCCCGCAGAGTGTTCGTATACTTTATGAAAAGGAAAAATGAAGTGTTTGAAAAGTTCAAGATATTTAAGAGCATGGTGGAGTTACAAACCGGGCGGAAAATCAAAGTCTTAAGAAGTGATAACGGGGGAGAATACGTGAATGGAAAATTCAACCGCTATTTAGAAGATTGTGGTATACAACGTCAACTAACTGTTCCCTATACACCTCAACAAAACGGTGTAGCTGAGAGAGCGAACCGAACATTAGTTGAGATGGCTCGATGTTTATTAATTGAATCGCAACTTAATCAGAAGTTATGGGCAGAAGCAATTGCAACAGCAGCGTATTTAAGAAATCGGTGCCCATCGAAGAGTCTGAATGGGACCACTCCTTATGAGGAATGGACTGGTCGAACTCCCAGCATTGGACATTTACGAGTTTTTGGTTCATATGCTGTTGAACTTGATAAGACAAAAAGGAAAAAATTTGAAAACAAAGGCAGGAGCATGATAATGGTGGGATACTCCCTAACATCAAAAGCTTACAGATTATATGACAGTGAATCAAAGAAAATTATTGAGCGACGTGATGTCATATTTAATGAACAATCCTTTCCAGGGGATAAAGGAGAAGAAAATGAGACCGAATTTTTAACATTCAATGATATTCCAGTTGAGAACACTGAAGAAAATCCATTTGCACAATGTCAAAATGTTGAAGGTATTTCAATTGAAAAAATAAATGACCCAGAGGAGGAAAACTCAAATGAAAATGATTCAACATCAGAAGGCGAAAATTTTTATGAAGCAGAAAATGTCGTAGAACTTCCATCAAATTCCATACCAAATTCGGAGGAAGCGAATGTACCAAAAATTGGTCCAGGTAGGCCTAGAATTATTCGGGAAGGCAAACCTGGCCGTCCCCGAAAGATAAAAAATTTACTTAATAATGTGGTGGAGCAGCAAGTTCCAAAAACATATAAAGAAGCATTATCAAGTAAATTTAGCTCAAAATGGAAAGAAGCTATGAAAAAGGAAATGTCGTCTTTGTGTGAAAAGAGAACGTGGTCATTGGAAGAGCTTCCACCTGGACAGCGGCCGGTAAAGTGTAAATGGGTCTATACACTGAAGAAAAATAAAGACGGCCAAGTCGAGCGGTACAAGGCAAGATTAGTGGCGAAAGGGTGTAGTCAAAGATTTGGGATCGACTACAATGAAACCTTTGCTCCAGTTGTAAGGTACACAACAATAAGATTGCTATTAGCCTTGGCAGTAGAGCATGAAATGTTTTTACATCAGTTGGATGTAGTATCTGCTTACTTAAATGGAGATTTACATGATGAAATATATATGTGTCAACCAGAAGGGTTTGAAGATAAGAAAAATCCAAAGAAAGTGTTAAAGCTGCATAAATCAATATACGGATTAAAACAAGCTGGGCGAGAATGGAATGCAAAGCTTGATGAATATTTACGTAAAATTGGCTTCAAATCATGTGACAACGAACCGTGTTTGTACCAAATGGAACGAAATGGAAATGTAATCCTTATTGCTGTATATGTGGATGATCTCATCATAGGATGCAAAGATGAATCTGAAATAACAAGAATTAAATATGAATTGGGAACTATGATTGAAGTCACTGACAAAGGTTCGTTGAACTATTTCCTGGGTATGGAAATATATCGCGAAGGAGGTACTGGATCTATAGAATTGAGTCAGTCAAATTATATAAAAGAAATGCTAAAAGAATATGGAATGGAAAACTGTAAGTCGCTATCAGTACCATTAACACCTGGCTATCAAACCAAATGTGATGATGAGTGCAAGAAAGCAAATGTTTCTGAATACCAATCGTTAATTGGTTCACTACTGTATTTAGCATTGACGACTCGACCGGACATACTTCACTCAGTGACAAAGTTATCTCAGAGGAACACAGATCCACACGTAGAACATATGACGGCTGCAAAACAAATTCTTCGGTACTTGAAGGGAACCGCAAATCTTAAAATGCACTTCAGAAAAAGTAATGGCTCATTGATTGGCTTTGCAGACGCAGATTGGGCAGGATGTAGTACTGATCGCAAGTCGTATTCTGGTTCGATATTTTTCTTCGGTGATAATGCAATTTCTTGGGAGTCAAAGAAACAAAATATAACGGCCCTAAGTAGCACTGAAGCCGAATATGTGTCTTTTTCAAATGCATCTAAAGAAGCGATTTATTTGCAAAGATTATTACAAGAACTTGGTTTTGGAACGGATGAAAGTGTAATCATAAATGTTGACAACCAGGGCGCAATACAATTAGCTTACAATCCTGTTCACCACAAGAGGACGAAGCATATAGAAATTAAATATCACCATGTTCGAGACCTCGTCAAATCTGGGAAAATAAGACTCCAATATTGTCCAACAGAAGAAATGGTGGCTGATACATATAAAAATTTCAATTTTTCAAAGAATTTCACCAAAATTTTGATTTTTGAGGGGTGGTCACGAATTATCGTCCTTTTCGCTCTAGGACGCATATTTAAGGAGATATGGCCAAAATAAGTTTTTCATATAAAAATTTAATTTTTTTGAGGATCAAAATTTTGATTTTTGGGGGGTGGTCACGAATTATCATCCTTTTCGCTCTAGGACGCATATTTAAGGAGATATGGCCAAAATAAGTTTTTCATATAAAAATTTCATTTTTTTGAGGATTTTCATCAAAATTTAGATTTTTGGGGGGTGGTCACGAATTATCATCCTTTTCGCTCTAGGACGCATATTTAAGGAGATATGGCCAAAATAAGTTTTTCATATAAAAATTTCAATTTTTCAAGGAATTTCACCAAAATTTTGATTTTTGGGGGGTGGTCACGAATTATCGTCCTTTTCGCTCTAGGACGCATATTTAAGGAGATATGGCCAAAATATGTTTTTCATATAAAAATTTCAAATCTTCAAGGATTTTCACCAAAATTTTGATTTTTGGGGGGTGGTCACGAATTATCGTCCTTTTCGCTCTAGGACGCATATTTAAGGAGATATGGCCAAAATAAGTTTTTCATATAAAAATTCATTTTTTCAAGGATTTTCATCAAAATTTTGATTTTTGAGGGGTGGTCACGAATTATCATCCTTTTCGCTCTAGGACGCATATTTAAGGAGATATGGCCAAAATAAGTTTTTCATATGAAAAATTCATTTTTTTGAGGATTTTCATCAAAATTTAGATTTTTGGGGGGTGGTCACGAATTATCATCCTTTTCGCTCTAGGACGCATATTTAAGGAGATATAGCCAAAATAAGTTTTTCATATAAAAATTTCAAATTTTCAAGGATTTTCACCAAAATTTTGGGTGGTGGTCACGAATTATCGTCCTTTTCGCTCTAGGACGCATATTTAAGGAGATATGGCCAAAATAAGTTTTTCATATAAAAATTTCAATTTTTCAAGGATTTTCACCAAAATTTTGATTTTTGGGGGGTGGTCACGAATTATCGTCCTTTTCGCTCTAGGACGCATATTAAAGGAGATATGGCCAAAATAAGTTTTTCATATAAAAATTTCAAATTTTCAAGGATTTTCACCAAAATTTTGGGTGGTGGTCACGAATTATCGTCCTTTTCGCTCTAGGACGCATATTTAAGGAGATATGGCCAAAATAAGTTTTTCATATAAAAATTTAAAGTTTTCAAGGAATTTCACCAAAATTTTGATTTTTGGAGGGTGGTCACGAATTATCATCCTTTTCGCTCTAGGACGCATATTTAAGGAGATATGGCCAAAATAAGTTTTTCATATAAAAATTTCAATTTTTCAAGGATTTTCATAAAAATTTTGATTTTTGAGGGGTGGTCACGAATTATCGTCCTTTTCGCTCTAGGACGCATATTAAAGGAGATATGGCCAAAATAAGTTTTTCATATAAAAATTTCAATTTTTCAAGGAATTTCACCAAAATTTTGATTTTGGAGGGGTGGTCACGAATTATCGTCCTTTTCGCTCTAGGACGCATATTTAAGGAGATATGGCCAAAATAAGTTTTTCATATAAAAATTTCAATTTTTCAAGGATTTTCATAAAAATTTTGATTTTTGAGGGGTGGTCACGAATTATCGTCCTTTTCGCTCTAGGACGCATATTTAAGGAGATATGGCCAAAATAAGTTTTTCATATAAAAAATTCATTTTTTTGAGGATTTTCATCAAAATTTTGATTTTTGGGGGGTGGTCACGAATTATCATCCTTTTCGCTCTAGGACGCATATTAAAGGAGATATGGCCAAAATAAGTTTTTCATATAAAAATTTCAATTTTTCAAGGAATTTCACCAAAATTTTGATTTTGGAGGGGTGGTCACGAATTATCGTCCTTTTCGCTCTAGGACGCATATTTAAGGAGATATGGCCAAAATAAGTTTTTCATATAAAAATTCCAATTTTTCAAGGAATTTCACCAAAATTTTGATTTTTGGGGGGTGGTCACGAATTATCGTCCTTTTCGCTCTAGGACGCATATTTAAGGAGATATGGCCAAAATAAGTTTTTCATATAAAAATTTCAATTTTTCAAGGATTTTCATAAAAATTTTGATTTTTGAGGGGTGGTCACGAATTATCGTTATTTTCGCTCTAGGACGCATATTAAAGAAGATATGGCCAAAATAAGGTTTTCATATAAAAATTTCAATTTTTCAAGGAATTTCACCAAAATTTTGATTTTCGAGGCGTGGTCACGAATTATCATCCTTTTCGCTCTAGGACGCATATTTAAGGAGATATAGCCAAAATAAGTTTTTCATATAAAAATTTCAAATTTTCAAGGATTTTCACCAAAATTTTGATTTTTGGGGGGTGGTCACGAATTATCGTCCTTTTCGCTCTAGGACGCATATTTAAGGAGATATGGCCAAAATAAGTTTTTCATATAAAAAATTCATTTTTTTGAGGATTTTCATCAAAATTTTGATTTTTGGGGGGTGGTCACGAATTATCATCCTTTTCGCTCTAGGACGCATATTAAAGGAGATATGGCCAAAATAAGTTTTTCATATAAAAATTTCAATTTTTCAAGGAATTTCACCAAAATTTTGATTTTGGAGGGGTGGTCACGAATTATCGTCCTTTTCGCTCTAGGACGCATATTTAAGGAGATATGGCCAAAATAAGTTTTTCATATAAAAATTCCAATTTTTCAAGGAATTTCACCAAAATTTTGATTTTTGGGGGGTGGTCACGAATTATCGTCCTTTTCGCTCTAGGACGCATATTTAAGGAGATATGGCCACAATAAGTTTTTCATATAAAAATTTCAATTTTTCAAGGATTTTCATAAAAATTTTGATTTTTGAGGTGTGGTCACGAATTATCGTTCTTTTCGCTCTAGGACGCATATTTAAGGAGATATGGCCAACATAAGTTTTTCATATAAAAATTTCAATTTTTCAAGGATTTTCACCAAAATTTTGATTTTTGGGGGGTGGTCACGAATTATCATCCTTTTCGCTCTAGGACGCATATTTAAGGAGATATAGCCAAAATAAGTTTTTCATATAAAAATTTCAAATTTTCAAGGATTTTCACCAAAATTTTGATTTTTGGGGGGTGGTCACGAATTATCGTCCTTTTCGCTCTAGGACGCATATTTAAGGAGATATGGCCAAAATAAGTTTTTCATATAAAAATTTCATTTTTTGAGGATTTTCATCAAAATTTAGATTTTTGGGGGGTGGTCACGAATTATCATCCTTTTCGCTCTAGGACGCATATTTAAGGAGATATGGCCAAAATAAGTTTTTCATATAAAAATTTCAATTTTTCAAGGATTTTCACCAAAATTTTGATTTTTGGGGGGTGGTCACGAATTATCGTCCTTTTCGCTCTAGGACGCATATTTAAGGAGATATGGCCAAAATATGTTTTTCATACAAAAATTTCAAATTTTTAAGGATTTTCACCAAAATTTTGATTTTTGGGGGGTGGTCACGAATTATCGTCCTTTTCGCTCTAGGACGCATATTTAAGGAGATATGGCCAAAATAAGTTTTTCATATAAAAAATTCATTTTTTTGAGGATTTTCATAAAAATTTTGATTTTTGAGAGGTGGTCACGAATTATCATTATTTCGCTCTAGGACGCATATTTAAGGAGATATGGCCAAAATAAGTTTTTCATATAAAAAATTCATTTTTTGAGGATTTTCATCAAAATTTTGATTTTGAGGGGTGGTCACGAATTATCATCCTTTTCGCTCTAGGACGCATATTTAAGGAGATATAGCCAAAATAAGTTTTTCATATAAAAATTTCAAATTTTCAAGGATTTTCACCAAAATTTTGATTTTTGGGGGGTGGTCACGAATTATCGTCCTTTTCGCTCTAGGACGCATATTTAAGGAGATATGGCCAAAATAAGTTTTTCATATAAAAATTTCAATTTTTCAAGGATTTTCACCAAAATTTTGATTTTTGGGGGGTGGTCACGAATTATCGTCCTTTTCGCTCTAGGACGCATTTTAAAGGAGATATGGCCAAAATAAGTTTTTCATATAAAAATTTCAAATTTCAAGGAATTTCACCAAAATTTTGATTTTTGCGGGGTGGTCACGAATTATCGACCTTTTCGCTCTAGGACGCATATTTAAGGAGATATGGCCAAAATAAGTTTTTCATATAAAAAATTCATTTTTTTGAGGATTTGCATCAAAATTTTGATTTTTGAGGGGTGGTCACGAATTATCATCCTTTTCGCTCTAGGACGCATATTTAAGGAGATATGGCCAAAATAAGTTTTTCATATAAAAATTTCAATTTTTCAAGGATTTTCACCAAAATTTTGATTTTTGGGGGGTGGTCACGAATTATCGTCCTTTTCGCTCTAGGACGCATATTAAAGAAGATATGGCCAAAATAAGTTTTTCATATAAAAATTTCAAATTTTCAAGGAATTTCACCAAAATTTAGATTTTTGAGGGTTGGTCACGAATTATCGTCCTTTTCGCTCTAGGACGAATATTTAAGGAGATATGGCCAAAATAAGTTTTTCATATAAAAAATTCATTTTTTTGAGGATTTTCATCAAAATTTTGATTTTTGGGGGGTGGTCACGAATTATCGTCCATTTCGCTCTAGGACGCATATTAAAGGAGATATGGCCAAAATAAGTTTTTCATATAAAAATTTCAATTTTTCAAGGAATTTCACCAAAATTTTGATTTTTGAGGGTTGGTCACGAATTATCGTCCATTTCGCTCTAGGACGCATATTAAAGGAGATATGGCCAAAATAAGTTTTTCATATAAAAAATTCAAATTTTCAAGGATTTTCACCAAAATTTTGATTTTTGGGGGGTGGTCACGAATTATCGTCCTTTTCGCTCTAGGACGCATATTTCAGGAGATATGGCCAAAATAAGTTTTTCATATAAAAAATTCATTTTTTGAGGATTTTCATCAAAATTTTGATTTTTGAGGGGTGGTCACGAATTATCATCCTTTTCGCTCTAGGGCGCATATTTAAGGAGATATGGCCAAAATAAGTTTTTCATATAAAAATTTCAATTTTTCAAGGAATTTCACCAGAATTTTGATTTTTGAGGGGTGGTCACGAATTATCGTTCTTTTCGCTCTAGGACGCATATTTAAGGAGATATGGCCAAAATAAGTTTTTCATATAAAAATTTCAATTTTTCAAGGATTTTCATAAAAATTTTGATTTTTGAGGGGTGGTCACGAATTATCGTCCTTTTCGCTCTAGGACGCATATTTCAGGAGATATGGCCAAAATAAGTTTTTCATATAAAAAATTCATTTTTTTGAGGATTTTCATCAAAATTTTGATTTTTGAGGGGTGGTCACGAATTATCATCCTTTTCGCTCTAGGGCGCATATTTAAGGAGATATGGCCAAAATAAGTTTTTCATATAAAAATTTCAATTTTTCAAGGAATTTCACCAGAATTTTGATTTTTGGGGGGTGGTCACGAATTATCGTCCTTTTCGCTCTAGGACGCATATTTCAGGAGATATGGCCAAAATAAGTTTTTCATATAAAAAATTCATTTTTTTGAGGATTTTCATCAAAATTTTGATTTTTGAGGGGTAGTCACGAATTATCATCCTTTTCGCTCTAGGGCGCATATTTAAGGAGATATGGCCAAAATAAGTTTTTCATATAAAAAATTCATTTTTTTGAGGATTTTCATCAAAATTTTGATTTTTGAGGGGTGGTCACGAATTATGATCCTTTTCGCTGTAGGACGCATATTTAAGGAGATATAGCCAAAATAAGTTTTTCATATAAAAATTTCAAATTTTTAAGGATTTTCACCAAAATTTTGATTTTTGGGGGGTGGTCACGAATTATGGTCCTTTTCGCTCTAGGACGCATATTTAAGGATATATGGCCAAAATAAGTTTTTCATATAAAAATTTCAATTTTTCAAGGATTTTCACCAAAATTTTGATTTTTGGGGGGTGGTCACGAATTATCGTCCTTTTCGCTCTAGGACGCATATTAAAGGAGATATGGCCAAAATAAGTTTTTCATATAAAAATTTCAATTTTTCAAGGAATTTCACCAAAATTTTGATTTTTGAGGGGTGGTCACGAATTATCGTCCTTTTCGCTCTAGGACGCATATTTAAGGAGATATGGCCAAAATAAGTTTTTCATATAAAAAATTAATTTTTTTGAGGATTTTCATCAAAATTTTGATTTTTGAGGGGTGGTCACGAATTATCATCCTTTTCGATCTAGGACGCATATTTAAGGAGATATGGCCAAAATAAGTTTTTCATAAAAAAAATTCAATTTTTCAAGGATTTTCACCAAAATTTTGATTTTTGGGGGGTGGTCACGAATTATCGTCCTTTTCGCTCTAGGACGCATATTAAAGGAGATATGGCCAAAATAAGTTTTTCATATAAAAATTTAAATTTTTCAAGGAATTTCACCAAAATTTAGATTTTTGAGGGGTGGTCACGAATTATCGTCCTTTTCGCTCTAGGACGCATATTTAAGGAGATATGGCCAAAATAAGTTTTTCATATAAAAATTTCAATTTTTCAAGGATTTTCACCAAAATTTTGATTTTTGGGGGGTGGTCACGAATTATCGTCCTTTTCGCTCTAGGACGCATATTAAAGGAGATATGGCCAAAATAAGTTTTTCATATAAAAATTTCAATTTTTCAAGGAATTTCACCAAAATTTTGATTTTTGAGGGGTGGTCACGAATTATCGTCCTTTTCGCTCTAGGACGCATATTTAAGGAGATATGGCCAAAATAAGTTTTTCATATAAAAAATTCATTTTTATGAGGATTTTCATCAAAATTTTGATTTTTGAGGGGTGGTCTCGAATTATCATCCTTTTCGCTCTAGGACGCATATTTAAGGAGATATGGCCAAAATAAGTTTTTCATATAAAAAATTCATTTTTTTGAGGATTTTCATAAAAATTTTGATTTTTGAGGGCTGGTCACAAATTATCATCCTTTTCGCTGTAGGACGCATATTTAAGGAGATATAGCCAAAATAAGTTTTTCATATAAAAATTTCAAATTTTCAAGGATTTTCACCAAAATTTTGATTTTTGGGGGGTGGTCACGAATTATCGTCCTTTTCGCTCTAGGACGCATATTTAAGGAGATATGGCCAAAATAAGTTTTTCATATAAAAATTTCAATTTTTCAAGGATTTTCACCAAAATTTTGATTTTTGGGGGGTGGTCACGAATTATCGTCCTTTTCGCTCTAGGACGCATATTAAAGGAGATATGGCCAAAATAAGTTTTTCATATAAAAAATTCATTTTTTGAGGATTTTCATAAAAATTTTGATTTTTGAGGGGTGGTCACGAATTATCATCCTTTTCGCTCTAGGACGCATATTTAAGGAGATATGGCCAAAATAAGTTTTTCATATAAAAATTTAAATTTTTCAAGGAATTTCACCAGAATTTTGATTTTTGGGGGGTGGTCACGAATTATCGTCCTTTTCGCTCTAGGACACATATTTAAGGAGATATGGCCAAAATAAGTTTTTCATATAAAAATTTCAAATTTTCAAGGATTTTCACCAAAATTTTGATTTTTGGGGGGTGGTCACGAATTATCGTCCTTTTCGCTCTAGGACGCATATTTAAGGAGATATGGCCAAAATAAGTTTTTGATATAAAAAATTCATTTTTTTGAGGATTTTCATCAAAATTTTGATATTTGAGGGGTGGTCACGAATTATCGTCCTTTTCGCTCTAGGACGCATATTTAAGGAGATATGGCCAAAATAAGTTTTTCATATAAAAATTTCAATTTTTCAAGGATTTTCATAAAAATTTTGATTTTTGAGGGGTGGTCACGAATTATCGTCCTTTTCGCTCTAGGACGCATATTTCAGGAGATATGGCCCAAATAAGTTTTTCATATAAAAAATTCATTTTTTTGAGGATTTTCATCAAAATTTTGATTTTTGAGGGGTGGTCACGAATTATCATCCTTTTCGCTCTAGGGCGCATATTTAAGGAGATATGGCCAAAATAAGTTTTTCATATAAAAATTTCAATTTTTCAAGGAATTTCACCAGAATTTTGATTTTTGGGGGGTGGTCACGAATTATCGTCCTTTTCGCTCTAGGACGCATATTTCAGGAGATATGGCCAAAATAAGTTTTTCATATAAAAAATTCATTTTTTTGAGGATTTTCATCAAAATTTTGATTTTTGAGGGGTAGTCACGAATTATCATCCTTTTCGCTCTAGGGCGCATATTTAAGGAGATATGGCCAAAATAAGTTTTTCATATAAAAAATTCATTTTTTTGAGGATTTTCATCAAAATTTTGATTTTTGAGGGGTGGTCACGAATTATGATCCTTTTCGCTGTAGGACGCATATTTAAGGAGATATAGCCAAAATAAGTTTTTCATATAAAAATTTCAAATTTTTAAGGATTTTCACCAAAATTTTGATTTTTGGGGGGTGGTCACGAATTATGGTCCTTTTCGCTCTAGGACGCATATTTAAGGATATATGGCCAAAATAAGTTTTTCATATAAAAATTTCAATTTTTCAAGGATTTTCACCAAAATTTTGATTTTTGGGGGGTGGTCACGAATTATCGTCCTTTTCGCTCTAGGACGCATATTTAAGGAGATATGGCCAAAATAAGTTTTTGATATAAAAAATTCATTTTTTTGAGGATTTTCATCAAAATTTTGATATTTGAGGGGTGGTCACGAATTATCGTCTTTTTCGCTCTAGGACGCATATTTAAGGAGATATGGCCAAAATAAGTTTTTCATATAAAAAATTCATTTTTTTGAGGATTTTCATCAAAATTTTGATTTTTGAGGGGTGGTCACGAATTATCATCCTTTTCGCTCTAGGACGCATATTTAAGGAGATATGGCCAAAATAAGTTTTTCATATAAAAATTTCAATTTTTCAAGGATTTTCACCAAAATTTTGATTTTTGGGGGGTGGTCACGAATTATAGTCCTTTTCGCTCTAGGACGCATATTAAAGGAGATATGGCCAAATTAAGTTTTTCATATAAAAATTCCAATTTTTCAAAGAATTTCACCAAAATTTTAATTTTTGGGGGGTGGTCACGAATTATCGTCCTTTTCGCTCTAGGACGCATATTTAAGGAGATATGGCCAAAATAAGTTTTTCATATAAAAAATTCATTTTTTTGAGGATTTTCATCAAAATTTTGATTTTTGGAGGGTGGTCACGAATTATCATCCTTTTCGCTCTAGGACGCATATTTAAGGAGATATGGCCAAAATAAGTTTTTCATATAAAAATTTCAATTTTTCAAGGATTTTCATAAAAATTTTGATTTTTGAGGGGTGGTCACGAATTATCGTTCTTTTCGCTCTAGGACGCATATTTAAGGAGATATGGCCAAAATAAGTTTTTCATATAAAAATTTCAATTTTTCAAGGATTTTCACCTAAATTTTGATTTTTGAGGGGTGGTCACGAATTACCGTCCTTTTCGCTCTAGGACGCATATTAAAGGAGATATGGCCAAAATAAGGTTTTCATATACAAATTTCAATTTTTCAAGGAATTTCACCAAAATTTTGATTTTTGAGGGGTGGTCACGAATTATCGTCCTTTTCGCTCTAGGACGCATATTTAAGGAGATATGGCCAAAATAAGTTTTTCATATAAAAATTTCATTTTTTGAGGATTTTCATCAAAATTTTGATTTTTGGAGGGTGGTCACGAATTACCCTTTTCGCTCTAGGACGCATATTTAAGGAGATATGGCCAAAATAAGTTTTTCATATAAAAATTTCAATTTTTCAAGGATTTTCATAAAAATTTTGATTTTTGAGGGGTGGTCACGAATTATCGTTCTTTTCGCTCTAGGACGCATATTTAAGGAGATATGGCCAAAATAAGTTTTTCATATAAAAATTTCAATTTTTCAAGGAATTTCACCAAAATTTTGATTTTTGAGGGGTGGTCGCGAATTATCGTCCTTTTCGCTCTAGGACGCATATTTAGGAGATATGGCCAAAATAAGTTTTTCATATAAAAATTTAATTTTTTTGAGGATTTTCATCAAAATTTTGATTTTTGGGGGGTGGTCACGAATTATCGTCCTTTTCGCTCTAGGACGCATATTTAAGGAGATATGGCCAAAATAAGTTTTTCATATAAAAATTTCAATTTTTCAAGGATCTTCACCAACATTTTGATTTTTGAGGGGTGGTCACGAATTATCGTCCTTTTCGCTCTAGGACGCATATTTAAGGAGATATGGCCAAAATAAATTTTTCATATAAAAATTTCAATTTCTCAAGGATTTTCATCAAAATTTAGATTTTTGGGGGGTGGTCACGAATTATCATCCTTTTCGCTCTAGGACGCATATTTAAGGAGATATGGCCAAAATAAGTTTTTCATATAAAAATTTCAATTTTTCAAGGAATTTCACCAAAATTTTTTTTTGGGGGGTGGCCAAAATAAGTTTTTCATATAAAAAATTCATTTTTTTGAGGATTTTCATCAAAATTTTGATTTTTGAGGGGTGGTCACGAATTATCATCCTTTTCGCTCTAGGACGCATATTTAAGGAGATATGGCCAAAATAAGTTTTTCATATAAAAAATTAATTTTTTTGAGGATTTTCATCAAAATTTTGATTTTTGAGGGGTGGTCACGAATTATCATCCTTTTCGCTCTAGGACGCATATTTAAGGAGATATAGCCAAAATAAGTTTTTCATATAAAAATTTCAAATTTTCAAGGATTTTCACCAAAATTTTGATTTTTGAGGGGTGGTCACGAATTATCGTCCTTTTCGCTCTAGGACGCATATTTAAGGAGATATGGCCAAAATAAGTTTTTCATATAAAAATTTCATTTTTTGAGGATTTTCATCAAAATTTTGATTTTTGAGGGGTGGTCACGAATTATCATCCTTTTCGCTCTAGGACGCATATTTAAGGAGATATGGCCAAAATAAGTTTTTCATATAAAAATTTCAATTTTTCAAGGAATTTCACCAAAATTTAGATTTTTGAGAGGTGGTCACGAATTATCGTCCTTTTCGCTCTAGGACGCATATTTAAGGAGATATGGCCAAATTAAGTTTTTCATATAAAAATTCCAATTTTTCAAAGAATTTCACCAAAATTTTAATTTTTGGGGGGTGGTCACGAATTATCGTCCTTTTCGCTCTAGGACGCATATTTAAGGAGATATGGCCAAAATAAGTTTTTCATATAAAAAATTCATTTTTTTGAGGATTTTCATCAAAATTTTGATTTTTGGAGGGTGGTCACGAATTATCATCCTTTTCGCTCTAGGACGCATATTTAAGGAGATATGGTCAAAATAAGTTTTTCATATAAAAATTTCAATTTTTCAAGGATTTTCATAAAAATTTTGATTTTTGCCAAAATAAGTTTTTCATATAAAAATTTCAATTTTTCAAGGAATTTCACCAAAATTTTGATTTTTGAGGGGTGGTCACGAATTATCGTCCTTTTCGCTCTAGGACGCATATTTAAGGAGATATGGCCAAAATAAGTTTTTCATATAAAAATTTAATTTTTTTGAGGATTTTCATCAAAATTTTGATTTTTGGGGGGTGGTCACGAATTATCATCCTTTTCGCTCTAGGACGCATATTTAAGGAGATATGGCCAAAATAAGTTTTTCATATAAAAATTTCATTTTTTTGAGGATTTTCATCAAAATTTAGATTTTTGGGGGGTGGTCACGAATTATCATCCTTTTCGCTCTAGGACGCATATTTAAGGAGATATGGCCAAAATAAGTTTTTCATATAAAAATTTCAATTTTTCAAGGAATTTCACCAAAATTTTGATTTTTGGGGGGTGGTCACGAATTATCGTCCTTTTCGCTCTAGGACGCATATTTAAGGAGATATGGCCAAAATATGTTTTTCATATAAAAATTTCAAATCTTCAAGGATTTTCACCAAAATTTTGATTTTTGGGGGGTGGTCACGAATTATCGTCCTTTTCGCTCTAGGACGCATATTTAAGGAGATATGGCCAAAATAAGTTTTTCATATAAAAATTCATTTTTTTGAGGATTTTCATCAAAATTTTGATTTTTGAGGGGTGGTCACGAATTATCATCCTTTTCGCTCTAGGACGCATATTTAAGGAGATATGGCCAAAATAAGTTTTTCATATAAAAAATTCATTTTTGTGAGGATTTTCATCAAAATTTTGATTTGTGAGGGGTGGTCACGAATTATCATCCTTTTCGCTCTAGGACGCATATTTAAGGAGATATGGCCAAAATAAGTTTTTCATATAAAAATTTCAATTTTTCAAGGATCTTCACCAACATTTTGATTTTTGAGGGGTGGTCACGAATTATCGTCCTTTTCGCTCTAGGACGCATATTTAAGGAGATATGGCCAAAATAAATTTTTCATATAAAAATTTCAATTTCTCAAGGATTTTCATCAAAATTTAGATTTTTGGGGGGTGGTCACGAATTATCGTCCTTTTCGCTCTAGGACGCATATTTAAGGAGATATGGCCAAAATAAGTTTTTCATATAAAAATTCCAATTTTTCAAGGAATTTCACCAAAATTTTGATTTTTGGGGGGTGGTCACGAATTATCATCCTTTTCGCTCTAGGACGCATATTTAAGGAGATATGGCCAAAATAAGTTTTTCATATAAAAATTTCATTTTTTTGAGGATTTTCATCAAAATTTAGATTTTTGGGGGGTGGTCACGAATTATCATCCTTTTCGCTCTAGGACGCATATTTAAGGAGATATGGCCAAAATAAGTTTTTCATATAAAAATTTCAATTTTTCAAGGATCTTCACCAACATTTTGATTTTTGAGGGGTGGTCACGAATTATCGTCCTTTTCGCTCTAGGACGCATATTTAAGGAGATATGGCCAAAATAAATTTTTCATATAAAAATTTCAATTTCTCAAGGATTTTCATCAAAATTTAGATTTTTGGGGGGTGGTCACGAATTATCGTCCTTTTCGCTCTAGGACGCATATTTAAGGAGATATGGCCAAAATAAGTTTTTCATATAAAAATTCCAATTTTTCAAGGAATTTCACCAAAATTTTGATTTTTGGGGGGTGGTCACGAATTATCGTCCTTTTCGCTCTAGGACGCATATTTAAGGAGATATGGCCAAAATAAGTTTTTCATATAAAAAATTCATTTTTTTGAGGATTTTCATCAAAATTTTGATTTTTGGAGGGTGGTCACGAATTATCATCCTTTTCGCTCTAGGCGGCATATTTAAGGAGATATGGCCAAAATAAGTTTTTCATATAAAAATTTCAATTTTTCAAGGATTTTCATAAAAATTTTGATTTTTGAGGGGTGGTCACGAATTATCGTTATTTTCGCTCTAGGACGCATATTAAAGAAGATATGGCCAAAATAAGTTTTTCATATAAAAATTTCAATTTTTCAAGGATTTTCACCAAAATTTTGATTTTTGAGGGGTGGTCACGAATTACCGTCCTTTTCGCTCTAGGACGCATATTAAAGAAGATATGGCCAAAATAAGGTTTTCATATAAAAAGTTCAATTTTTCAAGGAATTTCACCAAAATTTTGATTTTCGAGGGGTGGTCACGAATTATCGTCCTTTTCGATCTAGGACGCATATTTAAGGAGATATGGCCACAATAAGTTTTTCATATAAAAATTTCAATTTTTCAAGGATTTTCATAAAAATTTTGATTTTTGAGGTGTGGTCACGAATTATCGTTCTTTTCGCTCTAGGACGCATATTTAAGGAGATATGGCCAAAATAAGTTTTTCATATAAAAATTTCAATTTTTCAAGGATTTTCACCAAAATTTTGATTTTTGGGGGGTGGTCACGAATTATCATCCTTTTCGCTCTAGGACGCATATTTAAGGAGATATAGCCAAAATAAGTTTTTCATATAAAAATTTCAAATTTTCAAGGATTTTCACCAAAATTTTGGGTGGTGGTCACGAATTATCGTCCTTTTCGCTCTAGGACGCATATTTAAGGAGATATGGCCAAAATAAGTTTTTCATATAAAAATTTCAATTTTTCAAGGATTTTCACCAAAATTTTGATTTTTGGGGGGTGGTCACGAATTATCGTCCTTTTCGCTCTAGGACGCATATTAAAGGAGATATGGCCAAAATAAGTTTTTCATATAAAAATTTCAAATTTTCAAGGAATTTCACCAAAATTTTGATTTTTGCGGGGTGGTCACGAATTATCGTCCTTTTCGCTCTAGGACGCATATTTAAGGAGATATGGCCAAAATAAGTTTTTCATATAAAAAATTCATTTTTTTGAGGATTTTCATCAAAATTTTGATATTTGAGGGGTGGTCACGAATTATCATCCTTTTCGCTCTAGGACGCATATTTAAGGAGATATGGCCAAAATAAGTTTTTCATATAAAAATTTCAATTTTTCAAGGATTTTCACCAAAATTTTGATTTTTGGGGGGTGGTCACGAATTATCGTCCTTTTCGCTCTAGGACGCATATTTAAGGAGATATGGCCAAAATAAGTTTTTCATATAAAAATTTCAATTTTTCAAGGAATTTCACCAAAATTTTGATTTTTGGAGGGTGGTCACGAATTATCATCCTTTTCGCTCTAGGACGCATATTTAAGGAGATATGGCCAAAATAAGTTTTTCATATAAAAATTTCAATTTTTCAAGGATTTTCATAAAAATTTTGATTTTTGAGGGGTGGTCACGAATTATCGTCCTTTTCGCTCTAGGACGCATATTAAAGGAGATATGGCCAAAATAAGTTTTTCATATAAAAATTTCAATTTTTCAAGGAATTTCACCAAAATTTTGATTTTTGAGGGGTGGTCACGAATTATCGTCCTTTTCGCTCTAGGACGCATATTTAAGGAGATATGCCCAAAATAAGTTTTTCATATAAAAATTTAATTTTTTTGAGGATTTTCATCAAAATTTTGATTTTTGGGGGGTGGTCACGAATTATCATCCTTTTCGCTCTAGGACGCATATTAAAGGAGATATGGCCAAAATAAGTTTTTCATATAAAAATTTCAATTTTTCAAGGAATTTCACCAAAATTTTGATTTTTGGGGGGTGGTCACGAATTATCGTCCTTTTCGCTCTAGGACGCATATTTAAGGAGATATGGCCAAAATAAGTTTTTCATATAAAAATTTCAATTTTTCAAGGATTTTCACCAAAATTTTGATTTTTGAGGGGTGGTCACGAATTACCGTCCTTTTCGCTCTAGGACGCATATTAAAGAAGATATGGCCAAAATAAGGTTTTCATATAAAAAGTTCAATTTTTCAAGGAATTTCACCAAAATTTTGATTTTCGAGGGGTGGTCACGAATTATCGTCCTTTTCGATCTAGGACGCATATTTAAGGAGATATGGCCACAATAAGTTTTTCATATAAAAATTTCAATTTTTCAAGGATTTTCATAAAAATTTTGATTTTTGAGGTGTGGTCACGAATTATCGTTCTTTTCGCTCTAGGACGCATATTTAAGGAGATATGGCCAAAATAAGTTTTTCATATAAAAATTTCAATTTTTCAAGGATTTTCACCAAAATTTTGATTTTTGGGGGGTGGTCACGAATTATCATCCTTTTCGCTCTAGGACGCATATTTAAGGAGATATAGCCAAAATAAGTTTTTCATATAAAAATTTCAAATTTTCAAGGATTTTCACCAAAATTTTGGGTGGTGGTCACGAATTATCGTCCTTTTCGCTCTAGGACGCATATTTAAGGAGATATGGCCAAAATAAGTTTTTCATATAAAAATTTCAATTTTTCAAGGATTTTCACCAAAATTTTGATTTTTGGGGGGTGGTCACGAATTATCGTCCTTTTCGCTCTAGGACGCATATTAAAGGAGATATGGCCAAAATAAGTTTTTCATATAAAAATTTCAAATTTTCAAGGAATTTCACCAAAATTTTGATTTTTGCGGGGTGGTCACGAATTATCGTCCTTTTCGCTCTAGGACGCATATTTAAGGAGATATGGCCAAAATAAGTTTTTCATATAAAAAATTCATTTTTTTGAGGATTTTCATCAAAATTTTGATATTTGAGGGGTGGTCACGAATTATCATCCTTTTCGCTCTAGGACGCATATTTAAGGAGATATGGCCAAAATAAGTTTTTCATATAAAAATTTCAATTTTTCAAGGATTTTCACCAAAATTTTGATTTTTGGGGGGTGGTCACGAATTATCGTCCTTTTCGCTCTAGGACGCATATTTAAGGAGATATGGCCAAAATAAGTTTTTCATATAAAAATTTCAATTTTTCAAGGAATTTCACCAAAATTTTGATTTTTGGAGGGTGGTCACGAATTATCATCCTTTTCGCTCTAGGACGCATATTTAAGGAGATATGGCCAAAATAAGTTTTTCATATAAAAATTTCAATTTTTCAAGGATTTTCATAAAAATTTTGATTTTTGAGGGGTGGTCACGAATTATCGTCCTTTTCGCTCTAGGACGCATATTAAAGGAGATATGGCCAAAATAAGTTTTTCATATAAAAATTTCAATTTTTCAAGGAATTTCACCAAAATTTTGATTTTTGAGGGGTGGTCACGAATTATCGTCCTTTTCGCTCTAGGACGCATATTTAAGGAGATATGCCCAAAATAAGTTTTTCATATAAAAATTTAATTTTTTTGAGGATTTTCATCAAAATTTTGATTTTTGGGGGGTGGTCACGAATTATCATCCTTTTCGCTCTAGGACGCATATTAAAGGAGATATGGCCAAAATAAGTTTTTCATATAAAAATTTCAATTTTTCAAGGAATTTCACCAAAATTTTGATTTTTGGGGGGTGGTCACGAATTATCGTCCTTTTCGCTCTAGGACGCATATTTAAGGAGATATGGCCAAAATAAGTTTTTCATATAAAAATTTCAATTTTTCAAGGATTTTCACCAAAATTTTGATTTTTGAGGGGTGGTCACGAATTACCGTCCTTTTCGCTCTAGGACGCATATTAAAGAAGATATGGCCAAAATAAGGTTTTCATATAAAAAGTTCAATTTTTCAAGGAATTTCACCAAAATTTTGATTTTCGAGGGGTGGTCACGAATTATCGTCCTTTTCGATCTAGGACGCATATTTAAGGAGATATGGCCACAATAAGTTTTTCATATAAAAATTTCAATTTTTCAAGGATTTTCATAAAAATTTTGATTTTTGAGGTGTGGTCACGAATTATCGTTCTTTTCGCTCTAGGACGCATATTTAAGGAGATATGGCCAAAATAAGTTTTTCATATAAAAATTTCAATTTTTCAAGGATTTTCACCAAAATTTTGATTTTTGGGGGGTGGTCACGAATTATCATCCTTTTCGCTCTAGGACGCATATTTAAGGAGATATAGCCAAAATAAGTTTTTCATATAAAAATTTCAAATTTTCAAGGATTTTCACCAAAATTTTGGGTGGTGGTCACGAATTATCGTCCTTTTCGCTCTAGGACGCATATTTAAGGAGATATGGCCAAAATAAGTTTTTCATATAAAAATTTCAATTTTTCAAGGATTTTCACCAAAATTTTGATTTTTGGGGGGTGGTCACGAATTATCGTCCTTTTCGCTCTAGGACGCATATTAAAGGAGATATGGCCAAAATAAGTTTTTCATATAAAAATTTCAAATTTTCAAGGAATTTCACCAAAATTTTGATTTTTGCGGGGTGGTCACGAATTATCGTCCTTTTCGCTCTAGGACGCATATTTAAGGAGATATGGCCAAAATAAGTTTTTCATATAAAAAATTCATTTTTTTGAGGATTTTCATCAAAATTTTGATATTTGAGGGGTGGTCACGAATTATCATCCTTTTCGCTCTAGGACGCATATTTAAGGAGATATGGCCAAAATAAGTTTTTCATATAAAAATTTCAATTTTTCAAGGATTTTCACCAAAATTTTGATTTTTGGGGGGTGGTCACGAATTATCGTCCTTTTCGCTCTAGGACGCATATTTAAGGAGATATGGCCAAAATAAGTTTTTCATATAAAAATTTCAATTTTTCAAGGAATTTCACCAAAATTTTGATTTTTGGAGGGTGGTCACGAATTATCATCCTTTTCGCTCTAGGACGCATATTTAAGGAGATATGGCCAAAATAAGTTTTTCATATAAAAATTTCAATTTTTCAAGGATTTTCATAAAAATTTTGATTTTTGAGGGGTGGTCACGAATTATCGTCCTTTTCGCTCTAGGACGCATATTAAAGGAGATATGGCCAAAATAAGTTTTTCATATAAAAATTTCAATTTTTCAAGGAATTTCACCAAAATTTTGATTTTTGAGGGGTGGTCACGAATTATCGTCCTTTTCGCTCTAGGACGCATATTTAAGGAGATATGCCCAAAATAAGTTTTTCATATAAAAATTTAATTTTTTTGAGGATTTTCATCAAAATTTTGATTTTTGGGGGGTGGTCACGAATTATCATCCTTTTCGCTCTAGGACGCATATTAAAGGAGATATGGCCAAAATAAGTTTTTCATATAAAAATTTCAATTTTTCAAGGAATTTCACCAAAATTTTGATTTTTGGGGGGTGGTCACGAATTATCGTCCTTTTCGCTCTAGGACGCATATTTAAGGAGATATGGCCAAAATAAGTTTTTCATATAAAAATTTCAATTTTTCAAGGATTTTCACCAAAATTTTGATTTTTGAGGGGTGGTCACGAATTACCGTCCTTTTCGCTATAGGACGCATATTAAAGAAGATATGGCCAAAATAAGGTTTTCATATAAAAAGTTCAATTTTTCAAGGAATTTCACCAAAATTTTGATTTTCGAGGGGTGGTCACGAATTATCGTCCTTTTCGATCTAGGACGCATATTTAAGGAGATATGGCCACAATAAGTTTTTCATATAAAAATTTCAATTTTTCAAGGATTTTCATAAAAATTTTGATTTTTGAGGTGTGGTCACGAATTATCGTTCTTTTCGCTCTAGGACGCATATTTAAGGAGATATGGCCAAAATAAGTTTTTCATATAAAAATTTCAATTTTTCAAGGATTTTCACCAAAATTTTGATTTTTGGGGGGTGGTCACGAATTATCATCCTTTTCGCTCTAGGACGCATATTTAAGGAGATATAGCCAAAATAAGTTTTTCATATAAAAATTTCAAATTTTCAAGGATTTTCACCAAAATTTTGGGTGGTGGTCACGAATTATCGTCCTTTTCGCTCTAGGACGCATATTTAAGGAGATATGGCCAAAATAAGTTTTTCATATAAAAATTTCAATTTTTCAAGGATTTTCACCAAAATTTTGATTTTTGGGGGGTGGTCACGAATTATCGTCCTTTTCGCTCTAGGACGCATATTAAGGAGATATGGCCAAAATAAGTTTTTCATATAAAAATTTCAAATTTTCAAGGAATTTCACCAAAATTTTGATTTTTGCGGGGTGGTCACGAATTATCGTCCTTTTCGCTCTAGGACGCATATTTAAGGAGATATGGCCAAAATAAGTTTTTCATATAAAAAATTCATTTTTTTGAGGATTTTCATCAAAATTTTGATATTTGAGGGGTGGTCACGAATTATCATCCTTTTCGCTCTAGGACGCATATTTAAGGAGATATGGCCAAAATAAGTTTTTCATATAAAAATTTCAATTTTTCAAGGATTTTCACCAAAATTTTGATTTTTGGGGGGTGGTCACGAATTATCGTCCTTTTCGCTCTAGGACGCATATTTAAGGAGATATGGCTAAAATAAGTTTTTCATATAAAAATTTCAAATTTTCAAGGAATTTCACCAAAATTTTGATTTTTGGAGGGTGGTCACGAATTATCATCCTTTTCGCTCTAGGACGCATATTTAAGGAGATATGGCCAAAATAAGTTTTTCATATAAAAATTTCAATTTTTCAAGGATTTTCATAAAAATTTTGATTTTTGAGGGGTGGTCACGAATTATCGTCCTTTTCGCTCTAGGACGCATATTAAAGGAGATATGGCCAAAATAAGTTTTTCATATAAAAATTTCAATTTTTCAAGGAATTTCACCAAAATTTTGATTTTTGAGGGGTGGTCACGAATTATCGTCCTTTTCGCTCTAGGACGCATATTTAAGGAGATATGCCCAAAATAAGTTTTTCATATAAAAATTTAATTTTTTTGAGGATTTTCATCAAAATTTTGATTTTTGGGGTGTGGTCACGAATTATCATCCTTTTCGCTCTAGGACGCATATTAAAGGAGATATGGCCAAAATAAGTTTTTCATATAAAAATTTCAATTTTTCAAGGAATTTCACCAAAATTTTGATTTTGGAGGGGTGGTCACGAATTATCGTCCTTTTCGCTCTAGGACGCATATTTAAGGAGATATGGCCAAAATAAGTTTTTCATATAAAAATTCCAATTTTTCAAGGAATTTCACCAAAATTTTGATTTTTGGGGGGTGGTCACGAATTATCGTCCTTTTCGCTCTAGGACGCATATTTAAGGAGATATGGCCAAAATAAGTTTTTCATATAAAAAATTCATTTTTTTGAGGATTTTCATCAAAATTTTGATTTTTGGAGGGTGGTCACGAATTATCATCCTTTTCGCTCTAGGAGGCATATTTAAGGAGATATGGCCAAAATAAGTTTTTCATATAAAAATTTCAATTTTTCAAGGATTTTCATAAAAATTTTGATTTTTGAGGGGTGGTCACGAATTATCGTTATTTTCGCTCTAGGACGCATATTAAAGAAGATATGGCCAAAATAAGTTTTTCATATAAAAATTTCAATTTTTCAAGGAATTTCACCAAAATTTTGATTTTTGGGGGGTGGTCACGAATTATCGTCCTTTTCGCTCTAGGACGCATATTTAAGGAGATATGGCCAAAATAAGTTTTTCATATAAAAATTTCAATTTTTCAAGGATTTTCACCAAAATTTTGATTTTTGAGGGGTGGTCACGAATTACCGTCCTTTTCGCTCTAGGACGCATATTAAAGAAGATATGGCCAAAATAAGGTTTTCATATAAAAAGTTCAATTTTTCAAGGAGTTTCACCAAAATTTTGATTTTCGAGGGGTGGTCACGAATTATCGTCCTTTTCGATCTAGGACGCATATTTAAGGAGATATGGCCACAATAAGTTTTTCATATAAAAATTTCAATTTTTCAAGGATTTTCATAAAAATTTTGATTTTTGAGGTGTGGTCACGAATTATCGTTCTTTTCGCTCTAGGACGCATATTTAAGGAGATATGGCCAAAATAAGTTTTTCATATAAAAATTTCAATTTTTCAAGGATTTTCACCAAAATTTTGATTTTTGGGGGGTGGTCACGAATTATCATCCTTTTCGCTCTAGGACGCATATTTAAGGAGATATAGCCAAAATAAGTTTTTCATATAAAAATTTCAAATTTTCAAGGATTTTCACCAAAATTTTGATTTTTGGGGGGTGGTCCTTTTCGCTCTAGGACGCATATTTAAGGAGATATGGCCAAAATAAGTTTTTCATATAAAAATTTCATTTTTTTGAGGATTTTCATCAAAATTTAGATTTTTGGGGGGTGGTCACGAATTATCATCCTTTTCGCTCTAGGACGCATATTTAAGGAGATATGGCCAAAATAAGTTTTTCATATAAAAATTTCAATTTTTCAAGGATTTTCACCAAAATTTTGATTTTTGGGGGGTGGTCACGAATTATCGTCCTTTTCGCTCTAGGACGCATATTTAAGGAGATATGGCCAAAATATGTTTTTCATACAAAAATTTCAAATTTTTAAGGATTTTCACCAAAATTTTGATTTTTGGGGGGTGGTCACGAATTATCGTCCTTTTCTCTCTAGGACGCATATTTAAGGAGATATGGCCAAAATAAGTTTTTCATATAAAAAATTCATTTTTTGAGGATTTTCATCAAAATTTTGATTTTGAGGGGTGGTCACGAATTATCATCCTTTTCGCTCTAGGACGCATATTTAAGGAGATATAGCCAAAATAAGTTTTTCATATAAAAATTTCAAATTTTCAAGGATTTTCACCAAAATTTTGATTTTTGGGGGGTGGTCACGAATTATCGTCCTTTTCGCTCTAGGACGCATTTTAAAGGAGATATGGCCAAAATAAGTTTTTCATATAAAAAATTAATTTTTTTGAGGATTTTCATCAAAATTTTGATTTTTGAGAGGTGGTCACGAATTATCATCCTTTTCGCTCTAGGACGCATATTTAAGGAGATATGGCCAAAATAAGTTTTTCATATAAAAAATTCATTTTTTGAGGATTTTCATCAAAATTTTGATTTTGAGGGGTGGTCACGAATTATCATCCTTTTCGCTCTAGGACGCATATTTAAGGAGATATAGCCAAAATAAGTTTTTCATATAAAAATTTCAAATTTTCAAGGATTTTCACCAAAATTTTGATTTTTGGGGGGTGGTCACGAATTATCGTCCTTTTCGCTCTAGGACGCATATTTAAGGAGATATGGCCAAAATAAGTTTTTCATATAAAAATTTCAATTTTTCAAGGATTTTCACCAAAATTTTGATTTTTGGGGGGTGGTCACGAATTATCGTCCTTTTCGCTCTAGGACGCATTTTAAAGGAGATATGGCCAAAATAAGTTTTTCATATAAAAATTTCAAATTTTCAAGGAATTTCACCAAAATTTTGATTTTTGCGGGGTGGTCACGAATTATCGTCCTTTTCGCTCTAGGACGCATATTTAAGGAGATATGGCCAAAATAAGTTTTTCATATAAAAAATTCATTTTTTTGAGGATTTTCATCAAAATTTTGATTTTTGAGGGGTGGTCACGAATTATCATCCTTTTCGCTCTAGGACGCATATTTAAGGAGATATGGCCAAAATAAGTTTTTCATATAAAAATTTCATTTTTTCAAGGATTTTCACCAAAATTTTGATTTTTGGGGGGTGGTCACGAATTATCGTCCTTTTCGCTCTAGGACGCATATTAAAGAAGATATGGCCAAAATAAGTTTTTCATATAAAAATTTTTCAAGGAATTTCACCAAAATTTAGATTTTTGAGGGGTGGTCACGAATTATCGTCTTTTTCGCTCTAGGACGCATATTTAAGGAGATATGGCCAAAATAAGTTTTTCATATCAAAATTCCAATTTTTCAAGGAATTTCACAAAAATTTTGATTTTTGGGGGGTGGTCACGAATTATCGTCCTTTTCGCTCTAGGACGCATATTTAAGGAGATATGGCCAAAATAAGTTTTTCATATAAAAATTTCAATTTTTCAAGGAATTTCACCAAAATTTTGATTTTTGAGGGGTGGTCACGAATTATCGTCCTTTTCGCTCTAGGACGCATATTAAAGGAGATATGGCCAAAATAAGGTTTTCATATAAAATTTTCAATTTTTCAAGGAATTTCACCAAAATTTTGATTTTTGAGGGGTTGTACACGAATTATCGTCCTTTTCGCTCTAGGACGCATATTTAAGGAGATATGGCCAAAATAAGTTTTTCATATAAAAATTTCATTTTTTTGAGGATTTTCATCAAAATTTTGATTTTTGGAGGGTGGTCACGAATTATCATCCTTTTCGCTCTAGGACGCATATTTAAGGAGATGTGGCCAAAATAAGTTTTTCATATAAAAATTTCAATTTTTCAAGGATTTTCATAAAAGTTTTGATTTTTGAGGGGTGGTCGCGAATTATCGTTCTTTTCGCTCTAGGACGCATATTTAAGGAGATATGGCCAAAATAAGTTTTTCATATAAAAATTTCAATTTTTCAAGGATTTTCACCAAAATTTTGATTTTTGAGGGGTGGTCACGAATTATCGTCCTTTTCGCTCTAGGACGCATATTTAAGGAGATATGGCCAAAATAAGTTTTTCATATAAAAATTTCAATTTTTCAAGGATTTTCATAAAAATTTTGATTTTTGAGGGGTGGTCACGAATTATCGTTCTTTTCGCTCTAGGACGCATATTTAGGAGATATGGCCAAAATAAGTTTTTCATATAAAAATTTCTTTTTTTTGAGGATTTTCATCAAAATTTAGATTTTTGGGGGGTGGTCACGAATTATCATCCTTTTCGCTCTAGGACGCATATTTAAGGAGATATGGCCAAAATAAGTTTTTCATATAAAAATTTCAATTTTTCAAGGAATTTCACCAAAATTTTGATTTTTGGGGGGTGGTCACGAATTATCGTTTTTGGGGGGTGGTCACGAATTATCGTCCTTTTCGCTCTAGGACGCATATTTAAGGAGATATGGCCAAAATAAGTTTTTCATATAAAAAATTCATTTTTTTGAGGATTTTCATCAAAATTGTGATTTTTGAGGGGTGGTCACGAATTATCATCCTTTTCGCTCTAGGACGCATATTTAAGGAGATATGGCCAAAATAAGTTTTTCATATAAAAATTTCAATTTTTCAAGGATTTTCACCAAAATTTTAATTTTTGGGGGGTGGTCACGAATTATCGTCCTTTTCGCTCTAGGACGCATATTTAAGGAGATATGGCCAAAATAAGTTTTTCATATAAAAATTTCTTTTTTTTTTGAGGATTTTCATCAAAATTTAGATTTTTGGGGGGTGGTCACGAATTATCGTCCTTTTCGCTCTAGGACGCATATTAAAGGAGATATGGCCAAAATAAGTTTTTCGTATAAAAATTTCAATTTTTCAAGGAATTTCACCAAAATTTAGATTTTTGAGGGGTGGTCACGAATTATCGTCCTTTTCGCTCTAGGACGCATATTTAAGGAGATATGGCCAAAATAAGTTTTTCATATAAAAATTTCTTTTTTTTGAGGATTTTCATCAAAATTTAGATTTTTGGGGGGGTGGTCACGAATTATCATCCTTTTCGCTCTAGGACGCATATTTAAGGAGATATGGCCAAAATAAGTTTTTCATATAAAAATTTTAATTTTTCAAGGAATTTCACCAAAATTTTGATTTTTGGGGGGTGGTCACGAATTATCGTCCTTTTCGCTCTAGGACGCATATTTAAGGAGATATGGCCAAAATAAGTTTTTCATATAAAAATTTCATTTTTTGAGGATTTTCATCAAAATTTAGATTTTTGGGGGGTGGTCACGAATTATCATCCTTTTCGCTCTAGGACGCATATTTAAGGAGATATGGCCAAAATAAGTTTTTCATATAAAAATTTCAATTTTTCAAGGAATTTCACCAAAATTTTGATTTTTGGGGGGTGGTCACGAATTATCGTCCTTTTCGCTCTAGGACGCATATTTAAGGAGATATGGCCAAAATAAGTTTTTCATATAAAAATTTCAAATTTTCAAGGATTTTCACCAAAATTTTGATTTGTGGGGGTGGTCACGAATTATCGTCCTTTTCGCTCTAGGACGCATATTTAAGGAGATATGGCCAAAATAAGTTTTTCATATAAAAATTTCAATTTTTCAAGGATTTTCACCAAAATTTTGATTTTTGGGGGGTGGTCACGAATTATCGTCCTTTTCGCTCTAGGACGCATTTTAAAGGAGATATGGCCAAAATAAGTTTTTCATATAAAAATTTTAATTTTTCAAGGATTTTCATCAAAATTTAGATTTTTGGGGGGTGGTCACGAATTATCATCCTTTTCGCTCTAGGACGCATATTTAAGGAGATATGGCCAAAATAAGTTTTTCATATAAAAATTTCAATTTTTCAAGGAATTTCACCAAAATTTTGATTTTTGGGGGGTGGTCACGAATTATCGTTTTTGGGGGTGGTCACGAATTATCGTCCTTTTCGCTCTAGGACGCATATTTAAGGAGATATGGCCAAAATAAGTTTTTCATATAAAAATTTTAATTTTTCAAGGATTTTCACCAAAATTTTGATTTTTGGGGGGTGGTCACGAATTATCGTCCTTTTCGCTCTAGGACGCATATTTAAGGAGATATGGCCAAAATAAGTTTTTCATATAAAAATTTCTTTTTTTTGAGGATTTTCATCAAAATTTAGATTTTTGGGGGGTGGTCACGAATTATCATCCTTTTCGCTCTAGGACGCATATTTAAGGAGATATGGCCAAAATAAGTTTTTCATATAAAAATTTCAATTTTTCAAGGAATTTCACCAAAATTTTGATTTTTGGGGGGTGGTCACGAATTATCGTTTTTGGGGGTGGTCACGAATTATCGTCCTTTTCGCTCTAGGACGCATATTTAAGGAGATATGGCCAAAATAAGTTTTTCATATAAAAATTTCAATTTTTCAAGGAATTTCACCAAAATTTTGATTTTTGGGGGGTGGTCACGAATTATCGTCCTTTTCGCTCTAGGACGCATATTTAAGGAGATATGGCCAAAATAAGTTTTTCATATAAAAATTTTAATTTTTCAAGGATTTTCATCAAAATTTAGATTTTTGGGGGGTGGTCACGAATTATCATCCTTTTCGCTCTAGGACGCATATTTAAGGAGATATGGCCAAAATAAGTTTTTCATATAAAAATTTCAATTTTTCAAGGAATTTCACCAAAATTTTGATTTTTGGGGGGTGGTCACGAATTATCGTTTTTGGGGGTGGTCACGAATTATCGTCCTTTTCGCTCTAGGACGCATATTTAAGGAGATATGGCCAAAATAAGTTTTTCATATAAAAATTTTAATTTTTCAAGGATTTTCACCAAAATTTTGATTTTTGGGGGGTGGTCACGAATTATCGTCCTTTTCGCTCTAGGACGCATATTTAAGGAGATATGGCCAAAATAAGTTTTTCATATAAAAATTTCTTTTTTTTGAGGATTTTCATCAAAATTTAGATTTTTGGGGGGTGGTCACGAATTATCATCCTTTTCGCTCTAGGACGCATATTAAAGGAGATATGGCCAAAATAAGTTTTTCATATAAAAATTTCAATTTTTCAAGGAATTTCACCAAAATTTTGATTTTTGGGGGGTGGTCACGAATTATCGTTTTTGGGGGGTGGTCACGAATTATCATCCTTTTCGCTCTAGGACGCATATTTAAGGAGATATGGCCAAAATAAGTTTTTCATATAAAAATTTCAATTTTTCAAGGAATTTCACCAAAATTTTGATTTTTGGGGGGTGGTCACGAATTATCGTCCTTTTCGCTCTAGGACGCATATTTAAGGAGATATGGCCAAAATAAGTTTTTCATATAAAAATTTCATTTTTTTGAGGATTTTCATCAAAATTTAGATTTTTGGGGGGTGGTCACGAATTATCATCCTTTTCGCTCTAGGACGCATATTTAAGGAGATATGGCCAAAATAAGTTTTTCATATAAAAATTTCAATTTTTCAAGGAATTTCACCAAAATTTTGATTTTTGGGGGGTGGTCACGAATTATCGTCCTTTTCGCTCTAGGACGCATATTTAAGGAGATATGGCCAAAATAAGTTTTTCATATAAAAATTTCAAATTTTCAAGGATTTTCACCAAAATTTTGATTTGTGGGGGGTGGTCACGAATTATCGTCCTTTTCGCTCTAGGACGCATATTTAAGGAGATATGGCCAAAATAAGTTTTTCATATAAAAATTTCAATTTTTCAAGGATTTTCACCAAAATTTTGATTTTTGGGGGGTGGTCACGAATTATCGTCCTTTTCGCTCTAGGACGCATTTTAAAGGAGATATGGCCAAAATAAGTTTTTCATATAAAAATTTTAATTTTTCAAGGATTTTCATCAAAATTTAGATTTTTGGGGGGTGGTCACGAATTATCATCCTTTTCGCTCTAGGACGCATATTTAAGGAGATATGGCCAAAATAAGTTTTTCATATAAAAATTTCAATTTTTCAAGGAATTTCACCAAAATTTTGATTTTTGGGGGGTGGTCACGAATTATCGTTTTTGGGGGTGGTCACGAATTATCGTCCTTTTCGCTCTAGGACGCATATTTAAGGAGATATGGCCAAAATAAGTTTTTCATATAAAAATTTCTTTTTTTTGAGGATTTTCATCAAAATTTAGATTTTTGGGGGGTGGTCACGAATTATCATCCTTTTCGCTCTAGGACGCATATTAAAGGAGATATGGCCAAAATAAGTTTTTCATATAAAAATTTCAATTTTTCAAGGAATTTCACCAAAATTGTGATTTTTGGGGGGTGGTCACGAATTATCGTTTTTGGGGGGTGGTCACGAATTATCGTCCTTTTCGCTCTAGGACGCATATTAAAGGAGATATGGCCAAAATAAGTTTTTCATATAAAAATTTTAATTTTTCAAGGAATTTCACCAAAATTTTGATTTTTGAGGAGTGGTCACGAATTATCGTCCTTTTCGCTCTAGGACGCATATTTATGGAGATATGGCCAAAATAAGTTTTTCATATAAAAATTTAATTTGTTTGAGGATTTTCATGAAAATTTTGATTTTTGGGGGGTGGTCACGAATTATCATCCTTTTCGCTCTAGGACGCATATTTAAGGAGATATGGCCAAAATAAGTTTTTCATATAAAAATTTCAATTTTTCAAGGATCTTCACCAAAATTTTGATTTTTGAGGGGTGGTCATGAATTATCGTCCTTTTCGCTCTAGGACGCATATTTAAGGAGATATGGCCAAAATAAGTTTTTCATATAAAAATTTCATTTTTTTGAGGATTTTCATCAAAATTTAGATTTTTGGGGGGTGGTCACGAATTATCATCCTTTTCGCTCTAGGACGCATATTTAAGGAGATATGGCCAAAATAAGTTTTTCATATAAAAATTTCAATTTTTCAAGGAATTTCACCAAAATTTTGATTTTTGGAGGGTGGTCACGAATTATCGTCCTTTTCGCTCTAGGACGCATATTTAAGGCCAAAATAAGTTTTTCATATAAAAATTTCAAATTTTCAAGGATTTTCACCAAAATTTTGATTTTTGGGGGGTGGTCACGAATTATCGTCCTTTTCGCTCTAGGACGCATATTTAAGGAGATATGGCCAAAATAAGTTTTTCATATAAAAATTTCAATTTTTCAAGGATTTTCACCAAAATTTTGATTTTTGGGGGGTGGTCACGAATTATCGTCCTTTTCGCTCTAGGACGCATATTTAAGGAGATATGGCCAAAATAATTTTTTCATATAAAAATTTCAATTTTTCAAGGATTTTCACCAAAATTTTGATTTTTGAGGGGTGGTCACGAATTATCGTCCTTTTCGCTCTAGGACGCATATTTAAGGAGATATGGCCAAAATAAGTTTTTCATATAAAAATTTCAATTTTTCAAGGGTTTTCACCAAAATTTTGATTTTTGGGGGGTGGTCACGAATTATCGTCCTTTTCGCTCTAGGACGCATATTAAAGGAGATATGGCCAAAATAAGTTTTTCATATAAAAATTTCAATTTTTCAAGGAATTTCACCAAAATTTAGATTTTTGAGGGGTGGTCACGAATTATCGTCCTTTTCGCTCTAGGACGCATATTTAAGGAGATATGGCCAAAATAAGTTTTTCATATAAAAATTTAATTTGTTTGAGGATTTTCATCAAAATTTTGATTTTTGGGGGGTGGTCACGAATTATCATCCTTTTCGCTCTAGGACGCATATTTAAGGAGATATGGCCAAAATAAGTTTTTCATATAAAAATTTCAATTTTTCAAGGATCTGCACCAAAATTTTGATTTTTGAGGGGTGGTCACGAATTATCGTCCTTTTCGCTCTAGGACGCATATTTAAGGAGATATGGCCAAAATAAGTTTTTCATATAAAAATTTCATTTTTTTGAGGATTTTCATCAAAATTTAGATTTTTGGGGGGTGGTCACGAATTATCATCCTTTTCGCTCTAGGACGCATATTTAAGGAGATATGGCCAAAATAAGTTTTTCATATAAAAATTTCAATTTTTCAAGGAATTTCACCAAAATTTTGATTTTTGAGGGGTGGTCACGAATTATCGTCCTTTTCGCTCTAGGACGCATATTTAAGGAGATATGGCCAAAATAAGTTTTTCATATAAAAATTCCAATTTTTCAAGGAATTTCACCAAAATTTTGATTTTTGGGGGGTGGTCACGAATTATCGTCCTTTTCGCTCTAGGACGCATATTTAAGGAGATATGGCCAAAATAAGTTTTTCATATAAAAAATTCATTTTTTTGAGGATTTTCATCAAAATTTTGATTTTTGGAGGGTGGTCACGAATTATCATCCTTTTCGCTCTAGGAGGCATATTTAAGGAGATATGGCCAAAATAAGTTTTTCATATAAAAATTTCAATTTTTCAAGGATTTTCATAAAAATTTTGATTTTTGAGGCGTGGTCACGAATTATCGTTTTTTCGCTCTAGGACGCATATTAAAGAAGATATGGCCAAAATAAGTTTTTCATATAAAAATTTCAATTTTTCATGGAATTTCACCAAAATTTTGATTTTTGGGGGGTGGTCACGAATTATCGTCCTTTTCGCTCTAGGACGCATATTTAAGGAGATATGGCCAAAATAAGTTTTTCATATAAAAATTTCAATTTTTCAAGGATTTTCACCAAAATTTTGATTTTTGAGGGGTGGTCACGAATTACCGTCCTTTTCGCTCTAGGACGCATATTAAAGGAGATATGGCCAAAATAAGGTTTTCATATAAAAATTTCAATTTTTCAAGGAATTTCACCAAAATTTTGATTTTTGAGGGGTGGTCACGAATTATCGTCCTTTTCGCTCTAGGACGCATATTTAAGGAGATATGGCCAAAATAAGTTTTTCATATAAAAATTCCAATTTTTCAAGGAATTTCACCAAAATTTTGATTTTTGGGGGGTGGGGTCACGAATTATCGTCCTTTTCGCTCTAGGACGCATATTTAAGGAGATATGGCCAAAATAAGTTTTTCATATAAAAAATTCATTTTTTTGAGGATTTTCATCAAAATTTTGATTTTTGGAGGGTGGTCACGAATTATCATCCTTTTCGCTCTAGGAGGCATATTTAAGGAGATATGGCCAAAATAAGTTTTTCATATAAAAATTTCAATTTTTCAAGGATTTTCATAAAAATTTTGATTTTTGAGGGGTGGTCACGAATTATCGTTATTTTCGCTCTAGGACGCATATTAAAGAAGATATGGCCAAAATAAGTTTTTCATATAAAAATTTAAATTTTTCAAGGAATTTCACCAAAATTTTGATTTTTGGGGGGTGGTCACGAATTATCGTCCTTTTCGCTCTAGGACGCATATTTAAGGAGATATGGCCAAAATAAGTTTTTCATATAAAAATTTCAATTTTTCAAGGATTTTCACCAAAATTTTGATTTTTGAGGGGTGGTCACGAATTACCGTCCTTTTCGCTCTAGGACGCATATTAAAGGAGATATGGCCAAAATAAGGTTTTCATATAAAAATTTCAATTTTTCAAGGAATTTCACCAAAATTTTGATTTTTGGGGGGTCGTCACGAATTATCGTCCTTTTCGCTCTAGGACGCATATTAAAGGAGATATGGCCAAAATAAGTATTTCATATAAAAATTTCAATTTTTCAAGGAATTTCACCAAAATTTTGATTTTTGAGGGGTGGTCACGAATTATCGTCCTTTTCGCTCTAGGACGCATATTTAAGGAGATATGGCCAAAATAAGTTTTTCATATAAAAATTTCAATTTTTTAAGGATTTTCATAAAAATTTTGATTTTTGAGGGGTGGTCACGAATTATCGTTATTTTCGCTCTAGGACGCATATTAAAGAAGATATGGCCAAAATAAGTTTTTCATATAAAAATTTCAATTTTTCAAGGAATTTCACCAAAATTTTGATTTTTGGGGGGTGGTCACGAATTATCGTCCTTTTCGCTCTAGGACGCATATTTAAGGAGATATGGCCAAAATAAGTTTTTCATATAAAAATTTCAAATTTTCAAGGATTTTCACCAAAATTTTGATTTTTGGGGGGTGGTCACGAATTATCGTCCTTTTCGCTCTAGGACGCATATTAAAGGAGATATGGCCAAAATAAGTTTTTCATATAAAAATTTCAATTTTTCAAGGATTTTCACCAAAATTTTGATTTTTGGGGCGTGGTCACGAATTATCGTCCTTTTCGCTCTAGGACGCATATTAAAGGAGATATGGCCAAAATAAGTTTTTCATATAAAAATTTCAATTTTTCATGGAATTTCACCAAAATTTTGATTTTTGAGGGTTGGTCACGAATTATCGTCCTTTTCGCTCTAGGACGCATATTTAAGGAGATATGGCCAAAATAAGTTTTTCATATAAAAATTTCAATTTTTCAAGGATTTTCACCAAAATTTTGATTTTTGAGGGGTGGTCACGAATTATCGTCCTTTTCGCTCTAGGACGCATATTAAAGGAGATATGGCCAAAATAAGTTTTTCATATAAAAATTTCAATTTTTCAAGGAATTTCACCAAAATTTAGATTTTTGGGGGGTGGTCACGAATTATCGTCCTTTTCGCTCTAGGACGCATATTTAAGGAGATATGGCCAAAATAAGTTTTTCATATAAAAATTCCAATTTTTCAAGGAATTTCACCAAAATTTTGATTTTTGGGGGGTGGTCACGAATTATCGTCCTTTTCGCTCTAGGACGCATATTTAAAGAGATATGGCCAAAATAAGTTTTTCATATAAAAATTTAATTTTTTTGAGGATTTTCATCAAAATTTTGATTTTTGGGGTGTGGTCACGAATTATCATCCTTTTCGCTCTAGGACGCATATTTAAGGAGATATGGCCAAAATAAGTTTTTCATATAAAAATTTCAATTTTTCAAGGAATTTCACCAAAATTTAGATTTTTGAGGGGTGGTCACGAATTATCGTCCTTTTCGCTCTAGGACGCATATTTAAGGAGATATGGCCAAAATAAGTTTTTCATATAAAAATTTAATTTTTTTGAGGATTTTCATCAAAATTTTGATTTTTGGGGGGTGGTCACGAATTATCATCCTTTTCGCTCTAGGACGCATATTTAAGGAGATATGGCCAAAATAAGTTTTTCATATAAAAATTTCAATTTTTCAAGGATCTTCACCAAAATTTTGATTTTTGAGGGGTGGTCACGAATTATCGTCCTTTTCGCTCTAGGACGCATATTTAAGGACATATGGCCAAAATAAGTAGGACGCATATTTAAGGAGATATGGCCAAAATAAGTTTTTCATATAAAAATTTAATTTGTTTGAGGATTTTCATAAAAATTTTGATTTTTGGGGGGTGGTCACGAATTATCATCCTTTTCGCTCTAGGACGCATATTTAAGGAGATATGGCCAAAATAAGTTTTTCATATAAAAATTTCAATTTTTCAAGGATCTTCACCAAAATTTTGATTTTTGAGAGGTGGTCACGAATTATCGTCCTTTTCGCTCTAGGACGCATATTTAAGGAGATATGGCCAAAATAAGTTTTTCATATAAAAATTTCAATTTTTCAAGGATTTTCACCAAAATTTTGATTTTTGAGGGGTGGTCACGAATTACCGTCCTTTTCGCTCTAGGACGCATATTAAAGGAGATATGGCCAAAATAAGTTTTTCATATAAAAATTTCAATTTTTCAAGGAATTTCACCAAAATTTTGAATTTTGGGGGGTGGTCACGAATTATCGTCCTTTTCGCTCTAGGACGCATATTAAAGGAGATATGGCCAAAATAAGTTTTTCATATAAAAATTTCAATTTTTCAAGGAATTTCACCAAAATTTTGATTTTTGAGGGGTGGTCACGAATTATCGTCCTTTTCGCTCTAGGACGCATATTTAAGGAGATATGGCCAAAATAAGTTTTTCATATAAAAATTTCAATTTTTCAAGGATTTTCATAAAAATTGTGATTTTTGAGGGGTGGTCACGAATTATCATCCTTTTCGCTCTAGGACGCATATTTAAGGAGATATGGCCAAAATAAGTTTTTCATATAAAAATTTCAATTTTTCAAGGAATTTCACCAAAATTTTGATTTTTGGAGGGTGGTCACGAATTATCGTCCTTTTCGCTCTAGGACGCATATTTAAGGCCAAAATAAGTTTTTCATATAAAAATTTCAAATTTTCAAGGATTTTCACCAAAATTTTGATTTTTGGGGGGTGGTCACGAATTATCGTCCTTTTCGCTCTAGGACGCATATTTAAGGAGATATGGCCAAAATAAGTTTTTCATATAAAAATTTCAATTTTTCAAGGATTTTCACCAAAATTTTGATTTTTGGGGGGTGGTCACGAATTATCGTCCTTTTCGCTCTAGGACGCATATTTAAGGAGATATGGCCAAAATAATTTTTTCATATAAAAATTTCAATTTTTCAAGGATTTTCACCAAAATTTTGATTTTTGAGGGGTGGTCACGAATTATCGTCCTTTTCGCTCTAGGACGCATATTTAAGGAGATATGGCCAAAATAAGTTTTTCATATAAAAATTTCAATTTTTCAAGGGTTTTCACCAAAATTTTGATTTTTGGGGGGTGGTCACGAATTATCGTCCTTTTCGCTCTAGGACGCATATTAAAGGAGATATGGCCAAAATAAGTTTTTCATATAAAAATTTCAATTTTTCAAGGAATTTCACCAAAATTTAGATTTTTGAGGGGTGGTCACGAATTATCGTCCTTTTCGCTCTAGGACGCATATTTAAGGAGATATGGCCAAAATAAGTTTTTCATATAAAAATTTAATTTGTTTGAGGATTTTCATCAAAATTTTGATTTTTGGGGGGTGGTCACGAATTATCATCCTTTTCGCTCTAGGACGCATATTTAAGGAGATATGGCCAAAATAAGTTTTTCATATAAAAATTTCAATTTTTCAAGGATCTGCACCAAAATTTTGATTTTTGAGGGGTGGTCACGAATTATCGTCCTTTTCGCTCTAGGACGCATATTTAAGGAGATATGGCCAAAATAAGTTTTTCATATAAAAATTTCATTTTTTTGAGGATTTTCATCAAAATTTAGATTTTTGGGGGGTGGTCACGAATTATCATCCTTTTCGCTCTAGGACGCATATTTAAGGAGATATGGCCAAAATAAGTTTTTCATATAAAAATTTCAATTTTTCAAGGAATTTCACCAAAATTTTGATTTTTGAGGGGTGGTCACGAATTATCGTCCTTTTCGTTCTAGGACGCATATTTAAGGAGATATGGCCAAAATAAGTTTTTCATATAAAAATTCCAATTTTTCAAGGAATTTCACCAAAATTTTGATTTTTGGGGGGTGGTCACGAATTATCATCCTTTTCGCTCTAGGAGGCATATTTAAGGAGATATGGCCAAAATAAGTTTTTCATATAAAAATTTCAATTTTTCAAGGATTTTCATAAAAATTTTGATTTTTGAGGGGTGGTCACGAATTATCGTTATTTTCGCTCTAGGACGCATATTAAAGAAGATATGGCCAAAATAAGTTTTTCATATAAAAATTTCAATTTTTCAAGGAATTTCACCAAAATTTTGATTTTTGGGGGGTGGTCACGAATTATCGTCCTTTTCGCTCTAGGACGCATATTTAAGGAGATATGGCCAAAATAAGTTTTTCATATAAAAATTTCAATTTTTCAAGGATTTTCACTAAAATTTTGATTTTTGAGGGGTGGTCACGAATTACCGTCCTTTTCGCTCTAGGACGCATATTAAAGGAGATATGGCCAAAATAAGGTTTTCATATAAAAATTTCAATTTTTCAAGTAATTTCACCAAAATTTTGATTTTTGAGGGGTGGTCACGAATTATCGTCCTTTTCGCTCTAGGACGCATATTTAAGGAGATATGGCCAAAATAAGTTTTTCATATAAAAATTCCAATTTTTCAAGGAATTTCACCAAAATTTTGATTTTTGGGGGGTGGGGTCACGAATTATCGTCCTTTTCGCTCTAGGACGCATATTTAAGGAGATATGGCCAAAATAAGTTTTTCATATAAAAAATTCATTTTTTTGAGGATTTTCATCAAAATTTTGATTTTTGGAGGGTGGTCACGAATTATCATCCTTTTCGCTCTAGGAGGCATATTTAAGGAGATATGGCCAAAATAAGTTTTTCATATAAAAATTTCAATTTTTCAAGGATTTTCATAAAAATTTTGATTTTTGAGGGGTGGTCACGAATTATCGTTATTTTCGCTCTAGGACGCATATTAAAGAAGATATGGCCAAAATAAGTTTTTCATATAAAAATTTCAATTTTTCAAGGAATTTCACCAAAATTTTGATTTTTGGGGGGTGGTCACGAATTATCGTCCTTTTCGCTCTAGGACGCATATTTAAGGAGATATGGCCAAAATAAGTTTTTCATATAAAAATTTCAATTTTTCAAGGATTTTCACCAAAATTTTGATTTTTGAGGGGTGGTCACGAATTACCGTCCTTTTCGCTCTAGGACGCATATTAAAGGAGATATGGCCAAAATAAGGTTTTCATATAAAAATTTCAATTTTTCAAGGAATTTCACCAAAATTTTGATTTTTGGGGGGTGGTCACGAATTATCGTCCTTTTCGCTCTAGGACGCATATTAAAGGAGATATGGCCAAAATAAGTTTTTCATATAAAAATTTCAATTTTTCAAGGAATTTCACCAAAATTTTGATTTTTGGGGGGTGGTCACGAATTATCGTCCTTTTCGCTCTAGGACGCATATTTAAGGAGATATGGCCAAAATAAGTATTTCATATAAAAATTTCAATTTTTCAAGGAATTTCACCAAAATTTTGATTTTTGAGGGGTGGTCACGAATTATCGTCCTTTTCGCTCTAGGACGCATATTTAAGGAGATATGGCCAAAATAAGTTTTTCATATAAAAATTTCAATTTTTTAAGGATTTTCATAAAAATTTTGATTTTTGAGGGGTGGTCACGAATTATCGTTATTTTCGCTCTAGGACGCATATTAAAGAAGATATGGCCAAAATAAGTTTTTCATATAAAAATTTCAATTTTTCAAGGAATTTCACCAAAATTTTGATTTTTGGGGGGTGGTCACGAATTATCGTCCTTTTCGCTCTAGGACGCATATTTAAGGAGATATGGCCAAAATAAGTTTTTCATATAAAAATTTCAAATTTTCAAGGATTTTCACCAAAATTTTGATTTTTGGGGGGTGGTCACGAATTATCGTCCTTTTCGCTCTAGGACGCATATTTAAGGAGATATGGCCAAAATAAGTTTTTCATATAAAAATTTCAATTTTTCAAGGATTTTCACCAAAATTTTGATTTTTGGGGCGTGGTCACGAATTATCGTCCTTTTCGCTCTAGGACGCATATTAAAGGAGATATGGCCAAAATAAGTTTTTCATATAAAAATTTCAATTTTTCATGGAATTTCACCAAAATTTTGATTTTTGAGGGTTGGTCACGAATTATCGTCCTTTTCGCTCTAGGACGCATATTAAAGGAGATATGGCCAAAATAAGTTTTTCATATAAAAATTTCAATTTTTCAAGGAATTTCACCAAAATTTAGATTTTTGGGGGGTGGTCACGAATTATCGTCCTTTTCGCTCTAGGACGCATATTTAAGGAGATATGGCCAAAATAAGTTTTTCATATAAAAATTCCAATTTTTCAAGGAATTTCACCAAAATTTTGATTTTTGGGGGGTGGTCACGAATTATCGTCCTTTTCGCTCTAGGACGCATATTTAAAGAGATATGGCCAAAATAAGTTTTTCATATAAAAATTTAATTTTTTTGAGGATTTTCATCAAAATTTTGATTTTTGGGGTGTGGTCACGAATTATCATCCTTTTCGCTCTAGGACGCATATTTAAGGAGATATGGCCAAAATAAGTTTTTCATATAAAAATTTCAATTTTTCAAGGAATTTCACCAAAATTTAGATTTTTGAGGGGTGGTCACGAATTATCGTCCTTTTCGCTCTAGGACGCATATTTAAGGAGATATGGCCAAAATAAGTTTTTCATATAAAAATTCCAATTTTTCAAGGAATTTCACCAAAATTTTGATTTTTGGGGGGTGGTCACGAATTATCATCCTTTTCGCTCTAGGAGGCATATTTAAGGAGATATGGCCAAAATAAGTTTTTCATATAAAAATTTCAATTTTTCAAGGATTTTCATAAAAATTTTGATTTTTGAGGGGTGGTCACGAATTATCGTTATTTTCGCTCTAGGACGCATATTAAAGAAGATATGGCCAAAATAAGTTTTTCATATAAAAATTTCAATTTTTCAAGGAATTTCACCAAAATTTTGATTTTTGGGGGGTGGTCACGAATTATCGTCCTTTTCGCTCTAGGACGCATATTTAAGGAGATATGGCCAAAATAAGTTTTTCATATAAAAATTTCAATTTTTCAAGGATTTTCACTAAAATTTTGATTTTTGAGGGGTGGTCACGAATTACCGTCCTTTTCGCTCTAGGACGCATATTAAAGGAGATATGGCCAAAATAAGGTTTTCATATAAAAATTTCAATTTTTCAAGGAATTTCACCAAAATTTTGATTTTTGAGGGGTGGTCACGAATTATCGTCCTTTTCGCTCTAGGACGCATATTTAAGGAGATATGGCCAAAATAAGTTTTTCATATAAAAATTCCAATTTTTCAAGGAATTTCACCAAAATTTTGATTTTTGGGGGGTGGGGTCACGAATTATCGTCCTTTTCGCTCTAGGACGCATATTTAAGGAGATATGGCCAAAATAAGTTTTTCATATAAAAAATTCATTTTTTTGAGGATTTTCATCAAAATTTTGATTTTTGGAGGGTGGTCACGAATTATCATCCTTTTCGCTCTAGGAGGCATATTTAAGGAGATATGGCCAAAATAAGTTTTTCATATAAAAATTTCAATTTTTCAAGGATTTTCATAAAAATTTTGATTTTTGAGGGGTGGTCACGAATTATCGTTATTTTCGCTCTAGGACGCATATTAAAGAAGATATGGCCAAAATAAGTTTTTCATATAAAAATTTCAATTTTTCAAGGAATTTCACCAAAATTTTGATTTTTGGGGGGTGGTCACGAATTATCGTCCTTTTCGCTCTAGGACGCATATTTAAGGAGATATGGCCAAAATAAGTTTTTCATATAAAAATTTCAATTTTTCAAGGATTTTCACCAAAATTTTGATTTTTGAGGGGTGGTCACGAATTACCGTCCTTTTCGCTCTAGGACGCATATTAAAGGAGATATGGCCAAAATAAGGTTTTCATATAAAAATTTCAATTTTTCAAGGAATTTCACCAAAATTTTGATTTTTGGGGGGTCGTCACGAATTATCGTCCTTTTCGCTCTAGGACGCATATTAAAGGAGATATGGCCAAAATAAGTATTTCATATAAAAATTTCAATTTTTCAAGGAATTTCACCAAAATTTTGATTTTTGAGGGGTGGTCACGAATTATCGTCCTTTTCGCTCTAGGACGCATATTTAAGGAGATATGGCCAAAATAAGTTTTTCATATAAAAATTTCAATTTTTTAAGGATTTTCATAAAAATTTTGATTTTTGAGGGGTGGTCACGAATTATCGTTATTTTCGCTCTAGGACGCATATTAAAGAAGATATGGCCAAAATAAGTTTTTCATATAAAAATTTCAATTTTTCAAGGAATTTCACCAAAATTTTGATTTTTGGGGGGTGGTCACGAATTATCGTCCTTTTCGCTCTAGGACGCATATTTAAGGAGATATGGCCAAAATAAGTTTTTCATATAAAAATTTCAAATTTTCAAGGATTTTCACCAAAATTTTGATTTTTGGGGGGTGGTCACGAATTATCGTCCTTTTCGCTCTAGGACGCATATTTAAGGAGATATGGCCAAAATAAGTTTTTCATATAAAAATTTCAATTTTTCAAGGATTTTCACCAAAATTTTGATTTTTGGGGCGTGGTCACGAATTATCGTCCTTTTCGCTCTAGGACGCATATTAAAGGAGATATGGCCAAAATAAGTTTTTCATATAAAAATTTCAATTTTTCATGGAATTTCACCAAAATTTTGATTTTTGAGGGTTGGTCACGAATTATCGTCCTTTTCGCTCTAGGACGCATATTAAAGGAGATATGGCCAAAATAAGTTTTTCATATAAAAATTTCAATTTTTCAAGGAATTTCACCAAAATTTAGATTTTTGGGGGGTGGTCACGAATTATCGTCCTTTTCGCTCTAGGACGCATATTTAAGGAGATATGGCCAAAATAAGTTTTTCATATAAAAATTCCAATTTTTCAAGGAATTTCACCAAAATTTTGATTTTTGGGGGGTGGGCACGAATTATCGTCCTTTTCGCTCTAGGACGCATATTTAAAGAGATATGGCCAAAATAAGTTTTTCATATAAAAATTTAATTTTTTTGAGGATTTTCATCAAAATTTTGATTTTTGGGGTGTGGTCACGAATTATCATCCTTTTCGCTCTAGGACGCATATTTAAGGAGATATGGCCAAAATAAGTTTTTCATATAAAAATTTCAATTTTTCAAGGAATTTCACCAAAATTTAGATTTTTGAGGGGTGGTCACGAATTATCGTCCTTTTCGCTCTAGGACGCATATTTAAGGAGATATGGCCAAAATAAGTTTTTCATATAAAAATTTAATTTTTTTGAGGATTTTCATCAAAATTTTGATTTTTGGGGGGTGGTCACGAATTATCATCCTTTTCGCTCTAGGACGCATATTTAAGGAGATATGGCCAAAATAAGTTTTTCATATAAAAATTTCAATTTTTCAAGGATCTTCACCAAAATTTTGATTTTTGAGGGGTGGTCACGAATTATCGTCCTTTTCGCTCTATGACGCATATTTAAGGACATATGGCCAAAATAAGTAGGACGCATATTTAAGGAGATATGGCCAAAATAAGTTTTTCATATAAAAATTTAATTTGTTTGAGGATTTTCATAAAAATTTTGATTTTTGGGGGGTGGTCACGAATTATCATCCTTTTCGCTCTAGGACGCATATTTAAGGAGATATGGCCAAAATAAGTTTTTCATATAAAAATTTCAATTTGTCAAGGATCTTCACCAAAATTTTGATTTTTGAGGGGTGGTCACGAATTATCGTCCTTTTCGCTCTAGGACGCATATTTAAGGAGATATGGCCAAAATAAGTTTTTCATATAAAAATTTCAATTTTTCAAGGATTTTCACCAAAATTTTGATTTTTGAGGGGTGGTCACGAATTACCGTCCTTTTCGCTCTAGGACGCATATTAAAGGAGATATGGCCAAAATAAGGTTTTCATATAAAAATTTCAATTTTTCAAGGAATTTCACCAAAATTTTGATTTTTGGGGGGTAGTCACGAATTATCGTCCTTTTCGCTCTAGGACGCATATTAAAGGAGATATGGCCAAAATAAGTATTTCATATAAAAATTTCAATTTTTCAAGGAATTTCACCAAAATTTTGATTTTTGGGGGGTGGTCACGAATTATCGTCCTTTTCGCTCTAGGACGCATATTAAAGGAGATATGGCCAAAATAAGTTTTTCATATAAAAATTTCAATTTTTCAAGGAATTTCACCAAAATTTTGATTTTTGGGGGGTGGTCACGAATTATCGTCCTTTTCGCTCTAGGACGCATATTAAAGGAGATATGGCCAAAATAAGTTTTTCATATAAAAATTTCAATTTTTCAAGGAATTTCACCAAAATTTAGATTTTTGGGGGGTGGTCACGAATTATCGTCCTTTTCGCTCTAGGACGCATATTTAAGGAGATATGGCCAAAATAAGTTTTTCATATAAAAATTTAATTTTTTTGAGGATTTTCATCAAAATTTTGATTTTTGGGGGGTGGTCACGAATTATCATCCTTTTCGCTCTAGGACGCATATTTAAGGAGATATGGCCAAAATAAGTTTTTCATATAAAAATTTCAATTTTTCAAGGATCTTCACCAAAATTTTAATTTTTGAGGGGTGGTCACGAATTATCGTCCTTTTCGCTCTAGGACGCATATTTAAGGACATATGGCCAAAATAAGTTTTTCATATAAAAATTTCATTTTTTTGAGGATTTTCATCAAAATTTAGATTTTTGGGGGGTGGTCACGAATTATCGTCCTTTTCGCTCTAGGACGCATATTTAAGGAGATATAGCCAAAATAAGTTTTTCATATAAAAATTTCAAATTTGCAAGGATTTTCACCAAAATTTTGATTTTTGGGGGGTGGTCACGAATTATCGTCCTTTTCGCTCTAGGACGCATATTTAAGGAGATATGGCCAAAATAAGTTTTTCATATAAAAATTTCAATTTTTCAAGGAATTTCACCAAAATTTTGATTTTTGAGGGGTGGTCACGAATTATCGTCCTTTTCGCTTTAGGGCGCATATTTAAGGAGATATGGCCAAAATAAGTTTTTCATATAAAAAATTCATTTTTTAGAGGATTTTCATCAAAATTTTGATTTTTGAGGGGTGGTCACGAATTATCATCCTTTTCGCTCTAGGACGCATATTTAAGGCCAAAATAAGTTTTTCATATAAAAATTTCAAATTTTCAAGGATTTTCACCAAAATTTTGATTTTTGGGGGGTGGTCACGAATTATCGTCCTTTTCGCTCTAGGACGCATATTTAAGGCCAAAATAAGTTTTTCATATAAAAATTTCAAATTTTCAAGGATTTTCACCAAAATTTTGATTTTTGGGGGGTGGTCACGAATTATCGTCCTTTTCGCTCTAGGACGCATATTTAAGGAGATATGGCCAAAATAAGTTTTTCATATAAAAATTTCAATTTTTCAAGGATTTTCACCAAAATTTTGATTTTTGGGGGGTGGTCACGAATTATCGTCCTTTTCGCTCTAGGACGCATATTTAAGGAGATATGGCCAAAATAAGTTTTTCATATAAAAATTTCAATTTTTCAAGGATTTTCACCAAAATTTTGATTTTTGAGGGGTGGTCACGAATTACCGTCCTTTTCGCTCTAGGACGCATATTAAAGGAGATATGGCCAAAATAAGGTTTTCATATAAAAATTTCAATTTTTCAAGGAATTTCACCAAAATTTTGATTTTTGGGGGGTGGTCACGAATTATCGTCCTTTTCGCTCTAGGACGCATATTTAAGGAGATATGGCCAAAATAAGTTTTTCATATAAAAATTTCAAATTTTCAAGGATTTTCACCAAAATTTTGATTTTTGGGGGGTGGTCACGAATTATCGTCCTTTTCGCTCTAGGACGCATATTTAAGGAGATATGGCCAAAATAAGTTTTTCATATAAAAATTTCAATTTTTCAAGGATTTTCACCAAAATTTTGATTTTTGGGGCGTGGTCACGAATTATCGTCCTTTTCGCTCTAGGACGCATATTAAAGGAGATATGGCCAAAATAAGTTTTTCATATAAAAATTTCAATTTTTCAAGGAATTTCACCAAAATTTTGATTTTTGAGGGGTGGTCACGAATTATCGTCCTTTTCGCTCTAGGACGCATATTTAAGGAGATATGGCCAAAATAAGTTTTTCATATAAAAATTTCAATTTTTCAAGGATTTTCACCAAAATTTTGATTTTTGAGGGGTGGTCACGAATTATCGTCCTTTTCGCTCTAGGACGCATATTAAAGGAGATATGGCCAAAATAAGTTTTTCATATAAAAATTTCAATTTTTCAAGGAATTTCACCAAAATTTAGATTTTTGAGGACGAATTATCGTCCTTTTCGCTCTAGGACGCATATTTAAGGAGATATGGCCAAAATAAGTTTTTCATATAAAAATTCCAATTTTTCAAGGAATTTCACCAAAATTTTGATTTTTGGGGGGTGGTCACGAATTATCGTCCTTTTCGCTCTAGGACGCATATTTAAAGAGATATGGCCAAAATAAGTTTTTCATATAAAAATTTAATTTTTTTGAGGATTTTCATCAAAATTTTGATTTTTGGGGTGTGGTCACGAATTATCATCCTTTTCGCTCTAGGACGCATATTTAAGGAGATATGGCCAAAATAAGTTTTTCATATAAAAATTTCAATTTTTCAAGGATCTTCACCAAAATTTTGATTTTTGAGGGGTGGTCACGAAGTATCGTCCTTTTCGCTCTAGGACGCATATTTAAGGAGATATGGCCAAAATAAGTTTTTCATATAAAAATTTCAATTTTTCAAGGAATTTCACCAAAATTTTGATTTTTGAGGGGTGGTCACGAATTATCATCCTTTTCGCTCTAGGACGCATATTTAAGGAGATATGGCCAAAATAAGTTGTTCATATAAAAATTTCAATTTTTCAAGGAATTTCACCAAAATTTTGAGTTTTGTGGGGTGGTCACGAATTATCGTCCTTTTCGCTCTAGGACGCATATTTAAGGAGATATGGCCAAAATAAGTTTTTCATATAAAAATTTCAAATTTTCAAGGATTTTCACCAAAATTTTGATTTTTGGGGGGTGGTCACGAATTATCGTCCTTTTCGCTCTAGGACGCATATTTAAGGAAATATGGCCAAAATAAGTTTTTCATATAAAAAATTCATGTTTTTGAGGATTTTCATCAAAATTTTGATTTTTGAGGGGTGGTCACGAATTATCATCCTTTTCGCTCTAGGACGCATATTTAAGGAGATATGGCCAAAATAAGTTTTTCATATAAAAAATTCATTTTTTTGAGGATTTTCATCAAAATTTTGATTTTTGAGGGGTGGTCACGAATTATCATCCTTTTCGCTCTAGGACGCATATTTAAGGAGATATAGCCAAAATAAGTTTTTCATATAAAAATTTCAAATTTTCAAGGATTTTCACCAAAATTTTGATTTTTGGGGGGTGGTCACGAATTATCGTCCTTTTCGCTCTAGGACGCATATTTAAGGAGATATGGCCAAAATAAGTTTTTCATATAAAAATTTCAATTTTTCAAGGATTTTCACCAAAATTTTGATTTTTGGGGAGTGGTCACGAATTATCGTCCTTTTCGCTCTAGGACGCATATTAAAGGAGATATGGCCAAAATAAGTTTTTCATATAAAAATTTCAATTTTTCAAGGAATTTCACCAAAATTTTGATTTTTGGGGGGTGGTCACGAATTATCGTCCTTTTCGCTCTAGGACGCATATTTAAGGAGATATGGCCAAAATAAGTTTTTCATATAAAAATTTAATTTTTTTGAGGATTTTCATCAAAATTTTGATTTTTGGGGGGGTGGTAACGAATTATCATCCTTTTCGCTCTAGGACGCATATTTAAGGAGATATGGCCAAAATAAGTTTTTCATATAAAAATTTCAATTTTTCAAGGATCTTCACCAAAATTTTGATTTTTGAGGGGTGGTCACGAATTATCGTCCTTTTCGCTCTAGGACGCATATTTAAGGAGATATGGCCAAAATAAGTTTTTCATATAAAAAATTCATTTTTTTTGAGGATTTTCATCAAAATTTTGATTTTTGAGGGGTGGTCACGAATTATCATCCTTTTCGCTCTAGGACGCATATTTAAGGAGATATGACCAAAATAAGCTTTTCATATAAAATTTTAAATTTTTCAAGGATTTTCACCAAAATTTTGATTTTTGGGGGGTGGTCACGAATTATCGTCCTTTTCGTCCTTAAAGGAGATATGGCCAAAATAAGTTTTTCATATAAAAATTTCAAATTTTCAAGGATTTTCACCAAAATTTTGATTTTTGGTGGGTGGTCACGAATTATCGTCCTTTTCGCTCTAGGACGCATATTAAAGGAGATATGGCCAAAATAAGTTTTATAAGTCACGAATTATCGTCCTTTTCGCTCTAGGACGCATATTAAAGGAGATATGGCCAAAATAAGTTTTTCATATAAAAATTTCAATTTTTCAACGAATTTCACCAAAATTTTGATTTTTGAGGGGTGGTCACGAATTATCGTCCTTTTCGCTCTAGGACGCATATTTAAGGACATATGGCCAAAATAAGTTTTTCATATAAAAATTTCATTTTTTTGAGGATTTTCATCAAAATTTAGATTTTTGGGGGGTGGTCACGAATTATCGTCCTTTTCGCTCTAGGACGCATATTTAAGGAGATATAGCCAAAATAAGTTTTTCATATAAAAATTTCAAATTTTCAAGGATTTTCACCAAAATTTTGATTTTTGGGGTGTGGTCACGAATTATCGTCCTTTTCGCTCTAGGACGCATATTTAAGGAGATATGGCCAAAATAAGTTTTTCATATAAAAATTTCAATTTTTCTAGGATTTTCACCAAAATTTTGATTTTTGGTGGGTGGTCACGAATTATCGTCCTTTTCGCTCTAGGACGCATATTAAAGGAGATATGGCCAAAATAAGTTTTATAAGTCACGAATTATCGTCCTTTTCGCTCTAGGACGCATATTTAAGGAGATATGGCCAAAATAAGTTTTTCATATAAAAATTTCAATTTTTCAACGAATTTCACCAAAATTTTGATTTTTGAGGGGTGGTCACGAATTATCGTCCTTTTCGCTCTAGGACGCATATTTAAGGACATATGGCCAAAATAAGTTTTTCATATAAAAATTTCATTTTTTTGAGGATTTTCATCAAAATTTAGATTTTTGGGGGGTGGTCACGAATTATCGTCCTTTTCGCTCTAGGACGCATATTTAAGGAGATATAGCCAAAATAAGTTTTTCATATAAAAATTTCAAATTTTCAAGGATTTTCACCAAAATTTTTATTTTTAGGGGGTGGTCACGAATTATCGTCCTTTTCGCTCTAGGACGCATATTTAAGGAGATATGGCCAAAATAAGTTTTTCATATAAAAATTTAAATTTTTCAAGGAATTTCACCAAAATTTTGATTTTTGAGGGGTGGTCACGAATTATCGTCCTTTTCGCTCTAGGGCGCATATTTAAGGAGATATGGCCAAAATAAGTTTTTCATATAAAAAATTCATTTTTTTGAGGATTTTCATCAAAATTTTGATTTTTGAGGGGTGGTCACGAATTATCATCCTTTTCGCTCTAGGACGCATATTTAAGGAGATATGACCAAAATAAGCTTTTCATATAAAAATTTAAATTTTTCAAGGATTTTCACCAAAATTTTGATTTTTGGGGGGTGGTCACGAATTATCGTCCTTTTCGTCCTTAAAGGAGATATGGCCAAAATAAGTTTTTCATATAAAAATTCCAATTTTTCAAGGAATTTCACCAAAATTTTGATTTTTGGGGGGTGGTCACGAATTATCGTCCTTTTCGCTCTAGGACGCATATTTAAGGAGATATGGCCAAAATAAGTTTTTCATATAAAAAAATCATTTTGTTGAGGATTTTCATCAAAATTTTGATTTTTGGAGGGTGGTCACGAATTATCATCCTTTTCGCTCTAGGACGCATATTTAAGGAGATATGGCCAAAATAAGTTTTTCATATAAAAATTTCAATTTTTCAAGGATTTTCACCAAAATTTTGATTTTTGAGGGGTGGTCACGAATTATCGTCCTTTTCGCTCTAGGACGCATATTTAAGGAGATATGGCCAAAATAAGTTTTTCATATAAAAATTTAATTTTTTTGAGGATTTTCATTAAAATTTTGATTTTTGGGGGGTGGTCACGAATTATCATCCTTTTCGCTCTAGGACGCATATTTAAGGAGATATGGCCAAAATAAGTTTTTCATATAAAAATTTCAATTTTTCAAGGATCTTCACCAAAATTTTGATTTTTGAGGGGTGGTCACGAATTATCGTCCTTTTCGCTCTAGGACGCATATTTAAGGAGATATGGCCAAAATAAGTTTTTCATATAAAAATTTCATTTTTTTTGAGGATTTTCATCAAAATTTAGATTTTTGGGGGGTGGTCACGAATTATCGTCCTTTTCGCTCTAGGACGCATATTAAAGGAGATATGGCCAAAATAAGTTTTTCATATAAAAATTTCAAATTTTCAAGGAATTTCACCAAAATTTTGATTTTTGGGGGGTGGTCACGAATTATCGTCCTTTTCGCTCTAGGACGCATATTTAAGGAGATATGGCCAAAATAAGTTTTTCATATAAAAATTTCAATTTTTCAAGGATTTTCACCAAAATTTTGATTTTTGGGGGGTGGTCACGAATTATCGTCCTTTTCGCTCTAGGACGCATATTTAAGGAGATATGGCCAACATAAGTTTTTCATATAAAAATTTCAATTTTTCAAGGATCTTCACCAAAATTTTGATTTTTGAGGGGTGGTCACGAATTATCGTCCTTTTCGCTCTAGGACGCATATTTAAGGAGATATGGCCAAAATAAGTTTTTCATATAAAAATTTCATTTTTTTGAGGATTTTCATCAAAATTTAGATTTTTGGGGGGTGGTCACGAATTATCGTCCTTTTCGCTCTAGGACGCATATTAAAGGAGATATGGCCAAAATAAGTTTTTCATATAAAAATTTCAAATTTTCAAGGAGATTCACCAAAATTTTGATTTTTGGGGGGTGGTCACGAATTATCGTCCTTTTTGCTCTAGGACGCATATTTAAGGAGATATGGCCAAAATAAGTTTTTCATATAAAAAATTCATTTTTTGAGGATTTTCATCAAAATTTTGATTTTTGAGGGGTGGTCACGAATTATCATCCTTTTCGCTCTAGGACGCATATTTAAGGAGATATGGCCAAAATAAGTTTTTCATATAAAAAAATTCATTTTTTTGAGGATTTTCATCAAAATTTTGATTTTTGAGGGGTGGTCACGAATTATCATCCTTTTCGCTCTAGGACGCATATTTAAGGAGATATAGCCATAATAAGTTTTTCATATAAAAATTTCAAATTTTCAAGGATTTTCACCAAAATTTTGATTTTTGGGGGGTGGTCACGAATTATCGTCCTTTTCGCTCTAGGACGCATATTTAAGGAGATATGACCAAAATAAGTTTTTCATATAAAAATTTCAATTTTTTAAGGATTTTCATAAAAATTTTGATTTTTGAGGGGTGGTCACGAATTATCGTTATTTTCGCTCTAGGACGCATATTAAAGAAGATATGGCCAAAATAAGTTTTTCATATAAAAATTTCAATTTTTCAAGGAATTTCACCAAAATTTTGATTTTTGGGGGGTGGTCACGAATTATCGTCCTTTTCGCTCTAGGACGCATATTTAAGGAGATATGGCCAAAATAAGTTTTTCATATAAAAATTTCAAATTTTCAAGGATTTTCACCAAAATTTTGATTTTTGGGGGGTGGTCACGAATTATCGTCCTTTTCGCTCTAGGACGCATATTTAAGGAGATATGGCCAAAATAAGTTTTTCATATAAAAATTTCAATTTTTCAAGGATTTTCACCAAAATTTTGATTTTTGGGGCGTGGTCACGAATTATCGTCCTTTTCGCTCTAGGACGCATATTAAAGGAGATATGGCCAAAATAAGTTTTTCATATAAAAATTTCAATTTTTCATGGAATTTCACCAAAATTTTGATTTTTGAGGGTTGGTCACGAATTATCGTCCTTTTCGCTCTAGGACGCATATTAAAGGAGATATGGCCAAAATAAGTTTTTCATATAAAAATTTCAATTTTTCAAGGAATTTCACCAAAATTTAGATTTTTGGGGGGTGGTCACGAATTATCGTCCTTTTCGCTCTAGGACGCATATTTAAGGAGATATGGCCAAAATAAGTTTTTCATATAAAAATTCCAATTTTTCAAGGAATTTCACCAAAATTTTGATTTTTGGGGGGTGGTCACGAATTATCGTCCTTTTCGCTCTAGGACGCATATTTAAAGAGATATGGCCAAAATAAGTTTTTCATATAAAAATTTAATTTTTTTGAGGATTTTCATCAAAATTTTGATTTTTGGGGTGTGGTCACGAATTATCATCCTTTTCGCTCTAGGACGCATATTTAAGGAGATATGGCCAAAATAAGTTTTTCATATAAAAATTTCAATTTTTCAAGGAATTTCACCAAAATTTAGATTTTTGAGGGGTGGTCACGAATTATCGTCCTTTTCGCTCTAGGACGCATATTTAAGGAGATATGGCCAAAATAAGTTTTTCATATAAAAATTTCATTTTTTTGAGGATTTTCATCAAAATTTAGATTTTTGGGGGGTGGTCACGAATTATCATCCTTTTCGCTCTAGGACGCATATTTAAGGAGATATGGCCAAAATAAGTTTTTCATATAAAAATTTCAATTTTTCAAGGAATTTCACCAAAATTTTGATTTTTGAGGGGTGGTCACGAATTATCGTCCTTTTCGCTCTAGGACGCATATTTAAGGAGATATGGCCAAAATAAGTTTTTCATATAAAAATTCCAATTTTTCAAGGAATTTCACCAAAATTTTGATTTTTGGGGGGTGGTCACGAATTATCATCCTTTTCGCTCTAGGAGGCATATTTAAGGAGATATGGCCAAAATAAGTTTTTCATATAAAAATTTCAATTTTTCAAGGATTTTCATAAAAATTTTGATTTTTGAGGGGTGGTCACGAATTATCGTTATTTTCGCTCTAGGACGCATATTAAAGAAGATATGGCCAAAATAAGTTTTTCATATAAAAATTTCAATTTTTCAAGGAATTTCACCAAAATTTTGATTTTTGGGGGGTGGTCACGAATTATCGTCCTTTTCGCTCTAGGACGCATATTTAAGGAGATATGGCCAAAATAAGTTTTTCATATAAAAATTTCAATTTTTCAAGGATTTTCACTAAAATTTTGATTTTTGAGGGGTGGTCACGAATTACCGTCCTTTTCGCTCTAGGACGCATATTAAAGGAGATATGGCCAAAATAAGGTTTTCATATAAAAATTTCAATTTTTCAAGGAATTTCACCAAAATTTTGATTTTTGAGGGGTGGTCACGAATTATCGTCCTTTTCGCTCTAGGACGCATATTTAAGGAGATATGGCCAAAATAAGTTTTTCATATAAAAATTCCAATTTTTCAAGGAATTTCACCAAAATTTTGATTTTTGGGGGGTGGGGTCACGAATTATCGTCCTTTTCGCTCTAGGACGCATATTTAAGGAGATATGGCCAAAATAAGTTTTTCATATAAAAAATTCATTTTTTTGAGGATTTTCATCAAAATTTTGATTTTTGGAGGGTGGTCACGAATTATCATCCTTTTCGCTCTAGGAGGCATATTTAAGGAGATATGGCCAAAATAAGTTTTTCATATAAAAATTTCAATTTTTCAAGGATTTTCATAAAAATTTTGATTTTTGAGGGGTGGTCACGAATTATCGTTATTTTCGCTCTAGGACGCATATTAAAGAAGATATGGCCAAAATAAGTTTTTCATATAAAAATTTCAATTTTTCAAGGAATTTCACCAAAATTTTGATTTTTGGGGGGTGGTCACGAATTATCGTCCTTTTCGCTCTAGGACGCATATTTAAGGAGATATGGCCAAAATAAGTTTTTCATATAAAAATTTCAATTTTTCAAGGATTTTCACCAAAATTTTGATTTTTGAGGGGTGGTCACGAATTACCGTCCTTTTCGCTCTAGGACGCATATTAAAGGAGATATGGCCAAAATAAGGTTTTCATATAAAAATTTCAATTTTTCAAGGAATTTCACCAAAATTTTGATTTTTGGGGGGTCGTCACGAATTATCGTCCTTTTCGCTCTAGGACGCATATTAAAGGAGATATGGCCAAAATAAGTTTTTCATATAAAAATTTCAATTTTTCAAGGAATTTCACCAAAATTTTGATTTTTGAGGGGTGGTCACGAATTATCGTCCTTTTCGCTCTAGGACGCATATTTAAGGAGATATGGCCAAAATAAGTTTTTCATATAAAAATTTCAATTTTTTAAGGATTTTCATAAAAATTTTGATTTTTGAGGGGTGGTCACGAATTATCGTTATTTTCGCTCTAGGACGCATATTAAAGAAGATATGGCCAAAATAAGTTTTTCATATAAAAATTTCAATTTTTCAAGGAATTTCACCAAAATTTTGATTTTTGGGGGGTGGTCACGAATTATCGTCCTTTTCGCTCTAGGACGCATATTTAAGGAGATATGGCCAAAATAAGTTTTTCATATAAAAATTTCAAATTTTCAAGGATTTTCACCAAAATTTTGATTTTTGGGGGGTGGTCACGAATTATCGTCCTTTTCGCTCTAGGACGCATATTTAAGGAGATATGGCCAAAATAAGTTTTTCATATAAAAATTTCAATTTTTCAAGGATTTTCACCAAAATTTTGATTTTTGGGGCGTGGTCACGAATTATCGTCCTTTTCGCTCTAGGACGCATATTAAAGGAGATATGGCCAAAATAAGTTTTTCATATAAAAATTTCAATTTTTCATGGAATTTCACCAAAATTTTGATTTTTGAGGGTTGGTCACGAATTATCGTCCTTTTCGCTCTAGGACGCATATTAAAGGAGATATGGCCAAAATAAGTTTTTCATATAAAAATTTCAATTTTTCAAGGAATTTCACCAAAATTTAGATTTTTGGGGGGTGGTCACGAATTATCGTCCTTTTCGCTCTAGGACGCATATTTAAGGAGATATGGCCAAAATAAGTTTTTCATATAAAAATTCCAATTTTTCAAGGAATTTCACCAAAATTTTGATTTTTGGGGGGTGGGCACGAATTATCGTCCTTTTCGCTCTAGGACGCATATTTAAAGAGATATGGCCAAAATAAGTTTTTCATATAAAAATTTAATTTTTTTGAGGATTTTCATCAAAATTTTGATTTTTGGGGTGTGGTCACGAATTATCATCCTTTTCGCTCTAGGACGCATATTTAAGGAGATATGGCCAAAATAAGTTTTTCATATAAAAATTTCAATTTTTCAAGGAATTTCACCAAAATTTAGATTTTTGAGGGGTGGTCACGAATTATCGTCCTTTTCGCTCTAGGACGCATATTTAAGGAGATATGGCCAAAATAAGTTTTTCATATAAAAATTTAATTTTTTTGAGGATTTTCATCAAAATTTTGATTTTTGGGGGGTGGTCACGAATTATCATCCTTTTCGCTCTAGGACGCATATTTAAGGAGATATGGCCAAAATAAGTTTTTCATATAAAAATTTCAATTTTTCAAGGATCTTCACCAAAATTTTGATTTTTGAGGGGTGGTCACGAATTATCGTCCTTTTCGCTCTAGGACGCATATTTAAGGACATATGGCCAAAATAAGTAGGACGCATATTTAAGGAGATATGGCCAAAATAAGTTTTTCATATAAAAATTTAATTTGTTTGAGGATTTTCATAAAAATTTTGATTTTTGGGGGGTGGTCACGAATTATCATCCTTTTCGCTCTAGGACGCATATTTAAGGAGATATGGCCAAAATAAGTTTTTCATATAAAAATTTCAATTTGTCAAGGATCTTCACCAAAATTTTGATTTTTGAGGGGTGGTCACGAATTATCGTCCTTTTCGCTCTAGGACGCATATTTAAGGAGATATGGCCAAAATAAGTTTTTCATATAAAAATTTCAATTTTTCAAGGATTTTCACCAAAATTTTGATTTTTGAGGGGTGGTCACGAATTACCGTCCTTTTCGCTCTAGGACGCATATTAAAGGAGATATGGCCAAAATAAGGTTTTCATATAAAAATTTCAATTTTTCAAGGAATTTCACCAAAATTTTGATTTTTGGGGGGTAGTCACGAATTATCGTCCTTTTCGCTCTAGGACGCATATTAAAGGAGATATGGCCAAAATAAGTTTTTCATATAAAAATTTCAATTTTTCAAGGAATTTCACCAAAATTTAGATTTTTGAGGACGAATTATCGTCCTTTTCGCTCTAGGACGCATATTTAAGGAGATATGGCCAAAATAAGTTTTTCATATAAAAATTTCAATTTTTCAAGGATTTTCACCAAAATTTTGATTTTTGGGGGGTGGTCACGAATTATCGTCCTTTTCGCTCTAGGACGCATATTTAAGGAGATATGGCCAAAATAAGTTTTTCATATAAAAATTTCAATTTTTCAAGGATTTTCACCAAAATTTTGATTTTTGAGGGGTGGTCACGAATTACCGTCCTTTTCGCTCTAGGACGCATATTAAAGGAGATATGGCCAAAATAAGGTTTTCATATAAAAATTTCAATTTTTCAAGGAATTTCACCAAAATTTTGATTTTTGGGGGGTGGTCACGAATTATCGTCCTTTTCGCTCTAGGACGCATATTTAAGGAGATATGGCCAAAATAAGTTTTTCATATAAAAATTTCAAATTTTCAAGGATTTTCACCAAAATTTTGATTTTTGGGGGGTGGTCACGAATTATCGTCCTTTTCGCTCTAGGACGCATATTTAAGGAGATATGGCCAAAATAAGTTTTTCATATAAAAATTTCAATTTTTCAAGGATTTTCACCAAAATTTTGATTTTTGGGGCGTGGTCACGAATTATCGTCCTTTTCGCTCTAGGACGCATATTAAAGGAGATATGGCCAAAATAAGTGTTTCATATAAAAATTTCAATTTTTCAAGGAATTTCACCAAAATTTTGATTTTTGAGGGGTGGTCACGAATTATCGTCCTTTTCGCTCTAGGACGCATATTTAAGGAGATATGGCCAAAATAAGTTTTTCATATAAAAATTTCAATTTTTCAAGGATTTTCACCAAAATTTTGATTTTTGAGGGGTGGTCACGAATTATCGTCCTTTTCGCTCTAGGACGCATATTAAAGGAGATATGGCCAAAATAAGTTTTTCATATAAAAATTTCAATTTTTCAAGGAATTTCACCAAAATTTAGATTTTTGAGGACGAATTATCGTCCTTTTCGCTCTAGGACGCATATTTAAGGAGATATGGCCAAAATAAGTTTTTCATATAAAAATTCCAATTTTTCAAGGAATTTCACCAAAATTTTGATTTTTGGGGGGTGGTCACGAATTATCGTCCTTTTCGCTCTAGGACGCATATTTAAAGAGATATGGCCAAAATAAGTTTTTCATATAAAAATTTAATTTTTTTGAGGATTTTCATCAAAATTTTGATTTTTGGGGTGTGGTCACGAATTATCATCCTTTTCGCTCTAGGACGCATATTTAAGGAGATATGGCCAAAATAAGTTTTTCATATAAAAATTTCAATTTTTCAAGGATCGTCACCAAAATTTTGATTTTTGAGGGGTGGTCACGAAGTATCGTCCTTTTCGCTCTAGGACGCATATTTAAGGAGATATGGCCAAAATAAGTTTTTCATATAAAAATTTCAATTTTTCAAGGAATTTCACCAAAATTTTGATTTTTGAGGGGTGGTCACGAATTATCATCCTTTTCGCTCTAGGACGCATATTTAAGGAGATATGGCCAAAATAAGTTGTTCATATAAAAATTTCAATTTTTCAAGGAATTTCACCAAAATTTTGAGTTTTGTGGGGTGGTCACGAATTATCGTCCTTTTCGCTCTAGGACGCATATTTAAGGAGATATGGCCAAAATAAGTTTTTCATATAAAAATTTCAAATTTTCAAGGATTTTCACCAAAATTTTGATTTTTGGGGGGTGGTCACGAATTATCGTCCTTTTCGCTCTAGGACGCATATTTAAGGAGATATGGCCAAAATAAGTTTTTCATATAAAAAATTCATGTTTTTGAGGATTTTCATCAAAATTTTGATTTTTGAGGGGTGGTCACGAATTATCATCCTTTTCGCTCTAGGACGCATATTTAAGGAGATATGGCCAAAATAAGTTTTTCATATAAAAAATTCATTTTTTTGAGGATTTTCATCAAAATTTTGATTTTTGAGGGGTGGTCACGAATTATCATCCTTTTCGCTCTAGGACGCATATTTAAGGAGATATAGCCAAAATAAGTTTTTCATATAAAAATTTCAAATTTTCAAGGATTTTCACCAAAATTTTGATTTTTGGGGGGTGGTCACGAATTATCGTCCTTTTCGCTCTAGGACGCATATTTAAGGAGATATGGCCAAAATAAGTTTTTCATATAAAAATTTCAATTTTTCAAGGATTTTCACCAAAATTTTGATTTTTGGGGAGTGGTCACGAATTATCGTCCTTTTCGCTCTAGGACGCATATTAAAGGAGATATGGCCAAAATAAGTTTTTCATATAAAAATTTCAATTTTTCAAGGAATTTCACCAAAATTTTGATTTTTGGGGGGTGGTCACGAATTATCGTCCTTTTCGCTCTAGGACGCATATTTAAGGAGATATGGCCAAAATAAGTTTTTCATATAAAAATTTAATTTTTTTGAGGATTTTCATCAAAATTTTGATTTTTGGGGGGGTGGTAACGAATTATCATCCTTTTCGCTCTAGGACGCATATTTAAGGAGATATGGCCAAAATAAGTTTTTCATATAAAAATTTCAATTTTTCAAGGATCTTCACCAAAATTTTGATTTTTGAGGGGTGGTCACGAATTATCGTCCTTTTCGCTCTAGGACGCATATTTAAGGAGATATGGCCAAAATAAGTTTTTCATATAAAAAATTCATTTTTTTGAGGATTTTCATCAAAATTTTGATTTTTGAGGGGTGGTCACGAATTATCATCCTTTTCGCTCTAGGACGCATATTTAAGGAGATATGACCAAAATAAGCTTTTCATATAAAATTTTAAATTTTTCAAGGATTTTCACCAAAATTTTGATTTTTGGGGGGTGGTCACGAATTATCGTCCTTTTCGTCCTTAAAGGAGATATGGCCAAAATAAGTTTTTCATATAAAAATTTTAAATTTTCAAGGATTTTCACCAAAATTTTGATTTTTGGTGGGTGGTCACGAATTATCGTCCTTTTCGCTCTAGGACGCATATTAAAGGAGATATGGCCAAAATAAGTTTTATAAGTCACGAATTATCGTCCTTTTCGCTCTAGGACGCATATTAAAGGAGATATGGCCAAAATAAGTTTTTCATATAAAAATTTCAATTTTTCAACGAATTTCACCAAAATTTTGATTTTTGAGGGGTGGTCACGAATTATCGTCCTTTTCGCTCTAGGACGCATATTTAAGGACATATGGCCAAAATAAGTTTTTCATATAAAAATTTCATTTTTTTGAGGATTTTCATCAAAATTTAGATTTTTGGGGGGTGGTCACGAATTATCGTCCTTTTCGCTCTAGGACGCATATTTAAGGAGATATAGCCAAAATAAGTTTTTCATATAAAAATTTCAAATTTTCAAGGATTTTCACCAAAATTTTGATTTTTGGGGTGTGGTCACGAATTATCGTCCTTTTCGCTCTAGGACGCATATTTAAGGAGATATGGCCAAAATAAGTTTTTCATATAAAAATTTCAATTTTTCTAGGATTTTCACCAAAATTTTGATTTTTGGTGGGTGGTCACGAATTATCGTCCTTTTCGCTCTAGGACGCATATTAAAGGAGATATGGCCAAAATAAGTTTTATAAGTCACGAATTATCGTCCTTTTCGCTCTAGGACGCATATTTAAGGAGATATGGCCAAAATAAGTTTTTCATATAAAAATTTCAATTTTTCAACGAATTTCACCAAAATTTTGATTTTTGAGGGGTGGTCACGAATTATCGTCCTTTTCGCTCTAGGACGCATATTTAAGGACATATGGCCAAAATAAGTTTTTCATATAAAAATTTCATTTTTTTGAGGATTTTCATCAAAATTTAGATTTTTGGGGGGTGGTCACGAATTATCGTCCTTTTCGCTCTAGGACGCATATTTAAGGAGATATAGCCAAAATAAGTTTTTCATATAAAAATTTCAAATTTTCAAGGATTTTCACCAAAATTTTTATTTTTAGGGGGTGGTCACGAATTATCGTCCTTTTCGCTCTAGGACGCATATTTAAGGAGATATGGCCAAAATAAGTTTTTCATATAAAAATTTAAATTTTTCAAGGAATTTCACCAAAATTTTGATTTTTGAGGGGTGGTCACGAATTATCGTCCTTTTCGCTCTAGGGCGCATATTTAAGGAGATATGGCCAAAATAAGTTTTTCATATAAAAAATTCATTTTTTTGAGGATTTTCATCAAAATTTTGATTTTTGAGGGGTGGTCACGAATTATCATCCTTTTCGCTCTAGGACGCATATTTAAGGAGATATGACCAAAATAAGCTTTTCATATAAAAATTTAAATTTTTCAAGGATTTTCACCAAAATTTTGATTTTTGGGGGGTGGTCACGAATTATCGTCCTTTTCGTCCTTAAAGGAGATATGGCCAAAATAAGTTTTTCATATAAAAATTCCAATTTTTCAAGGAATTTCACCAAAATTTTGATTTTTGGGGGGTGGTCACGAATTATCGTCCTTTTCGCTCTAGGACGCATATTTAAGGAGATATGGCCAAAATAAGTTTTTCATATAAAAAAATCATTTTGTTGAGGATTTTCATCAAAATTTTGATTTTTGGAGGGTGGTCACGAATTATCATCCTTTTCGCTCTAGGACGCATATTTAAGGAGATATGGCCAAAATAAGTTTTTCATATAAAAATTTCAATTTTTCAAGGATTTTCACCAAAATTTTGATTTTTGAGGGGTGGTCACGAATTATCGTCCTTTTCGCTCTAGGACGCATATTTAAGGAGATATGGCCAAAATAAGTTTTTCATATAAAAATTTAATTTTTTTGAGGATTTTCATTAAAATTTTGATTTTTGGGGGGTGGTCACGAATTATCATCCTTTTCGCTCTAGGACGCATATTTAAGGAGATATGGCCAAAATAAGTTTTTCATATAAAAATTTCAATTTTTCAAGGATCTTCACCAAAATTTTGATTTTTGAGGGGTGGTCACGAATTATCGTCCTTTTCGCTCTAGGACGCATATTTAAGGAGATATGGCCAAAATAAGTTTTTCATATAAAAATTTCATTTTTTTTGAGGATTTTCATCAAAATTTAGATTTTTGGGGGGTGGTCACGAATTATCGTCCTTTTCGCTCTAGGACGCATATTAAAGGAGATATGGCCAAAATAAGTTTTTCATATAAAAATTTCAAATTTTCAAGGAATTTCACCAAAATTTTGATTTTTGGGGGGTGGTCACGAATTATCGTCCTTTTCGCTCTAGGACGCATATTTAAGGAGATATGGCCAAAATAAGTTTTTCATATAAAAATTTCAATTTTTCAAGGATTTTCACCAAAATTTTGATTTTTGGGGGGTGGTCACGAATTATCGTCCTTTTCGCTCTAGGACGCATATTTAAGGAGATATGGCCAACATAAGTTTTTCATATAAAAATTTCAATTTTTCAAGGATCTTCACCAAAATTTTGATTTTTGAGGGGTGGTCACGAATTATCGTCCTTTTCGCTCTAGGACGCATATTTAAGGAGATATGGCCAAAATAAGTTTTTCATATAAAAATTTCATTTTTTTGAGGATTTTCATCAAAATTTAGATTTTTGGGGGGTGGTCACGAATTATCGTCCTTTTCGCTCTAGGACGCATATTAAAGGAGATATGGCCAAAATAAGTTTTTCATATAAAAATTTCAAATTTTCAAGGAGATTCACCAAAATTTTGATTTTTGGGGGGTGGTCACGAATTATCGTCCTTTTTGCTCTAGGACGCATATTTAAGGAGATATGGCCAAAATAAGTTTTTCATATAAAAAATTCATTTTTTGAGGATTTTCATCAAAATTTTGATTTTTGAGGGGTGGTCACGAATTATCATCCTTTTCGCTCTAGGACGCATATTTAAGGAGATATGGCCAAAATAAGTTTTTCATATAAAAAAATTCATTTTTTTGAGGATTTTCATCAAAATTTTGATTTTTGAGGGGTGGTCACGAATTATCATCCTTTTCGCTCTAGGACGCATATTTAAGGAGATATAGCCATAATAAGTTTTTCATATAAAAATTTCAAATTTTCAAGGATTTTCACCAAAATTTTGATTTTTGGGGGGTGGTCACGAATTATCGTCCTTTTCGCTCTAGGACGCATATTTAAGGAGATATGACCAAAATAAGTTTTTCATATAAAAATTTCAATTTTTCAAGGATTTTCACCAAAATTTTGATTTTTGGTGGGTGGTCACGAATTATCGTCCTTTTCGCTCTAGGACGCATATTAAAAGAGATATGGCCAAAATAAGTTTTTCATATAAAAATTTCAATTTTTCAACGAATTTCACCAAAATTTAGATTTTTGAGGGGTGGTCACGAATTATCGTCCTTTTCGCTCTAGGACGCATATTTAAGGAGATATGGCCAAAATAAGTTTTTCATATAAAAATTCCAATTTTTCAAGGAATTTCACCAAAATTTTGATTTTTGGGGGGTGGTCACGAATTATCGTCCTTTTCGCTCTAGGACGCATATTTAAGGAGATATGGCCAAAATAAGTTTTTCATATAAAAAATTCATTTTTTTGAGGATTTTCATCAAAATTTTGATTTTTGGAGGGTTGTCACGAATTATCATCCTTTTCGCTCTAGGACGCATATTTAAGGAGATATGGCCAAAATAAGTTTTTCATATAAAAATTTCAATTTTTCAAGGATTTTCACCAAAGTTTTGATTTTTGGTGGGTGGTCACGAATTATCGTCCTTTTCGCTCTAGGACGCATATTAAAGGAGATATGGCCAAAATAAGTTTTTCATATAAAAATTTCAATTTTTCAACGAATTTCACCAAAATTTAGATTTTTGAGGGGTGGTCACGAATTATCGTCCTTTTCGCTCTAGGACGCATATTTAAGGAGATATGGCCAAAATAAGTTTTTCATATAAAAATGCCAATTTTAAGGAGATATGGCCAAAATAAGTTTTTCATATAAAAATGCCAATTTTTCAAGGAATTTCACCAAAATTTTGATTTTTGGGGCGTGGTCACGAATTATCGTCCTTTTCGCTCTAGGACGCATATTTAAGGAGATATGGCCAAAATAAGTTTTTCATATAAAAAATTCATTTTTTTGAGGATTTTCATCAAAATTTTGATTTTTGGAGGGTGGTCACGAATTATCATCATTTTCGCTCTAGGACGCATATTTAAGGAGATATGGCCAAAATAAGTTTTTCATATAAAAATTTCAATTTTTCAAGGATTTTCATAAAAATTTTGATTTTTGAGGGGTGGTCACGAATTATCGTTCTTTTCGCTCTAGGACGCATATTTAAGGAGATATGGCCAAAATAAGTTTTTCATATAAAAATTTCAATTTTTCAAGGATTTTCACCAAAATTTTGATTTTTGAGGGGTGGTCACGAATTATCGTCCTTTTCGCTCTAGGACGCATATTTAAGGAGATATGGCCAAAATAAGTTTTTCATATAAAAATTTCATTTTTTGAGGATTTTCATCAAAATTTTGATTTTTGGAGGGTGGTCACGAATTATCGTTCTTTTCGCTCTAGGACGCATATTTAAGGAGATATGGCCAAAATAAGTTTTTCATATAAAAATTTAATTTTTTTGAGGATTTTCATAAAAATTTTGATTTTTGAGGGGTGGTCACGAATTATCGTTCTTTTCGCTCTAGGACGCATATTTAAGGAGATATGGTCAAAATAAGTTTTTCATATAAAAATTTCAGTTTTTCAAGGATTTTCACCAAAATTTTGATTTTTTGGGGGTGGTCACGAATTATCGTCCTTTTCGCTCTAGGACGCATATTTAAGGAGATATGGCCAAAATAAGTTTTTCATATAAAAATTTCAATTTTTCAAGGATTTTCACCAAAATTTTGATTTTTGGGGGGTGGTCACGAATTATCGTCCTTTTCGCTCTAGGACGCATATTTTTTCATATAAAAATTTCAATTTTTCAAGGATTTTCATAAAAATTTTGATTTTTGAGGGGTGGTCACGAATTATCGTTCTTTTCGCTCTAGGGCGCATATTTAAGGAGATATGGCCAAAATAAGTTTTTCATATAAAAATTTCAATTTTTCAGGGAATTTCACCAGAATTTTGATTTTTGGGGGGTGGTCACGAATTATCGTCCTTTTCGCTCTAGGACGCATATTAAAGGAGATATGGCCAAAATAAGTTTTTCATATAAAAATTTCAAATTTTCAAGGAATTTCACCAAAATTTAGATTTTTGAGGGGTGGTTACGAATTATCGTCCTTTTCGCTCTAGGACGCATATTTAAGGAGATATGGCCAAAATAAGTTTTTCATATAAAAATTTCAAATTTTCAAGGATTTTCACCAAAATGTTGATTTTTGGGGGGTGGTCACGAATTATCGTCCTTTTCGCTCTAGGACGCATATTTAAGGAGATATGGCCAAAATAAGTTTTTCATATAAAAATTTCAATTTTTCAAGGATTTTCACCAAAATTTTGATTTTTGGGGGGTGGTCACGAATTATCGTCCTTTTCGCTCTAGGACGCATATTAAAGGAGATATGGCCAAAATAAGTTTTTCATATAAAAATTTAAATTTTTCGAGGATTTTCACCAAAATTTTGATTTTTGGGGGGTGGTCACGAATTATCGTCCTTTTCGCTCTAGGACGCATATTAAAGGAGATATGGCCAAAATAAGTTTTTCATATAAAAATTTAAATTTTTCGAGGAATTTCACCAAAATTTTGATTTTTGAGGGGTGGTCACGAATTATCATCCTTTTCGCTCAAGGACGCATATTTAAGGAGATATGGCCAAAATAAGTTTTTCATATAAAAAATTCATTTTTTTGAGGATTTTCATCAAAATTTTGATTTTTGAGGGGTGGTCACGAATTATCATCCTTTTCGCTCTAGGACGCATATTTAAGGAGATAGGGCCAAAATAAGTTTTTCATATAAAAATTTCAATTTTTCAAGGATTTTCACCAAAATTTTGATTTTTGGTGGGTGGTCACGAATTATCGTCCTTTTCGCTCTAGGACGCATATTAAAGGAGATATGGCCAAAATAAGTTTTTCATATAAAAATTCCAATTTTTCATGGAATTTCACCAAAATTTTGATTTTTGGGGGGTGGTCACGAATTATCGTCCTTTTCGCTCTAGGACGCATATTTAAGGAGATATGGCCAAAATAAGTTTTTCATATAAAAAATTCATTTTTTTGAGGATTTTCATCAAAATTTTGATTTTTGGAGGGTGGTCACGAATTATCATCCTTTTCGCTCTAGGACGCATATTTAAGGAGATATGGCCAAAATAAGTTTTTCATATAAAAATTTCAATTTTTCAAGGATTTTCATAAAAATTTTGATTTTTGAGGGGTGGTCACGAATTATCGTTCTTTTCGCTCTAGGACGCATATTTAAGGAGATATGGCCAAAATAAGTTTTTCATATAAAAATTTAAATTTTTCAAGGATTTTCACCAAAATTTTGATTTTTGAGGGGTGGTCACGAATTATCGTCCTTTTCGCTCTAGGACGCATATTTAAGGAGATATGGCCAAAATAAGTTTTTCATATAAAAATTTCATTTTTTTGAGGATTTTCATCAAAATTTTGATTTTTGGAGGGTGGTCACGAATTATCGTTCTTTTCGCTCTAGGACGCATATTTAAGGAGATATGGCCAAAATAAGTTTTTCATATAAAAATTTAATTTTTTTGAGGATTTTCATAAAAATTTTGATTTTTGAGGGGTGGTCACGAATTATCGTTCTTTTCGCTCTAGGACGCATATTTAAGGAGATATGGTCAAAATAAGTTTTTCATATAAAAATTTCAATTTTTCAACGAATTTCACCAAAATTTTGATTTTTGAGGGGTGGTCACGAATTATCGTCCTTTTCGCTCTAGGACGCATATTTAAGGAGATATGGCCAAAATAAGTTTTTCATATAAAAAATTCATTTTTTTGAGGATTTTCATCAAAATTTTGATTTTTGGAGGGTGGTCACGAATTATCATCCTTTTCGCTCTAGGACGCATATTTAAGGAGATATGGCCAAAATAAGTTTTTCATATAAAAATTTCAATTTTTCAAGGATTTTCATAAAAATTTTGATTTTTGAGGGGTGGTCACGAATTATCGTTCTTTTCGCTCTAGGACGCATATTTAAGGAGATATGGCCAAAATAAGTTTTTCATATAAAAATTTAAATTTTTCAAGGATTTTCACCAAAATTTTGATTTTTGAGGGGTGGTCACGAATTATCGTCCTTTTCGCTCTAGGACGCATATTTAAGGAGATATGGCCAAAATAAGTTTTTCATATAAAAATTTCATTTTTTTGAGGATTTTCATCAAAATTTTGATTTTTGGAGGGTGGTCACGAATTATCGTTCTTTTCGCTCTAGGACGCATATTTAAGGAGATATGGCCAAAATAAGTTTTTCATATAAAAATTTAATTTTTTTGAGGATTTTCATAAAAATTTTGATTTTTGAGGGGTGGTCACGAATTATCGTTCTTTTCGCTCTAGGACGCATATTAAAGGAGATATGGCCAAAATAAGTTTTATAAGTCACGAATTATCGTCCTTTTCGCTCTAGGACGCATATTTAAGGAGATATGGCCAAAATAAGTTTTTCATATAAAAATTTCAATTTTTCAACGAATTTCACCAAAATTTTGATTTTTGAGGGGTGGTCACGAATTATCGTCCTTTTCGCTCTAGGACGCATATTTAAGGACATATGGCCAAAATAAGTTTTTCATATAAAAATTTCATTTTTTTGAGGATTTTCATCAAAATTTAGATTTTTGGGGGGTGGTCACGAATTATCGTCCTTTTCGCTCTAGGACGCATATTTAAGGAGATATAGCCAAAATAAGTTTTTCATATAAAAATTTCAAATTTTCAAGGATTTTCACCAAAATTTTTATTTTTAGGGGGTGGTCACGAATTATCGTCCTTTTCGCTCTAGGACGCATATTTAAGGAGATATGGCCAAAATAAGTTTTTCATATAAAAATTTAAATTTTTCAAGGAATTTCACCAAAATTTTGATTTTTGAGGGGTGGTCACGAATTATCGTCCTTTTCGCTCTAGGGCGCATATTTAAGGAGATATGGCCAAAATAAGTTTTTCATATAAAAAATTCATTTTTTTGAGGATTTTCATCAAAATTTTGATTTTTGAGGGGTGGTCACGAATTATCATCCTTTTCGCTCTAGGACGCATATTTAAGGAGATATGACCAAAATAAGCTTTTCATATAAAAATTTAAATTTTTCAAGGATTTTCACCAAAATTTTGATTTTTGGGGGGTGGTCACGAATTATCGTCCTTTTCGTCCTTAAAGGAGATATGGCCAAAATAAGTTTTTCATATAAAAATTCCAATTTTTCAAGGAATTTCACCAAAATTTTGATTTTTGGGGGGTGGTCACGAATTATCGTCCTTTTCGCTCTAGGACGCATATTTAAGGAGATATGGCCAAAATAAGTTTTTCATATAAAAAAATCATTTTGTTGAGGATTTTCATCAAAATTTTGATTTTTGGAGGGTGGTCACGAATTATCATCCTTTTCGCTCTAGGACGCATATTTAAGGAGATATGGCCAAAATAAGTTTTTCATATAAAAATTTCAATTTTTCAAGGATTTTCACCAAAATTTTGATTTTTGAGGGGTGGTCACGAATTATCGTCCTTTTCGCTCTAGGACGCATATTTAAGGAGATATGGCCAAAATAAGTTTTTCATATAAAAATTTAATTTTTTTGAGGATTTTCATTAAAATTTTGATTTTTGGGGGGTGGTCACGAATTATCATCCTTTTCGCTCTAGGACGCATATTTAAGGAGATATGGCCAAAATAAGTTTTTCATATAAAAATTTCAATTTTTCAAGGATCTTCACCAAAATTTTGATTTTTGAGGGGTGGTCACGAATTATCGTCCTTTTCGCTCTAGGACGCATATTTAAGGAGATATGGCCAAAATAAGTTTTTCATATAAAAATTTCATTTTTTTTGAGGATTTTCATCAAAATTTAGATTTTTGGGGGGTGGTCACGAATTATCGTCCTTTTCGCTCTAGGACGCATATTAAAGGAGATATGGCCAAAATAAGTTTTTCATATAAAAATTTCAAATTTTCAAGGAATTTCACCAAAATTTTGATTTTTGGGGGGTGGTCACGAATTATCGTCCTTTTCGCTCTAGGACGCATATTTAAGGAGATATGGCCAAAATAAGTTTTTCATATAAAAATTTCAATTTTTCAAGGATTTTCACCAAAATTTTGATTTTTGGGGGGTGGTCACGAATTATCGTCCTTTTCGCTCTAGGACGCATATTTAAGGAGATATGGCCAACATAAGTTTTTCATATAAAAATTTCAATTTTTCAAGGATCTTCACCAAAATTTTGATTTTTGAGGGGTGGTCACGAATTATCGTCCTTTTCGCTCTAGGACGCATATTTAAGGAGATATGGCCAAAATAAGTTTTTCATATAAAAATTTCATTTTTTTGAGGATTTTCATCAAAATTTAGATTTTTGGGGGGTGGTCACGAATTATCGTCCTTTTCGCTCTAGGACGCATATTAAAGGAGATATGGCCAAAATAAGTTTTTCATATAAAAATTTCAAATTTTCAAGGAGATTCACCAAAATTTTGATTTTTGGGGGGTGGTCACGAATTATCGTCCTTTTTGCTCTAGGACGCATATTTAAGGAGATATGGCCAAAATAAGTTTTTCATATAAAAAATTCATTTTTTGAGGATTTTCATCAAAATTTTGATTTTTGAGGGGTGGTCACGAATTATCATCCTTTTCGCTCTAGGACGCATATTTAAGGAGATATGGCCAAAATAAGTTTTTCATATAAAAAAATTCATTTTTTTGAGGATTTTCATCAAAATTTTGATTTTTGAGGGGTGGTCACGAATTATCATCCTTTTCGCTCTAGGACGCATATTTAAGGAGATATAGCCATAATAAGTTTTTCATATAAAAATTTCAAATTTTCAAGGATTTTCACCAAAATTTTGATTTTTGGGGGGTGGTCACGAATTATCGTCCTTTTCGCTCTAGGACGCATATTTAAGGAGATATGACCAAAATAAGTTTTTCATATAAAAATTTCAATTTTTCAAGGATTTTCACCAAAATTTTGATTTTTGGTGGGTGGTCACGAATTATCGTCCTTTTCGCTCTAGGACGCATATTAAAAGAGATATGGCCAAAATAAGTTTTTCATATAAAAATTTCAATTTTTCAACGAATTTCACCAAAATTTAGATTTTTGAGGGGTGGTCACGAATTATCGTCCTTTTCGCTCTAGGACGCATATTTAAGGAGATATGGCCAAAATAAGTTTTTCATATAAAAATTCCAATTTTTCAAGGAATTTCACCAAAATTTTGATTTTTGGGGGGTGGTCACGAATTATCGTCCTTTTCGCTCTAGGACGCATATTTAAGGAGATATGGCCAAAATAAGTTTTTCATATAAAAAATTCATTTTTTTGAGGATTTTCATCAAAATTTTGATTTTTGGAGGGTTGTCACGAATTATCATCCTTTTCGCTCTAGGACGCATATTTAAGGAGATATGGCCAAAATAAGTTTTTCATATAAAAATTTCAATTTTTCAAGGATTTTCACCAAAGTTTTGATTTTTGGTGGGTGGTCACGAATTATCGTCCTTTTCGCTCTAGGACGCATATTAAAGGAGATATGGCCAAAATAAGTTTTTCATATAAAAATTTCAATTTTTCAACGAATTTCACCAAAATTTAGATTTTTGAGGGGTGGTCACGAATTATCGTCCTTTTCGCTCTAGGACGCATATTTAAGGAGATATGGCCAAAATAAGTTTTTCATATAAAAATGCCAATTTTAAGGAGATATGGCCAAAATAAGTTTTTCATATAAAAATGCCAATTTTTCAAGGAATTTCACCAAAATTTTGATTTTTGGGGCGTGGTCACGAATTATCGTCCTTTTCGCTCTAGGACGCATATTTAAGGAGATATGGCCAAAATAAGTTTTTCATATAAAAAATTCATTTTTTTGAGGATTTTCATCAAAATTTTGATTTTTGGAGGGTGGTCACGAATTATCATCCTTTTCGCTCTAGGACGCATATTTAAGGAGATATGGCCAAAATAAGTTTTTCATATAAAAATTTCAATTTTTCAAGGATTTTCATAAAAATTTTGATTTTTGAGGGGTGGTCACGAATTATCGTTCTTTTCGCTCTAGGACGCATATTTAAGGAGATATGGCCAAAATAAGTTTTTCATATAAAAATTTCAATTTTTCAAGGATTTTCACCAAAATTTTGATTTTTGAGGGGTGGTCACGAATTATCGTCCTTTTCGCTCTAGGACGCATATTTAAGGAGATATGGCCAAAATAAGTTTTTCATATAAAAATTTCATTTTTTGAGGATTTTCATCAAAATTTTGATTTTTGGAGGGTGGTCACGAATTATCGTTCTTTTCGCTCTAGGACGCATATTTAAGGAGATATGGCCAAAATAAGTTTTTCATATAAAAATTTAATTTTTTTGAGGATTTTCATAAAAATTTTGATTTTTGAGGGGTGGTCACGAATTATCGTTCTTTTCGCTCTAGGACGCATATTTAAGGAGATATGGTCAAAATAAGTTTTTCATATAAAAATTTCAGTTTTTCAAGGATTTTCACCAAAATTTTGATTTTTTGGGGGTGGTCACGAATTATCGTCCTTTTCGCTCTAGGACGCATATTTAAGGAGATATGGCCAAAATAAGTTTTTCATATAAAAATTTCAATTTTTCAAGGATTTTCACCAAAATTTTGATTTTTGGGGGGTGGTCACGAATTATCGTCCTTTTCGCTCTAGGACGCATATTTTTTCATATAAAAATTTCAATTTTTCAAGGATTTTCATAAAAATTTTGATTTTTGAGGGGTGGTCACGAATTATCGTTCTTTTCGCTCTAGGGCGCATATTTAAGGAGATATGGCCAAAATAAGTTTTTCATATAAAAATTTCAATTTTTCAGGGAATTTCACCAGAATTTTGATTTTTGGGGGGTGGTCACGAATTATCGTCCTTTTCGCTCTAGGACGCATATTAAAGGAGATATGGCCAAAATAAGTTTTTCATATAAAAATTTCAAATTTTCAAGGAATTTCACCAAAATTTAGATTTTTGAGGGGTGGTTACGAATTATCGTCCTTTTCGCTCTAGGACGCATATTTAAGGAGATATGGCCAAAATAAGTTTTTCATATAAAAATTTCAAATTTTCAAGGATTTTCACCAAAATGTTGATTTTTGGGGGGTGGTCACGAATTATCGTCCTTTTCGCTCTAGGACGCATATTTAAGGAGATATGGCCAAAATAAGTTTTTCATATAAAAATTTCAATTTTTCAAGGATTTTCACCAAAATTTTGATTTTTGGGGGGTGGTCACGAATTATCGTCCTTTTCGCTCTAGGACGCATATTAAAGGAGATATGGCCAAAATAAGTTTTTCATATAAAAATTTAAATTTTTCGAGGATTTTCACCAAAATTTTGATTTTTGGGGGGTGGTCACGAATTATCGTCCTTTTCGCTCTAGGACGCATATTAAAGGAGATATGGCCAAAATAAGTTTTTCATATAAAAATTTAAATTTTTCGAGGAATTTCACCAAAATTTTGATTTTTGAGGGGTGGTCACGAATTATCATCCTTTTCGCTCAAGGACGCATATTTAAGGAGATATGGCCAAAATAAGTTTTTCATATAAAAAATTCATTTTTTTGAGGATTTTCATCAAAATTTTGATTTTTGAGGGGTGGTCACGAATTATCATCCTTTTCGCTCTAGGACGCATATTTAAGGAGATAGGGCCAAAATAAGTTTTTCATATAAAAATTTCAATTTTTCAAGGATTTTCACCAAAATTTTGATTTTTGGTGGGTGGTCACGAATTATCGTCCTTTTCGCTCTAGGACGCATATTAAAGGAGATATGGCCAAAATAAGTTTTTCATATAAAAATTCCAATTTTTCATGGAATTTCACCAAAATTTTGATTTTTGGGGGGTGGTCACGAATTATCGTCCTTTTCGCTCTAGGACGCATATTTAAGGAGATATGGCCAAAATAAGTTTTTCATATAAAAAATTCATTTTTTTGAGGATTTTCATCAAAATTTTGATTTTTGGAGGGTGGTCACGAATTATCATCCTTTTCGCTCTAGGACGCATATTTAAGGAGATATGGCCAAAATAAGTTTTTCATATAAAAATTTCAATTTTTCAAGGATTTTCATAAAAATTTTGATTTTTGAGGGGTGGTCACGAATTATCGTTCTTTTCGCTCTAGGACGCATATTTAAGGAGATATGGCCAAAATAAGTTTTTCATATAAAAATTTAAATTTTTCAAGGATTTTCACCAAAATTTTGATTTTTGAGGGGTGGTCACGAATTATCGTCCTTTTCGCTCTAGGACGCATATTTAAGGAGATATGGCCAAAATAAGTTTTTCATATAAAAATTTCATTTTTTTGAGGATTTTCATCAAAATTTTGATTTTTGGAGGGTGGTCACGAATTATCGTTCTTTTCGCTCTAGGACGCATATTTAAGGAGATATGGCCAAAATAAGTTTTTCATATAAAAATTTAATTTTTTTGAGGATTTTCATAAAAATTTTGATTTTTGAGGGGTGGTCACGAATTATCGTTCTTTTCGCTCTAGGACGCATATTTAAGGAGATATGGTCAAAATAAGTTTTTCATATAAAAATTTCAGTTTTTCAAGGATTTTCACCAAAATTTTGATTTTTTGGGGGTGGTCACGAATTATCGTCCTTTTCGCTCTAGGACGCATATTTAAGGAGATATGGCCAAAATAAGTTTTTCATATAAAAATTTCAATTTTTCAAGGATTTTCACCAAAATTTTGATTTTTGGGGGGTGGTCACGAATTATCGTCCTTTTCGCTCTAGGACGCATATTTTTTCATATAAAAATTTCAATTTTTCAAGGATTTTCATAAAAATTTTGATTTTTGAGGGGTGGTCACGAATTATCGTTCTTTTCGCTCTAGGGCGCATATTTAAGGAGATATGGCCAAAATAAGTTTTTCATATAAAATTTCAATTTTTCAAGGATTTTCACCAAAATTTTGATTTTTGAGGGGTGGTCACGAATTATCGTCCTTTTCGCTCTAGGACGCATATTTAAGGAGATATGGCCAGAATAAGTTTTTCATATAAAAAAATCATTTTTTTGAGGATTTTCATCAAAATTTTGATTTTTGAGGGGTGGTCACGAATTATCATCCTTTTCGCTCTAGGACGCATATTTAAGGAGATATGGCCAAAATAAGTTTTTCATATAAAAATTTCAATTTTTCAAGGATTTTCACCAAAATTTTGATTTTTGGGGGGTGGTCACGAATTATCGTCCTTTTCGCTCTAGGACGCATATTAAAGGAGATATGGCCAAAATAAGTTTTTCATATAAAAATTTCAAATTTTCAAGGAATTTCACCAAAATTTAGATTTTTGAGGGGTGGTCACGAATTATCGTCCTTTTCGCTCTAGGACGCATATTTAAGGAGATATGGCCAAAATAAGTTTTTCATATAAAAATTTCAAATTTTCAAGGATTTTCACCAAAATTTTGATTTTTGGGGGGTGGTCACGAATTATCGTCCTTTTCGCTCTAGGACGCATATTAAAGGAGATATGGCCAAAATAAGTTTTTCATATAAAAATTTAAATTTTTCGAGGAATTTCACCAAAATTTTGATTTTTGAGGGGTGGTCACGAATTATCATCCTTTTCGCTCAAGGACGCATATTTAAGGAGATATGGCCAAAATAAGTTTTTCATATAAAAATTTCAATTTTTCAAGGATTTTCACCAAAATTTTGATTTTTGGTGGGTGGTCACGAATTATCGTCCTTTTCGCTCTAGGACGCATATTAAAGGAGATATGGCCAAAATAAGTTTTTCATATAAAAATTCCAATTTTTCAAGGAATTTCACCAAAATTTTGATTTTTGGGGGGTGGTCACGAATTATCGTCCTTTTCGCTCTAGGACGCATATTTAAAGAGATATGGCCAAAATAAGTTTTTCATATAAAAAATTCATTTTTTTGAGGATTTTCATCAAAATTTTGATTTTTGGAGGGTGGTCACGAATTATCATCCTTTTCGCTCTAGGACGCATATTTAAGGAGATATGGCCAAAATAAGTTTTTCATATAAAAATTTCAATTTTTCAAGGATTTTCATAAAAATTGTGATTTTTGAGGGGTGGTCACGAATTATCGTTCTTTTCGCTCTAGGACGCATATTTAAGGAGATATGGCCAAAATAAGTTTTTCATATAAAAATTTCAATTTTTCAAGGATTTTCATAAAAATTTTGATTTTTGAGGGGTGGTCACGAATTATCGTTCTTTTCGCTCTAGGACGCATATTTAAGGAGATATGGCCAAAATAAGTTTTTCATATAAAAATTTCAATTTTTCAAGGATTTTCACCAAAATTTTGATTTTTGAGGGGTGGTCACGAATTATCGTCCTTTTCGCTCTAGGACGCATATTAAAGGAGATATGGCCAAAATAAGGTTTTCATATAAAAATTTCAATTTTTCAAGGAATTTCACCAAAATTTTGATTTTTGAGGTGTGGTCACGAATTATCGTCCTTTTCGCTCTAGGACGCATATTTAAGGAGATATGGCCAAAATAAGTTTTTCATATAAAAATTTCAATTTTTCAAGGATTTTCATAAAAATTTTGATTTTTGAGGGGTGGTCACGAATTATCGTTCTTTTCGCTCTAGGGCGCATATTTAAGGAGATATAGCCAAAATAAGTTTTTCATATAAAAATTTCAATTTTTCAAGGATTTTCACCAAAATTTTGATTTTTGAGGGGTGGTCACGAATTATCGTCCTTTTCGCTCTAGGACGCATATTTAAGGAGATATGGCCAAAATAAGTTTTTCATATAAAAATTTCAATTTTTCAAGGATTTTCACCAAAATTTTGATTTTTGGGGGGTGGTCACGAATTATCGTCCTTTTCGCTCTAGGACGCATATTTAAGGAGATATGGCCAAAATAAGTTTTTCATATAAAAATTTCAATTTTTCAAGGATTTTCACCAAAATTTAGATTTTTGAGGGGTGGTCACGAATTATCGTCCTTTTCGCTCTAGGACGCATATTTAAGGAGATATGGCCAGAATAAGTTTTTCATATAAAAAATTCATTTTTTTGAGGATTTTCATCAAAGTTTTGATTTTTGAGGGGTGGTCACGAATTATCATCCTTTTCGCTCTAGGACGCATATTTAAGGAGATATGGCCAAAATAAGTTTTTCATATAAAAATTTAAATTTTTCAAGGATTTTCATAAAAATTTTGATTTTTGAGGGGTGGTCACGAATTATCGTTCTTTTCGCTCTAGGACGCATATTTAAGGAGATATGGCCAAAATAAGTTTTTCATATAAAAATTTCAATTTTTCAAGGATTTTCACCAAAATTTTGATTTTTGGTGGGTGGTCACGAATTATCGTCCTTTTCGCTCTAGGACGCATATTTAAGAAGATATGGCCAAAATAAGTTTTTCATATAAAAATTTCAATTTTTCAAGGATTTTCACCAAAATTTTGATTTTTGGGGGGTGGTCACGAATTATCGTCCTTTTCGCTCTAGGACGCATATTTAAGGAGATATGGCCAAAATAAGTTTTTCATATAAAAATTTCAATTTTTCAAGGATTTTCACCAAAATTTTGATTTTTGAGGGGTGGTCACGAATTATCGTCCTTTTCGCTCTAGGACGCATATTTAAGGAGATATGGCCAAAATAAGTTTTTCATATAAAAATTTCATTTTTTTGAGGATTTTCATCAAAATTTTGATTTTTGGAGGGTGGTCACGAATTATCGTTCTTTTCGCTCTAGGACGCATATTTAAGGAGATATGGCCAAAATAAGTTTTTCATATAAAAATTTAATTTTTTTGAGGATTTTCATAAAAATTTTGATTTTTGAGGGGTGGTCACGAATTATCGTTCTTTTCGCTCTAGGACGCATATTTAAGGAGATATGGTCAAAATAAGTTTTTCATATAAAAATTTCAGTTTTTCAAGGATTTTCACCAAAATTTTGATTTTTTGGGGGTGGTCACGAATTATCGTCCTTTTCGCTCTAGGACGCATATTTAAGGAGATATGGCCAAAATAAGTTTTTCATATAAAAATTTCAATTTTTCAAGGATTTTCACCAAAATTTTGATTTTTGGGGGGTGGTCACGAATTATCGTCCTTTTCGCTCTAGGACGCATATTTTTTCATATAAAAATTTCAATTTTTCAAGGATTTTCATAAAAATTTTGATTTTTGAGGGGTGGTCACGAATTATCGTTCTTTTCGCTCTAGGGCGCATATTTAAGGAGATATGGCCAAAATAAGTTTTTCATATAAAAATTTCAATTTTTCAGGGAATTTCACCAGAATTTTGATTTTTGGGGGGTGGTCACGAATTATCGTCCTTTTCGCTCTAGGACGCATATTAAAGGAGATATGGCCAAAATAAGTTTTTCATATAAAAATTTCAAATTTTCAAGGAATTTCACCAAAATTTAGATTTTTGAGGGGTGGTTACGAATTATCGTCCTTTTCGCTCTAGGACGCATATTTAAGGAGATATGGCCAAAATAAGTTTTTCATATAAAAATTTCAAATTTTCAAGGATTTTCACCAAAATGTTGATTTTTGGGGGGTGGTCACGAATTATCGTCCTTTTCGCTCTAGGACGCATATTTAAGGAGATATGGCCAAAATAAGTTTTTCATATAAAAATTTCAATTTTTCAAGGATTTTCACCAAAATTTTGATTTTTGGGGGGTGGTCACGAATTATCGTCCTTTTCGCTCTAGGACGCATATTAAAGGAGATATGGCCAAAATAAGTTTTTCATATAAAAATTTAAATTTTTCGAGGATTTTCACCAAAATTTTGATTTTTGGGGGGTGGTCACGAATTATCGTCCTTTTCGCTCTAGGACGCATATTAAAGGAGATATGGCCAAAATAAGTTTTTCATATAAAAATTTAAATTTTTCGAGGAATTTCACCAAAATTTTGATTTTTGAGGGGTGGTCACGAATTATCATCCTTTTCGCTCAAGGACGCATATTTAAGGAGATATGGCCAAAATAAGTTTTTCATATAAAAAATTCATTTTTTTGAGGATTTTCATCAAAATTTTGATTTTTGAGGGGTGGTCACGAATTATCATCCTTTTCGCTCTAGGACGCATATTTAAGGAGATAGGGCCAAAATAAGTTTTTCATATAAAAATTTCAATTTTTCAAGGATTTTCACCAAAATTTTGATTTTTGGTGGGTGGTCACGAATTATCGTCCTTTTCGCTCTAGGACGCATATTAAAGGAGATATGGCCAAAATAAGTTTTTCATATAAAAATTCCAATTTTTCATGGAATTTCACCAAAATTTTGATTTTTGGGGGGTGGTCACGAATTATCGTCCTTTTCGCTCTAGGACGCATATTTAAGGAGATATGGCCAAAATAAGTTTTTCATATAAAAAATTCATTTTTTTGAGGATTTTCATCAAAATTTTGATTTTTGGAGGGTGGTCACGAATTATCATCCTTTTCGCTCTAGGACGCATATTTAAGGAGATATGGCCAAAATAAGTTTTTCATATAAAAATTTCAATTTTTCAAGGATTTTCATAAAAATTTTGATTTTTGAGGGGTGGTCACGAATTATCGTTCTTTTCGCTCTAGGACGCATATTTAAGGAGATATGGCCAAAATAAGTTTTTCATATAAAAATTTCAATTTTTCAAGGATTTTCACCAAAATTTTGATTTTTGAGGGGTGGTCACGAATTATCGTCCTTTTCGCTCTAGGACGCATATTTAAGGAGATATGGCCAAAATAAGTTTTTCATATAAAAATTTCATTTTTTTGAGGATTTTCATCAAAATTTTGATTTTTGGAGGGTGGTCACGAATTATCGTTCTTTTCGCTCTAGGACGCATATTTAAGGAGATATGGCCAAAATAAGTTTTTCATATAAAAATTTAATTTTTTTGAGGATTTTCATAAAAATTTTGATTTTTGAGGGGTGGTCACGAATTATCGTTCTTTTCGCTCTAGGACGCATATTTAAGGAGATATGGTCAAAATAAGTTTTTCATATAAAAATTTCAGTTTTTCAAGGATTTTCACCAAAATTTTGATTTTTTGGGGGTGGTCACGAATTATCGTCCTTTTCGCTCTAGGACGCATATTTAAGGAGATATGGCCAAAATAAGTTTTTCATATAAAAATTTCAATTTTTCAAGGATTTTCACCAAAATTTTGATTTTTGGGGGGTGGTCACGAATTATCGTCCTTTTCGCTCTAGGACGCATATTTTTTCATATAAAAATTTCAATTTTTCAAGGATTTTCATAAAAATTTTGATTTTTGAGGGGTGGTCACGAATTATCGTTCTTTTCGCTCTAGGGCGCATATTTAAGGAGATATGGCCAAAATAAGTTTTTCATATAAAATTTCAATTTTTCAAGGATTTTCACCAAAATTTTGATTTTTGAGGGGTGGTCACGAATTATCGTCCTTTTCGCTCTAGGACGCATATTTAAGGAGATATGGCCAGAATAAGTTTTTCATATAAAAAAATCATTTTTTTGAGGATTTTCATCAAAATTTTGATTTTTGAGGGGTGGTCACGAATTATCATCCTTTTCGCTCTAGGACGCATATTTAAGGAGATATGGCCAAAATAAGTTTTTCATATAAAAATTTCAATTTTTCAAGGATTTTCACCAAAATTTTGATTTTTGGGGGGTGGTCACGAATTATCGTCCTTTTCGCTCTAGGACGCATATTAAAGGAGATATGGCCAAAATAAGTTTTTCATATAAAAATTTCAAATTTTCAAGGAATTTCACCAAAATTTAGATTTTTGAGGGGTGGTCACGAATTATCGTCCTTTTCGCTCTAGGACGCATATTTAAGGAGATATGGCCAAAATAAGTATAAAAATTTCAAATTTTCAAGGATTTTCACCAAAATTTTGATTTTTGGGGGGTGGTCACGAATTATCGTCCTTTTCGCTCTAGGACGCATATTTAAGGAGATATGGCCAAAAAATAATAATTTTGATTTTTGGGGGGTGGTCACGAATTATCGTCCTTTTCGCTCTAGGACGCATATTAAAGGAGATATGGCCAAAATAAGTTTTTCATATAAAAATTTAAATTTTTCGAGGATTTTCACCAAAATTTTGATTTTTGGGGGGTGGTCACGAATTATCGTCCTTTTCGCTCTAGGACGCATATTAAAGGAGATATGGCCAAAATAAGTTTTTCATATAAAAATTTAAATTTTTCGAGGAATTTCACCAAAATTTTGATTTTTGAGGGGTGGTCACGAATTATCGTCCTTTTCGCTCTAGGACGCATATTTAAGGAGATATGGCCAAAATAAGTTTTTCATATAAAAATTTCAATTTTTCAAGGATTTTCACCAAAATTTTGATTTTTGGTGGGTGGTCACGAATTATCGTCCTTTTCGCTCTAGGACGCATATTAAAGGAGATATGGCCAAAATAAGTTTTTCATATAAAAATTCCAATTTTTCAAGGAATTTCACCAAAATTTTGATTTTTGGGGGGTGGTCACGAATTATCGTCCTTTTCGCTCTAGGACGCATATTTAAGGAGATATGGCCAAAATAAGTTTTTCATATAAAAAATTCATTTTTTTGAGGATTTTCATCAAAATTTTGATTTTTGGAGGGTGGTCACGAATTATCATCCTTTTCGCTCTAGGACGCATATTTAAGGAGATATGGCCAAAATAAGTTTTTCATATAAAAATTTCAATTTTTCAAGGATTTTCATAAAAATTGTGATTTTTGAGGGGTGGTCACGAATTATCGTTCTTTTCGCTCTAGGACGCATATTTAAGGAGATATGGCCAAAATAAGTTTTTCATATAAAAATTTCAATTTTTCAAGGATTTTCATAAAAATTTTGATTTTTGAGGGGTGGTCACGAATTATCGTTCTTTTCGCTCTAGGACGCATATTTAAGGAGATATGGCCAAAATAAGTTTTTCATATAAAAATTTCAATTTTTCAAGGATTTTCACCAAAATTTTGATTTTTGAGGGGTGGTCACGAATTATCGTCCTTTTCGCTCTAGGACGCATATTAAAGGAGATATGGCCAAAATAAGGTTTTCATATAAAAATTTCAATTTTTCAAGGAATTTCACCAAAATTTTGATTTTTGAGGTGTGGTCACGAATTATCGTTCTTTTCGCTCTAGGGCGCATATTTAAGGAGATATAGCCAAAATAAGTTTTTCATATAAAAATTTCAATTTTTCAAGGATTTTCACCAAAATTTTGATTTTTGAGGGGTGGTCACGAATTATCGTCCTTTTCGCTCTAGGACGCATATTTAAGGAGATATGGCCAAAATAAGTTTTTCATATAAAAATTTCAATTTTTCAAGGATTTTCACCAAAATTTTGATTTTTGGGGGGTGGTCACGAATTATCGTCCTTTTCGCTCTAGGACGCATATTTAAGGAGATATGGCCAAAATAAGTTTTTCATATAAAAATTTCAATTTTTCAAGGATTTTCACCAAAATTTAGATTTTTGAGGGGTGGTCACGAATTATCGTCCTTTTCGCTCTAGGACGCATATTTAAGGAGATATGGCCAGAATAAGTTTTTCATATAAAAAATTCATTTTTTTGAGGATTTTCATCAAAGTTTTGATTTTTGAGGGGTGGTCACGAATTATCATCCTTTTCGCTCTAGGACGCATATTTAAGGAGATATGGCCAAAATAAGTTTTTCATATAAAAATTTAAATTTTTCAAGGATTTTCATAAAAATTTTGATTTTTGAGGGGTGGTCACGAATTATCGTTCTTTTCGCTCTAGGACGCATATTTAAGGAGATATGGCCAAAATAAGTTTTTCATATAAAAATTTCAATTTTTCAAGGATTTTCACCAAAATTTTGATTTTTGGTGGGTGGTCACGAATTATCGTCCTTTTCGCTCTAGGACGCATATTTAAGAAGATATGGCCAAAATAAGTTTTTCATATAAAAATTTCAATTTTTCAAGGATTTTCACCAAAATTTTGATTTTTGGGGGGTGGTCACGAATTATCGTCCTTTTCGCTCTAGGACGCATATTAAAGGAGATATGGCCAAAATAAGTTTTTCATATAAAAATTTCAATTTTTCAAGGAATTTCCCCAAAATTTTGATTTTTGAGGGGTGGTCACGAATTATCGTCCTTTTCGCTCTAGGACGCATATTTAAGGAGATATGGCCAAAATAAGTTTTTCATATAAAAATTGCAATTTTTCAAGGATCTTCACCAAAACTTTGGTTTTTGAGGGGTGGTCACGAATTATCGTCCTTTTCGCTCTAGGACGCATATTTAAGGAGATATGGCCAAAATAAGTTTTTCATATAAAAATTTCAAATTTTCAAGGATTTTCACCAAAATTTTGATTTTTGGGGGGTGGTCACGAATTATCGTCCTTTTCGCTCTAGGACGCATATTTAAGGAGATATGGCCAAAATAAGTTTTTCATATAAAAAATTCATTTTTTTGAGGATTTTCATCAAAATTTTGATTTTTGGAGGGTGGTCACGAATTATCATCCTTTTCGCTCTAAGACGCATATTTAAGGAGATATGGCCAAAATAAGTTTTTCATATAAAAATTTCAATTTTTCAAGGATTTTCATAAAAATTTTGATTTTTGAGGGGTGGTCACGAATAATCGTTCTTTTCGCTCTAGGACGCATATTTAAGGAGATATGGCCAAAATAAGTTTTTCATATAAAAATTTAAATTTTTCAAGGAATTTCACCAAAATTTTGATTTTTGAGGGGTGGTCACGAATTATCATCCTTTTCGCTCAAGGACGCATATTTAAGGAGATATGGCCAAAATAAGTTTTTCATATAAAAAATTCATTTTTTTGAGGATTTTCATCAAAATTTTGATTTTTTGAGGGGTGGTCACGAATTATCATCCTTTTCGCTCTAGGACTCATATTTAAGGAGATATGGCCAAAATAAGTTTTTCATATAAAAATTTCAATTTTTCAAGGATTTTCACCAAAATTTTGATTTTTGGTGGGTGGTCACGAATTATCGTCCTTTTCGCTCTAGGACGCATATTAAAGGAGATATGGCCAAAATAAGTTTTTCATATAAAAATTTCAATTTTTCAACGAATTTCACCAAAATTTAGATTTTTGAGGGGTGGTCACGAATTATCGTCCTTTTCGCTCTAGGACGCATATTTAAGGAGATATGGCCAAAATAAGTTTTTAATATAAAAATTCCAATTTTTCAAGGAATTTCACCAAAATTTTGATTTTTGGGGGGTGGTCACGAATTATCGTCCTTTTCGCTCTAGGACGCATATTTAAGGAGATATGGCCAAAATAAGTTTTTCATATAAAAATTTCAAATTTTCAAGGATTTTCACCAAAATTTTGATTTTTGGGGGGTGGTCACGAATTATCGTCCTTTTCGCTCTAGGACGCATATTTAAGAAGATATGGCCAAAATAAGTTTTTCATATAAAAATTTCAAATTTTCAAGGATTTTCACCAAAATTTTGATTTTTGGGGGGTGGTCACGAATTATCGTCCTTTTCGCTCTAGGACGCATATTAAAGGAGATATGGCCAAAATAAGTTTTTCATATAAAAATTTCAATTTTTCAAGGAATTTCCCCAAAATTTTGATTTTTGAGGGGTGGTCACGAATTATCGTCCTTTTCGCTCTAGGACGCATATTTAAGGAGATATGGCCAAAATAAGTTTTTCATATAAAAATTTCATTTTTTTGAGGATTTTCATCAAAATTTTGATTTTTGGGGGGTGGTCACGAATTATCATCCTTTTCGCTCTAGGACGCATATTTAAGGAGATATGGCCAAAATAAGTTTTTCATATAAAAATTTCAATTTTTCAAGGATCTTCACCAAAATTTTGATTTTTGAGGGGTGGTCACGAATTATCGTCCTTTTCGCTCTAGGACGCATATTTAAGGAGATATGGCCAAAATAAGTTTTTCATATAAAAATTTCATTTTTTTGAGGATTTTCATCAAAATTTAGATTTTTGGGGGGTGGTCAGGAATTATCATCCTTTTCGCTCTAGGACGCATATTTAAGGAGATATGGTCAAACTAAGTTTTTCATATAAAAATTTCAATTTTTCAAGGAATTTCACCAAAATTTTGATTTTTGGGGGGTGGTCACGAATTATCGTCCTTTTCGCTCTAGGACGCATATTTAAGGAGATATGGCCAAAATAAGTTTTTCATATAAAAATTTCAAATTTTCAAGGATTTTCACCAAAATTTTGATTTTTGGGGGGTGGTCACGAATTATCGTCCTTTTCGCTCTAGGACGCATATTTAAGGAGATATGGCCAAAATAAGTTTTTCATATAAAAAATTCATTTTTTTGAGGATTTTCATCAAAATTTTGATTTTTGGAGGGTGGTCACGAATTATCATCCTTTTCGCTCTAGGACGCATATTTAAGGAGATATGGCCAAAATAAGTTTTTCATATAAAAATTTCAATTTTTCAAGGATTTTCATAAAAATTTTGATTTTTGAGGGGTGGTCACGAATTATCGTTCTTTTCGCTCTAGGACGCATATTTAAGGAGATATGGCCAAAATAAGTTTTTCATATAAAAATTTCAATTTTTCAAGGGTTTCACCAAAATTTTGATTTTTGAGGGGTGGTCACGAATTATCGTCCTTTTCGCTCTAGGACGCATATTAAAGGAGATATGGCCAAAATAGGGTTTTCATATAAAAATTTCAATTTTTCAAGGAATTTCACCAAAATTTTGATTTTTGAGGGGTGGTCACGAATTATCGTCCTTTTCGCTCTAGGACGCATATTTAAGGAGATATGGCCAAAATAAGTTTTTCATATAAAAATTTCATTTTTTTGAGGATTTTCATCAAAATTTTGATTTTTGGAGGGTGGTCACGAATTATCATCCTTTTCGCTCTAGGACGCATATTTAAGGAGATATGGCCAAAATAAGTTTTTCATATAAAAATTTCAATTTTTCAAGGATTTTCATAAAAATTTTGATTTTTGAGGGGTGGTCACTAATTATCGTTCTTTTCGCTCTAGGACGCATATTTAAGGAGATATGGCCAAAATAAGTTTTTCATATAAAAATTTCAATTTTTCAAGGATTTTCATACAAATTTTGATTTTTGAGGGGTGGTCACGAATTATCGTCCTTTTCGCTCTAGGACGCATATTAAAGGAGATATGGCCAAAATAGGGTTTTCATATAAAAATTTCAAATTTTCAAGGATTTTCACCAAAATTTTGATTTTTGGGGGGTGGTCACGAATTATCATCCTTTTCGCTCTAGGACGCATATTTAAGGAGATATGGCCAAAATAAGTTTTTGATATAAAAAATTCATTTTTTTGAGGATTTTCATCAAAATTTTGATTTTTGAGGGGTGGTCACGAATTATCATCCTTTGCGCTCTAGGACGCATATTTAAGGAGATATAGCCAAAATAAGTTTTTCATATAAAAATTTCAAATTTTCAAGGAATTTCACCAGAATTTTGATTTTTGGGGGGTGGTCACGAATTATCGTCCTTTTCGCTCTAGGACGCATATTTAAGGAGATATGGCCAAAATAAGTTTTTCATATAAAAATTTCAATTTTTCAAGGATTTTCACCTAAATTTTGATTTTTGGGGGGTGGTCACGAATTATCGTCCTTTTCGCTCTAGGACGCATATTTAAGAAAATATGGCCAAAATAAGTTTTTCATATAAAAATTTCAATTTTTCAAGGATTTTCAGCAAAATTTTGATTTTTGGGGGGTGGTCACGAATTATCGTCCTTTTCGCTCTAGAACGCATATTAAAGGAGATATGGCCAAAATAAGTTTTTCATATAAAAATTTCAATTTTTCAAGGAATTTCACCAAAATTTAGATTTTTGAGGGGTGGTCACGAATTATCGTCCTTTTCGCTCTAGGACGCATTTTTAAGGAGATATGGCCAAAATAAGTTTTTCATATAAAAATTTCATTTTTTTGAGGATTTTCATCAAAATTTAGATTTTTGGGGGGTGGTCACGAATTATCCTCCTTTTCGCTCTAGGACGCATATTTAAGGAGATATGGCCAAAATAAGTTTTTCATATAAAAATTTCAATTTTTCAAGGATTTTCACCAAAATTTTGATTTTTGGGGGGTGGTCACGAATTATCGTCCTTTTCGCTCTAGGACGCATATTAAAGGAGATATGGCCAAAATAAGTTTTTCATATAAAAATTTCAATTTTTCAAGGAATTTCACCAAAATTTTGATTTTTGAGGGGTGGTCACGAATTATCGTCCTTTTCGCTCTAGGACGCATATTTAAGGAGATATGGCCAAAATAAGTTTTTCATATAAAAAAATTCATTTTTTTGAGGATTTTCATCAAAATTTTGATTTTTGAGGGGTGGTCACGAATTATCATCCTTTTCGCTCTAGGACGCATATTTAAGGAGATATGGCCAAAATAAGTTTTTCATATAAAAATTTCAATTTTTCAAGGATTTTCATAAAAATTTTGATTTTTGAGGGGTGGTCACGAATTATCGTCCTTTTCGCTCTAGGACGCATATTAAAGGAGATATGGCCAAAATAAGTTTTTCATATAAAAATTTCAATTTTTCAAGGATTTTCACCAAAATTTTGATTTTTGGGGGGTGGTCACGAATTATCGTCCTTTTCGCTCTAGGACGCATATTAAAGGAGATATGGCCAAAATAAGTTTTTCATATAAAAATTTCAATTTTTCAAGGAATTTCACCAAAATTTTGATTTTTGGGGGGTGGTCACGAATTATCGTCCTTTTCGCTCTAGGACGCATATTTAAGGAGATATGGCCAAAATAAGTTTTTCATATAAAAATTCAATTTTTTTGAGGATTTTCATCAAAATTTTGATTTTTGGGGGGTGGTCACGAATTATCATCCTTTTCGCTCTAGGACGCATATTTAAGGAGATATGGCCAAAATAAGTTTTTCATATAAAAATTTCAATTTTTCAAGGAATTTCACCAAAATTTTGATTTTTGGGGGGTGGTCACGAATTATCGTCCTTTTCGCTCTAGGACGCATATTTAAGGAGATATGGCCAAAATAAGTTTTTCATATAAAAATTTCAATTTTTCAAGGATTTTCACCAAAATTTTGATTTTTGGGGGGTGGTCACGAATTATCGTCCTTTTCGCTCTAGGACGCATATTAAAGGAGATATGGCCAAAATAAGTTTTTCATATAAAAATTTCAATTTTTCAAGGAATTTCACCAAAATGTTGATTCTTGAGGGGTGGTCACGAATTATCGTCCTTTTCGCTCTAGGACGCATATTTAAGGAGATATGGCCAAAATAAGTTTTTCATATAAAAAAATTTATTTTTTTGAGGATTTTCATCAAAATTTTGATTTTTGAGGGGTGGTCACGAATTATCATCCTTTTCGCACTAGGACGCATATTTAAGGAGATATGGCCAAAATAAGTTTTTCATATAAAAATTTCAATTTTTCAAGGATTTTCACCAAAATTTTGATTTTTGGGGGGTGGTCACGAATTATCGTCCTTTTCGCTCTAGGACGCATATTAAAGGAGATATGGCCAAAATAAGTTTTTCATATAAAAATTTCAATTTTTCAAGGAATTTCACCAAAATTTTGATTTTTGAGGGGTGGTCACGAATTATCGTCCTTTTCGCTCTAGGACGCATATTTAAGGAGATATGGCCAAAATAAGTTTTTCATATAAAAAAATTCATTTTTTTGAGGATTTTCATCAAAATTTTGATTTTTGAGGGGTGGTCGCGAATTATCATCCTTTTCGCTCTAGGACGCATATTTAAGGAGATATGGCCAAAATAAGTTTTTCATATAAAAATTTCAATTTTTCAAGGATTTTCATAAAAATTTTGATTTTTGAGGGGTGGTCACGAATTATCGTCCTTTTCGCTCTAGGACGCATATTAAAGGAGATATGGCCAAAATAAGTTTTTCATATAAAAATTTCAATTTTTCAAGGAATTTCACCAAAATTTTGATTTTTGGGGGGTGGTCACGAATTATCGTCCTTTTCGCTCTAGGACGCATATTTAAGGAGATATGGCCAAAATAAGTTTTTCATATAAAAATTTAATTTTTTTGAGGATTTTCATCAAAATTTTGATTTTTGGGGGGTGGTCACGAATTATCATCCTTTTCGCTCTAGGACGCATATTTAAGGAGATATGGCCAAAATAAGTTTTTCATATAAAAAATTCATTTTTTTGAGGATTGTCATCAAAATTTTGATTTTTGAGGGGTGGTCACGAATTATCATCCTTTTCGCTCTAGGACGCATATTTAAGGAGATATAGCCAAAATAAGTTTTTCATATAAAAATTTCAAATTTTCAAGGATTTTCACCAAAATTTTGATTTTTGGGGGGTGGTCACGAATTATCGTCCTTTTCGCTCTAGGACGCATATTTAAGGAGATATGGCCAAAATAAGTTTTTCATATAAAAATTTCAATTTTTCAAGGATTTTCACCAAAATTTTGATTTTTGGGGGGTGGTCACGAATTATCGTTCTTTTCGCTCTAGGACGCATATTAAAGGAGATATGGCCAAAATAAGTTTTTCATATAAAAATTTCAATTTTTCAAGGAATTTCACCAAAATTTTGATTTTTGAGGGGTGGTCACGAATTATCGTCCTTTTCGCTCTAGGACGCATATTTAAGGAGATATGGCCAAAATAAGTTTTTCATATAAAAATTTCAATTTTTCAAGGATTTTCATAAAAATTTTGATTTTTGAGGGGTGGTCACGAATTATCGTCCTTTTCGCTCTAGGACGCATATTTAAGGAGATATGGCCAAAATAAGTTTTTCATATAAAAATTTCAATTTTTCAAGGATTTTCACCAAAATTTTGATTTTTGAGGGGTGGTCACGAATTATCGTCCTTTTCGCTCTAGGACGCATATTAAAGGAGATATGGCCAAAATAAGGTTTTCATTTAAAAATTTCAATTTTTCAAGGAATTTCACCAAAATTTTGATTTTTGAGGGGTGGTCACGAATTATCGTCCTTTTAGCTCTAGGACGCATATTTAAGGAGATATGGCCAAAATAAGTTTTTCATATAAAAATTTCATTTTTTCAAGGATTTTCATAAAAATTTTGATTTTTGAGGGGTGGTCACGAATTATCGTCCTTTTCGCTCTAGGACGCATATTTAAGGAGATATGGCCAAAATAAGTTTTTCATATAAAAATTTAAATTTTTCAAGGATTTTCATAAAAATTTTGATTTTTGAGGGGTGGTTACGAATTATCGTCCTTTTCGCTCTAGGACGCATATTTAAGGAGATATGGCCAAAATAAGTTTTTCATATAAAAATTTCAATTTTTCAAGGATTTTCACCAAAATTTTGATTTTTGGGGGGTGGTCACGAATTATCGTCCTTTTCGCTCTAGGACGCATATTAAAGGAGATATGGCCAAAATAAGTTTTTCATATAAAAATTTCAATTTTTCAAGGATCTTCATCAAAATTTTGATTTTTGGGGGGTGGTCACGAATTATCATCCTTTTCGCTCTAGGACGCATATTTAAGGAGATATGGCCAAAATAAGTTTTTCATATAAAAAATTCATTTTTTTGAGGATTTTCATCAAAATTTTGATTTTTGAGGGGTGGTCACGAATTATCATCCTTTTCGCTCTAGGACGCATATTTAAGGAGATATAGCCAACATAAGTTTTTCATATAAAAATTTCAAATTTTCAAGGATTTTCACCAAAATTTTGATTTTTGTGGGGTGGTCACGAATTATCGTCCTTTTCGCTCTAGGACGCATATTTAAGGAGATATGGCCAAAATAAGTTTTTCATATAAAAATTTCAATTTTTCAAGGATTTTCACCAAAATTTTGATTTTTGGGGGGTGGTCACGAATTATCGTCCTTTTCGCTCTAGGACGCATATTAAAGGAGATATGGCCAAAATAAGTTTTTCATATAAAAATTTCAATTTTTCAAGGAATTTCACCAAAATTTAGATTTTTGAGGGGTGGTCACGAATTATCGTCCTTTTCGCTCTAGGACGCATATTTAAGGAGATATGGCCAAAATAAGTTTTTCATATAAAAAAATTCATTTTTTTGAGGATTTTCATCAAAATTTTGATTTTTGAGGGGTGGTCACGAATTATCATCCTTTTCGCTCTAGGACGCATATTTAAGGAGATATGGCCAAAATAAGTTTTTCATATAAAAATTTCAATTTTTCAAGGATTTTCACCAAAATTTTGATTTTTGGGGGGTGGTCACGAATTATCGTCCTTTTCGCTCTAGGACGCATATTAAAGGAGATATGGCCAAAATAAGTTTTTCATATAAAAATTTCAATTTTTCAAGGAATTTCACCAAAATTTTGATTTTTGAGGGGTGGTCACGAATTATCGTCCTTTTCGCTCTAGGACGCATATTTAAGGAGATATGGCCAAAATAAGTTTTTCATATAAAAAAATTCATTTTTTTGAGGATTTTCATCAAAATTTTGATTTTTGAGGGGTGGTCACGAATTATCATCCTTTTCGCTCTAGGACGCATATTTAAGGAGATATGGCCAAAATAAGTTTTTCATATAAAAATTTCAATTTTTCAAGGATTTTCACCAAAATTTTGATTTTTGGGGGGTGGTCACGAATTATCGTCCTTTTCGCTCTAGGACGCATATTAAAGGAGATATAGCCAAAATAAGTTTTTCATATAAAAATTTCAAATTTTCAAGGATTTTCACCAAAATTTTGATTTTTGGGGGGTGGTCACGAATTATCGTCCTTTTCGCTCTAGGACGCATATTTAAGGAGATATGGCCAAAATAAGTTTTTCATATAAAAATTTCAATTTTTCAAGGATTTTCACCAAAATTTTGATTTTTGGGGGGTGGTCACAAATTATCGTCCTTTTCGCTCTAGGACGCATATTAAAGGAGATATGGCCAAAATAAGTTTTTCATATAAAAATTTCAATTTTTCAAGGAATTTCACCAAAATTTTGATTTTTGAGGGGTGGTCACGAATTATCGTCCTTTTCGCTCTAGGACGCATATTTAAGGAGATATGGCCAAAATAAGTTTTTCATATAAAAATTTCAATTTTTCAAGGATTTTCATAAAAATTTTGATTTTTGAGGGGTGGTCACGAATTATCGTCCTTTTCGCTCTAGGACGCATATTTAAGGAGATATGGCCAAAATAAGTTTTTCATATAAAAATTTCAATTTTTCAAGGATTTTCACCAAAATTTTGATTTTTGAGGGGTGGTCACGAATTATCGTCCTTTTCGCTCTAGGACGCATATTAAAGGAGATATGGCCAAAATAAGGTTTTCATATAAAAATTTCAATTTTTCAAGGAATTTCACCAAAATTTTGATTTTTGAGGGGTGGTCACGAATTATCGTCCTTTTCGCTCTAGGACGCATATTTAAGGAGATATGGCCAAAATAAGTTTTTCATATAAAAATTTCATTTTTTCAAGGATTTTCATAAAAATTTTGATTTTTGAGGGGTGGTCACGAATTATCGTCCTTTTCGCTCTAGGACGCATATTTAAGGAGATATGGCCAAAATAAGTTTTTCATATAAAAATTTAAATTTTTCAAGGATTTTCATAAAAATTTTGATTTTTGAGGGGTGGTTACGAATTATCGTCCTTTTCGCTCTAGGACGCATATTTAAGGAGATATGGCCAAAATAAGTTTTTCATATAAAAATTTCAATTTTTCAAGGATTTTCACCAAAATTTTGATTTTTGGGGGGTGGTCACGAATTATCGTCCTTTTCGCTCTAGGACGCATATTAAAGGAGATATGGCCAAAATAAGTTTTTCATATAAAAATTTCAATTTTTCAAGGATCTTCACAAAAATTTGGATTTTTGAGGGGTGGTCACGAATTATCGACCTTTTCGCTCTAGGACGCATATTAAAGGAGATATGGCCAAAATAAGTTTTTCATATAAAAATTTAAATTTTTCAAGGAATTTCACCAAAATTTTGATTTTTGAGGGGTGGTCACGAATTATCGTCCTTTTCGCTCTAGGACGCATATTTAAGGAGATATGGCCAAAATAAGTTTTTCATATAAAAATTTAATTTTTTTGAGTATTTTCATCAAAATTTTGATTTTTGGGGGGTGGTCACGAATTATCATCCTTTTCGCTCTAGGACGCATATTTAAGGAGATATGGCCAAAATAAGTTTTTCATATAAAAAATTCATTTTTTTGAGGATTTTCATTAAAATTTTGATTTTTGGAGGGTGGTCATGAATTATCATCCTTTTCGCTCTAGGACGCATATTTAAGGAGATATGGCCAAAATAAGTTTTTCATATAAAAAATTCATTTTTTTGAGGATTTTCATCAAAATTTTGATTTTTGAGGGGTGGTCACGAATTATCATCCTTTTCGCTCTAGGACGCATATTTAAGAAGATATGGCCAAAATAAGTTTTTCATATAAAAATTTCAATTTTTCAAGGAATTTCACCAAATTTTTGATTTTTGAGGGGTGGTCACGAATTATCATCCTTTTCGCTCTAGGACGCATGTTTAAGGAGATATGGCCAAAATAAGTTTTTCATATAAAAATTTCAATTTTTCAAGGAATTTCACCAAAATTTAGATTTTTGAGGTTTGGTCACGAATTATCGTCCTTTTCGCTCTAGGACGCATATTTAAGGAGATATGGCCAAAATAAGTTTTTCATATAAAAATTTCATTTTTGGAGGATTTTCATCAAAATTTTGATTTTTGGAGGGTGGTCACGAATTATCATCCTTTTCGATCTAGGACGCATATTTAAGGAGATATGGCCAAAATAAGTTTTTCATATAAAAATTTCAATTTTTCAAGGATTTTCATAAAAATTTTGATTTTTGAGGGGTGGTCACGAATTATCGTTCTTTTCGCTCTAGGACGCATATTTAAGGAGATATGGCCAAAATAAGTTTTTCATATAAAAATTTAATTTTTTTGAGGATTTTCATCAAAATTTTGATTTTTGGGGGGTGGTCACGAATTATCATCCTTTTCGCTCTAGGACGCATATTTAAGAAGATATGGCCAAAATAAGTTTTTCATATAAAAATTTCAATTTTTCAAGGATCTTCACCAAAATTTTGATTTTTGAGGGGTGGTCACGAATTATCGTCCTTTTCGCTCTAGGACGCATATTAAAGGAGATATGGCCAAAATAAGTTTTTCATATAAAAATTTCAATTTTTCAAGGATTTTCACCAAAATTTTGATTTTTGGGGGGTGGTCACGAATTATCGTCCTTTTCGCTCTAGGACGCATATTTAAGGAGATATGGCCAAAATAAGTTTTTCATAAAAAAATTTCATTTTTTTTTAGGATTTTCATCAAAATTTTGATTTTTGGAGGGTGGTCACGAATTATCATCCTTTTCGCTCTAGGACGCATATTTAAGAAGATATGGCCAAAATAAGTTTTTCATATAAAAATTTCAATTTTTCAAGGAATTTCTCTAGGACGCATATTTAAGGAGATATGGCCAAAATAAGTTTTTCATATAAAAAATTCATTTTTTTGAGGATTTTCATCAAAATTTTAATTTTTGAGGGGTGGTCACGAATTATCATCCTTTTCGCTCTAGGACGCATATTTAAGGAGATATGGCCAAAATAAGTTTTTCATATAAAAAATTCATTTTTTTGAGGATTTTCATCAAAATTTTGATTTTTGAGGGGTGGTCACGAATTATCATCCTTTTCGCTCTAGGACGCATATTTAAGGAGATATAGCCAAAATAAGTTTTTCATATAAAAATTTCAAATTTTCAAGGATTTTCACCAAAATTTTGATTTTTGGGGGGGTGGTCACGAATTATCGTCCTTTTCGCTCTAGGACGCATATTTAAGGAGATATGGCCAAAATAAGTTTTTCATATAAAAATTTCAATTTTTCAAGGAATTTCACCAAAATTTTGATTTTTGAGGGGTGGTCACGAATTATCATCCTTTTCGCTCTAGGACGCATATTTAAGGAGATATGGCCAAAATAAGTTTTTCATATAAAAAAATTCATTTTTTTGAGGATTTTCATCAAAATTTTGATTTTTGAGGGGTGGTCACGAATTATCATCCTTTTCGCTCTAGGACGCATATTTAAGGAGATATGGCCAAAATAAGTTTTTCATATAAAAATTACAATTTTTCAAGGATTTTCACCAAAATTTTGATTTTTGGGGGGTGGTCACGAATTATCGTCCTTTTCGCTCTAGGACGCATATTAAAGGAGATATGGCCAAAATAAGTTTTTCATATAAAAATTTCAATTTTTCAAGGAATTTCACCACAGTTTTGATTTTTGAGGGGTGGTCACGAATTATCGTCCTTTTCGCTCTAGGACGCATATTTAAGGAGATATGGCCAAAATAAGTTTTTCATATAAAAATTCCAATTTTTCAAGGAATTTCACCAAAATTTTGATTTTTGGAGGGTGGTCACGAATTATCGTCCTTTTCGCTCTAGGACGCATATTTAAGGAGATAGGGCCAAAATAAGTTTTTCATATAAAAATTTCAATTTTTCAAGGATTTTCACCAAAATTTTGATTTTTGGGGGGTGGTCACGAATTATCGTCCTTTTCGCTCTAGGACGCATATTTAAGGAGATATGGCCAAAATAAGTTTTTCATATAAAAAATTCATTTTTTTGAGGATTTTCATCAAAATTTTGATTTTTGGAGGGTGGTCACGAATTATCATCCTTTTCGCTCTAGGACGCATATTTAAGGAGATATGGCCAAAATAAGTTTTTCATATAAAAATTTCAAATTTTCAAGGATTTTCACCAAAATTTTGATTTTTGGGGGGTGGTCACGAATTATCGTCCTTTTCGCTCTAGGACGCATATTTAAGGAGATATGGCCAAAATAAGTTTTTCATATAAAAATTTCAATTTTTCAAGGATTTTCACCAAAATTTTGATTTCTGGGGGGTGGTCATGAATTATCGTCCTCTTCGCTCTAGGACGCATATTTAAGGAGATATGGCCAAAATAAGTTTTTCATATAAAAATTTCAATTTTTCAAGGATTTTCACCAAAATTTTGATTTTTGGGGGGGTGGTCACGAATTATCGTCCTTTTCGCTCTAGGACGCATATTTAAGGAGATATGGCCAAAATAAGTTTTTCATATAAAAATTCCAATTTTTCAAGGAATTTCACCAAAATTTTGATTTTTGGAGGGTGGTCACGAATTATCGTCCTTTTCGCTCTAGGACGCATATTTAAGGAGATAGGGCCAAAATAAGTTTTTCATATAAAAATTTCAATTTTTCAAGGATTTTCACCAAAATTTTGATTTTTGGGGGGTGGTCACGAATTATCGTCCTTTTCGCTCTAGGACGCATATTTAAGAAGATATGGCCAAAATAAGTTTTTCATATAAAAAATTCAAATTTTCAAGGAATTTCACCAAAATTTTGATTTTTGAGGGGTGGTCACGAATTATCGTCCTTTTCGCTCTAGGACGCATATTTAAGGAGATATGGCCAAAATAAGTTTTTCATATAAAAATTTCATTTTTTTGAGGATTTTCATCAAAATTTTGATTTTTGGAGGGTGGTCACGAATTATCGTCCTTTTCGCTCTAGGACGCATATTTAAGGAGATAAATAAGTTTTTCATATAAAAATTTCAATTTTTCAAGGATTTTCATAAAAATTTTGATTTTTGAGGGGTGGTCACGAATTATCGTTCTTTTCGCTCTAGGACGCATATTTAAGGAGATATGGCCAAAATAAGTTTTTCATATAAAAATTTCAATTTTTCAAGGATTTTCACCAAAATTTTGATTTTTGAGGGGTGGTCACGAATTATCGTCCTTTTCGCTCTAGGACGCATATTAAAGGAGATATGGCCAAAATAAGTTTTTCATATAAAAATTTCAAATTTTCAAGGAATTTCACCAAAATTTTGATTTTTGAGGGGTGGTCACGAATTATCGTCCTTTTCGCTCTAGGACGCATATTTAAGGAGATATGGCCAAAATAAGTTTTTCATATAAAAATTTCATTTTTTTGAGGATTTTCACCAAAATTTTGATTTTTGGGGGGTGGTCACGAATTATCGTCCTTTTCGCTCTAGGACGCATATTTAAGGAGATATGGCCAAAATAAGTTTTTCATATAAAAATTTCAATTTTTCAAGGATCTTCACCAAAATTTTGATTTTTGAGGGGTGGTCACGAATAATCGTCCTTTTCGCTCTAGGACGCATATTTAAGGAGATATGGCCAAAATAAGTTTTTCATATAAAAATTTCATTTTTTTGAGGATTTTCATCAAAATTTAGATTTTTGGGGGGTGGTCACAAATTATCATCCTTTTCGCTCTAGGACGCATATTTAAGGAGATATGGCCAAAATAAGTTTTTCATATAAAAATTTCAATTTTTCAAAGAATTTCACCAAAATTTTGATTTTTGAGGGGTGGTCACGAATTATTGTCCTTTTCGCTCTAGGACGCATATTTAAGGAGATATGGCCAAAATAAGTTTTTCATATAAAAATTTCATTTTTTTGAGGATTTTCACCAAAATTTTGATTTTTGAGGGGTGGTCACGAATTATCGTCCTTTTCGCTCTAGGACGCATATTTAAGGAGATATGGCCAAAATAAGTTTTTCATATAAAAATTTCAATTTTTCAAGGATCTTCACCAAAATTTTGATTTTTGAGGGGTGGTCACGAATAATCGTCCTTTTCGCTCTAGGACGCATATTTAAGGAGATATGGCCAAAATAAGTTTTTCATATAAAAATTTCAAATTTTCAAGGATTTTCACCAAAATTTTGATTTTTGGGGGGTGGTCACGAATTATCGTCCTTTTCGCTCTAGGACGCATATTTAAGGAGATATGGCCAAAATAAGTTTTTCATATAAAAAATTCATTTTTTGAGGATTTTCATCAAAATTTTAATTTTTGAGGGGTGGTCACGAATTATCATCCTTTTCGCTCTAGGACGCATATTTAAGGAGATATGGCCAAAATAAGTTTTTCATATAAAAAATTCATTTTTTTGAGGATTTTCATCAAAATTTTGATTTTTGAGGGGTGGTCACGAATTATCATCCTTTTCGCTCTAGGACGCATATTTAAGGAGATATAGCCAAAATAAGTTTTTCATATAAAAATTTCAAATTTTCAAGGATTTTCACCAAAATTTTGATTTTTGGGGGGTGGTCACGAATTATCGTCCTTTTCGCTCTAGGACGCATATTTAAGGAGATATGGCCAAAATAAGTTTTTCATATAAAAATTTCAATTTTTCAAGGAATTTCACCAAAATTTTGATTTTTGAGGGGTGGTCACGAATTATCATCCTTTTCGCTCTAGGACGCATATTTAAGGAGATATGGCCAAAATAAGTTTTTCATATAAAAAAATTCATTTTTTTGAGGATTTTCATCAAAATTTTGATTTTTGAGGGGTGGTCACGAATTATCATCCTTTTCGCTCTAGGACGCATATTTAAGGAGATATGGCCAAAATAAGTTTTTCATATAAAAATTACAATTTTTCAAGGATTTTCACCAAAATTTTGATTTTTGGGGGGTGGTCACGAATTATCGTCCTTTTCGCTCTAGGACGCATATTAAAGGAGATATGGCCAAAATAAGTTTTTCATATAAAAATTTCAATTTTTCAAGGAATTTCACCACAGTTTTGATTTTTGAGGGGTGGTCACGAATTATCGTCCTTTTCGCTCTAGGACGCATATTTAAGGAGATATGGCCAAAATAAGTTTTTCATATAAAAATTCCAATTTTTCAAGGAATTTCACCAAAATTTTGATTTTTGGAGGGTGGTCACGAATTATCGTCCTTTTCGCTCTAGGACGCATATTTAAGGAGATAGGGCCAAAATAAGTTTTTCATATAAAAATTTCAATTTTTCAAGGATTTTCACCAAAATTTTGATTTTTGGGGGGTGGTCACGAATTATCGTCCTTTTCGCTCTAGGACGCATATTTAAGGAGATATGGCCAAAATAAGTTTTTCATATAAAAAATTCATTTTTTTGAGGATTTTCATCAAAATTTTGATTTTTGGAGGGTGGTCACGAATTATCATCCTTTTCGCTCTAGGACGCATATTTAAGGAGATATGGCCAAAATAAGTTTTTCATATAAAAATTTCAAATTTTCAAGGATTTTCACCAAAATTTTGATTTTTGGGGGGTGGTCACGAATTATCGTCCTTTTCGCTCTAGGACGCATATTTAAGGAGATATGGCCAAAATAAGTTTTTCATATAAAAATTTCAATTTTTCAAGGATTTTCACCAAAATTTTGATTTCTGGGGGGTGGTCACGAATTATCGTCCTTTTCGCTCTAGGACGCATATTTAAGGAGATATGGCCAAAATAAGTTTTTCATATAAAAATTTCAATTTTTCAAGGAATTTCACCAAAATTTTGATTTTTGGGGGGTGGTCACGAATTATCATCCTTTTCGCTCTAGGACGCATATTTAAGGAGATATGGCCAAAATAAGTTTTTCATATAAAAATTTCAATTTTTCAAGGATTTTCACCAAAATTTTGATTTTTGGGGGGTGGTCACGAATTATCGTCCTTTTCGCTCTAGGACGCATATTTAAGGAGATATGGCCAAAATAAGTTTTTCATATAAAAATTCCAATTTTTCAAGGAATTTCACCAAAATTTTGATTTTTGGAGGGTGGTCACGAATTATCGTCCTTTTCGCTCTAGGACGCATATTAAAGGAGATATGGCCAAAATAAGTTTTTCATATAAAAATTTCAAATTTTCAAGGAATTTCACCAAAATTTTGATTTTTGAGGGGTGGTCACGAATTATCGTCCTTTTCGCTCTAGGACGCATATTTAAGGAGATATGGCCAAAATAAGTTTTTCATATAAAAAATTCATTTTTTTGAGGATTTTCATCAAAATTTTGATTTTTGGAGGGTGGTCACGAATTATCATCCTTTTCGCTCTAGGACGCATATTTAAGGAGATATGGCCAAAATAAGTTTTTCATATAAAAATTTCAAATTTTCAAGGATTTTCACCAAATTTTTGATTTTTGGGGGGTGGTCACGAATTTTCGTCCTTTTCGCTCTAGGACGCATATTTAAGGAGATATGGCCAAAATAAGTTTTTCATATAAAAAATTCATTTTTTTGAGGATTTTCATCAAAATTTTGATTTTTGGAGGGTGGTCACGAATTATCATCCTTTTCGCTCTAGGACGCATATTTAAGGAGATATGGCCAAAATAAGTTTTTCATATAAAAATTTCAAATTTTCAAGGATTGTCACCAAAATTTTGATTTTTGGGGGGTGGTCACGAATTATCGTCCTTTTCGCTCTAGGACGCATATTTAAGGAGATATGGCCAAAATAAGTTTTTCATATAAAAATTTCAATTTTTCAAGGATTTTCACCAAAATTTTGATTTTTGGGGGGTGGTCACGAATTATCGTCCTTTTCGCTCTAGGACGCATATTTAAGGAGATATGGCCAAAATAAGTTTTTCATATAAAAATTTCAATTTTTCAAGGATTTTCACCAAAATTTTGATTTTTGAGGGGTGGTCACGAATTATCGTCCTTTTCGCTCTAGGACGCATATTAAAGGAGATATGGCCAAAATAAGTTTTTCATATAAAAATTTCAAATTTTCAAGGATTTTCACCAAAATTTTGATTTTTGGGGGGTGGTCACGAATTATCGTCCTTTTCGCTCTAGGACGCATATTTAAGGAGATATGGCCAAAATAAGTTTTTCATATAAAAATTTCAATTTTTCAAGGATTTTCACCAAAATTTTGATTTCTGGGGGGTGGTCACGAATTATCGTCCTTTTCGCTCTAGGACGCATATTAAAGGAGATATGGCCAAAATAAGTTTTTCATATAAAAATTTCAATTTTTCAAGGAATTTCACCAAAATTTTGATTTTTGAGGGGTGGTCACGAATTATCCTCCTTTTCGCTCTAGGACGCATATTTAAGGAGATATGGCCAAAATAAGTTTTTCATATAAAAAAAAAACATTTTTTTGAGGATTTTCATCAAAATTTTGATTTTTGAGGGGTGGTCACGAATTATCATCCTTTTCGCTCTAGGACGCATATTTAAGGAGATATGGCCAAAATAAGTTTTTCATATAAAAATTACAATTTTTCAAGGATTTTCACCAAAATTTTGATTTTTGGGGTGTGGTCACGAATTATCGTCCTTTTCGCTCTAGGACGCATATTAAAGGAGATATGGCCAAAATAAGTTTTTCATATAAAAATTTCAATTTTTCAAGGAATTTCACCACAATTTTGATTTTTGAGGGGTGGTCACGAATTATCGTCCTTTTCGCTCTAGGACGCATATTTAAGGAGATATGGCCAAAATAAGTTTTTCATATAAAAATTTCAAATTTTCAAGGATTTTCACCAAAATTTTGATTTTTGGGGGGTGGTCACGAATTATCGTCCTTTTCGCTCTAGGACGCATATTTAAGGAGATATGGCCAAAATAAGTTTTTCATATAAAAATTTCAATTTTTCAAGGATTTTCACCAAAATTTTGATTTCTGGGGGGTGGTCACGAATTATCGTCCTTTTCGCTCTAGGACGCATATTAAAGGAGATATGGCCAAAATAAGTTTTTCATATAAAAATTTAAATTTTTCAAGGAATTTCACCAAAATTTTGATTTTTGAGGGGTGGTCACGAATTATCGTCCTTTTCGCTCTAGGACGCATATTTAAGGAGATATGGC